>NW_027526500.1:0-600000 GCF_052857255.1 Amblyomma americanum | reverse complement strand
TCAAGTTGTTTTAGACCGAAACGAGCTAAATCACAACACATCGGTATTACAAGTGTTCCACGTGATACTCGTCAAAACTTTTTCTCTTATAACTGCGCGAAAAGCATGTACAACGAAACAAGCTGTTTTAGACCGAAACGAGCTAAATCACAACACATCGGTTTTACAAGTGTCTCTCTGATACGCGTCAAAACTTTTTCTCTTATAACTGCGCGAAAAGCATGTATTCTTGCTTAATACAGCGAAACAAGCTGTTTTAGATCGAAACGAGCTAAATCACAACACAACGGTTTTACAAGTGTTCCTCTGATACGCGTCAAAACTTTTTCTCTTATAACTGCGCGAAAAGCATGTATTCTTGCTTAATACAGCGAAACAAGCTGTTTTAGACCGAAATGAGCTAAATACAACACATCGGTTTTACAAGTGTTCCTCTGATTAGCGTCAAAACTTTTTCTTTTATAACTGCGCGAAAAGCATGTATTCTTGCTTAATACAGCGAATCAAGTTGTTTTAGACCGAAACGAGCTAAATCACAACACAGTCGTATTACAAGTGTTCCACGTGATACTCGTCAAAACTTTTTCTCTATAACTGCGCGAAAAGCTTGTATTCTTGCTTAATACAACGAAACAAGCTGTTTTAGACCGAAACGAGCTAAATCACAACACATCGGTTTTACAAGTGTCTCTCTAATACGCGTCAAAACTTTTTCTGTTATAACTGCGCGAAAAGCATGTATTCTTGCTTAATACAACGAAACAAGCTGTTTTAGACCGAAACGAGCTAAATCTGAACACATCGGTTTTACAAGTGTTCCTCTGATACGCGTCAAATTTTTTTCTCTTATAACTGCGCGAAAAGCTCTGTATTCTTGCTTAATACAGCGAAACAAGCTGTTTAGACCGAAACGAGCTAAATCACAACACATCGGTTTTACAAGTGTTAATCTGATACGCGTCAACTCTTTTTTCTCTTATAGCTGCGCGAAAAGCATGTATTCGTGCTTAGTCCAACGAAACAAGCTGTTTTAGACCGAAACGAGGTAAATCTGAACACATCGGTTTTACAAGTGTCCCTGTGACACGCCTTTAAAGCTTTTTCTCTTATCACTGCGCGAAAAGCATGTATTTCTGCTTAATACAGCGAAACAAGCTGTTTTAGACCGAAACGAGCTAAATCACAACACATCGGTTTTACAATTGTTCCTCTGATACGCGTCTAAACTTTTTCTCTTATAACTGCGCGAAAAGCATGTATTCGTGCTTAATACAGCGAAACAAGCTGTTTTAGACCGAAAGGAGCTAAATCACAACACATCGGTTTTACAAGTGTTCCTCTGATACGCGTCAAAACGTTTTCTCTTATAACTGCGCGAAAAGCATGTATTCGTGCTTAATACAACGAAACAAGCTGTTTTAGACCGAAACGAGCTAAATCACAACACATCGGTTTTACAAGTGTCTCTCTGATACGCGTCAAAACTTTTTCTTCTATAACTGCGCGTAAAGCATGTATTCTTGCTTAATACAACGAAACAAGCTGTTTTAGACCAAAACGAGCTAAATCTGAACGCATCAGTTTTACAAGTATCCACGTGATACTCGTCAAAACTTTCTCTCTTATAACTGCGCGAAAAGCATGTATTCTTGCTTAATACAACGAAACAAGCTGTTTTAGACCGAATCGAGCTAAATCATAACACATCGTTTTACAAGTGTCTCTGATACGCGTCAAAACTTTTTCTTCTATAACTGCGCGTAAAGCATGTATTCGTGCTTAATACAACGAAACAGAGCTGTTTTAGACCGAAACGAGCTAAATCTGAACACATCGGTTTTACAAGTGTTCCTCTGATACGCGTCAAAACTTTTTCTCTTATAACTGCGCGAAAAGCATGTATTCTTGCTTAATACAGCGAAACAAGCTGTTTTAGACCGAAACGAGCTAAATCACAACACATCGGTTTTACAAAGTGTTCCTCTGATACGCGTCAAATTTTTTTCTCTTATAACTGCGCGAAAAGCATGTATTCTTGCTTAATACAGCGAAACAAGCTGTTTTAGACCGAAACGAGCTAAATCACAACACATCGGTTTTACAAGTGTTCCTCTGATACGCGTCCAACTCTTTTTTCTCTTATAGCTGCGCGAAAAGCATGTATTCGTGCTTAGTCCAACAAAACAAGCTGTTTTAGACCGAAACGAGGTAAATCTGAACACATCGGTTTTACAAGTGTCCCTGTGACACGCCTTTAAAGCTTTTTCTCTTATCACTGCGCGAAAAGCATGTATTCGTGCTTAATACAACGAAACAAGCTGTTTTAGTCCGAAAAGAGTTAAATCTGAACACATCGGTTTTACAAGTGTTCCTCTGATACGCGTCAAAACTTTTTCTCTTATAACTGCGGCGAAAAGCATGTATTCTTGCTTAATACAACGAAACAAGCTGTTTTAGACCGAAATGAGCTAAATCACAACACATCGGTTTTACAAGTGTTCCTCTGATACGCGTCAAAACTTTTTCTCTTATAACTGCGCGAAAAGCATGTATTCTTGCTTAATACAGCGAAACAAGCTGCTTTAGACCGAAACGAGCTAAATCACAACACATCGGTATTACAAGTGTTCCACGTGATACTCGTCAAAACGTTTTCTCTTATAACTGCGCGAAAAGCATGTATTCGTGCTTAATACAACGAAACAAGCTGTTTTAGACCGAAACGAGCTAAATCTGAACACTTCGGTTTTACAAGTATCCACGTAATACTCAAAACTTTTTCACTTATAACTGCGCGAAAAGCATGTATTCTTGCTTAATACAGCGAAACAAGCTGTTTTAGACCGAAATGAGCTAAATACAACACATCGGTTTTACAAGTGTTCCTCTGATTAGCGTCAAAACTTTTTCTTTTATAACTGCGCGAAAAGCATGTATTCTTGCTTAATACAGCGAATCAAGTTGTTTTAGACCGAAACGAGCTAAATCACAACACATCGGTATTACAAGTGTTCCACGTGATACTCGTCAAAACTTTTTCTCTTATAACTGCGCGAAAAGCATGTACAACGAAACAAGCTGTTTTAGACCGAAACGAGCTAAATCACAACACATCGGTTTTACAAGTGTCTCTCTGATACGCGTCAAAACTTTTTCTCTTATAACTGCGCGAAAAGCATGTATTCTTGCTTAATACAGCGAAACAAGCTGTTTTAGATCGAAACGAGCTAAATCACAACACATCGGTTTTACAAGTGTTCCTCTGATACGCGTCAAACTTTTTCTCTTATAACTGCGCGAAAAGCATGTATTCTTGCTTAATACAGCGAAACAAGCTGTTTTAGACCGAAATGAGCTAAATACAACACATCGGTTTTACAAGTGTTCCTCTGATTAGCGTCAAAACTTTTTCTTTTATAACTGCGCGAAAAGCATGTATTCTTGCTTAATACAGCGAATCAAGTTGTTTTAGACCGAAACGAGCTAAATCACAACACATCGGTATTACAAGTGTTCCACGTGATACTCGTCAAAACTTTTTCTCTTATAACTGCGCGAAAAGCTTGTATTCTTGCTTAATACAACGAAACAAGCTGTTTTAGACCGAAACGAGCTAAATCACAACACATCGGTTTTACAAGTGTCTCTCTAATACGCGTCAAAACTTTTTCTGTTATAACTGCGCGAAAAGCATGTATTCTTGCTTAATACAACGAAACAAGCTGTTTAGACCGAAACGAGCTAAATCTGAACACATCGGTTTTACAAGTGTTCCTCTGATACGCGTCAAATTTTTTTCTCTTATAACTGCGCGAAAAGCATGTATTCTTGCTTAATACAGCGAAACAAGCTGTTTTAGACCGAAACGAGCTAAATCACAACACATCGGTTTTACAAGTGTTAATCTGATACGCGTCAACTCTTTTTTCTCTTATAGCTGCGCGAAAAGCATGTATTCGTGCTTAGTCCAACGAAACAAGCTGTTTTAGACCGAAACGAGGTAAATCTGAACACATCGGTTTTACAAGTGTCCCTGTGACACGCCTTTAAAGCTTTTTCTCTTATCACTGCGCGAAAAGCATGTATTTCTGCTTAATACAGCGAAACAAGCTGTTTTAGACCGAAACGAGCTAAATCACAACACATCGGTTTTACAATTGTTCCTCTGATACGCGTCTAAACTTTTTCTCTTATAACTGCGCGAAAAGCATGTATTCGTGCTTAATACAGCGAAACAAGCTGTTTTAGACCGAAAGGAGCTAAATCACAACACATCGGTTTTACAAGTGTTCCTCTGATACGCGTCAAAACGTTTTCTCTTATAACTGCGCGAAAAGCATGTATTCGTGCTTAATACAACGAAACAAGCTGTTTTAGACCGAAACGAGCTAAATCACAACACATCGGTTTTACAAGTGTCTCTCTGATACGCGTCAAAACTTTTTCTTCTATAACTGCGCGTAAAGCATGTATTCTTGCTTAATACAACGAAACAAGCTGTTTTAGACCAAAACGAGCTAAATCTGAACGCATCAGTTTTACAAGTATCCACGTGATACTCGTCAAAACTTTCTCTCTTATAACTGCGCGAAAAGCATGTATTCTTGCTTAATACAACGAAACAAGCTGTTTTAGACCGAATCGAGCTAAATCATAACACATCGGTTTTACAAGTGTCTCTGATACGCGTCAAAACTTTTTCTTCAATAACTGCGCGTAAAGCATGTATTCGTGCTTAATACAACGAAACAAGCTGTTTTAGACCGAAACGAGCTAAATCTGAACACATCGGTTTTACAAGTGTTCCTCTGATACGCGTCAAAACTTTTTCTCTTATAACTGCGCGAAAAGCATGTATTCTTGCTTAATACAGCGAAACAAGCTGTTTTAGACCGAAACGAGCTAAATCACAACACATCGGTTTTACAAGTGTTCCTCTGATACGCGTCAAAACTTTTTCTCTTATAACTGCACGAAAAGCATGTATTCTTGCTTAATACAGCGAAACAAGCTGTTTTAGACCGAAACGAGCTAAATCACAACACATCGGTTTTACAAGTGTTCCTCTGATACGCGTCAAAACTTTTTCTCTTATAACGGCGCGAAAAGCATGTATTCTTGCTTAATACAGCGAATCAAGTTGTTTTAGACCGAAACGAGTTAAATCACAACACATCGGTACTACAAGTGTTCCACGTGATACTCGTCAAAACTTTTTCTCTTATAACTGCGCGAAAAGCATGTATTCTTGCTTAATACAGCGAAACAAGCTGTTTTAGACCGAAACGAGCTAAATCACAACACATCGGTATTACAAGTGTTCCACGTGATACTCGTCAAAACTTTTTCTGTTATAAATGCGCGAAAAGCATGTATTCGTGCTTAATACAACGAAACAAGCTGTTTTAGACCGAAACGAGCTAAATCTGAACACATCGGTTTTACAAGTATCCACGTGATACTCGTCAAAACTTTTTCTCTTATAACTGCGCGAAAAGCATGTATTCTTGCTTAATACAACGAAACAAGCTGTTTTAGACCGAAAAGAGCTAAATCACAACACATCGGTTTTACAATTGTTTCTCTAATACGCGTCAAAACTTTTTCTCTTATATCTGCGCGAAAAGCATGTATTCTTGCTTAATACAACGAAACAATCTGTTTTAGACTAAAACGAGCTAAATCACAACACATCGGTTTTACAAGTGTTCCTCTGATACGCGTCAAATTTTTTTCTCTTATAACTGCGCGAAAAGCATGTATTCTTGCTTAATACAGCGAAACAAGCTGTTTTAGACCGAAACGAGCTAAATCACAACACATCGGTTTTACAAGTGTTCCTCTGATACGCGTCAACTCTTTTTTCTCTTATAGCTGCGCGAAAAGCATGTATTCGTGCTTAGTCCAACAAAACAAGCTGTTTTAGACCGAAACGAGGTAAATCTGAACACATCGGTTTTACAAGTGTCCCTGTGACACGCCTTTAAAGCTTTTTCTCTTATCACTGCGCGAAAAGCATGTATTTCTGCTTAATACAGCGAAACAAGCTGTTTTAGACCGAAACGAGCTAAATCACAACACATCGGTTTTACAAGTGTTCCTCTGATACGCGTCAAAACTTTTTCTCTTATAACTGCACGAAAAGCATGTATTCGTGCTTAATACAACGAAACAAGCTGTTTTAGACCAAAACGAGCTAAATCTGAACACATCGGTTTTCCAAGTGTCCATGTGATACGCGTCAAAACTTTTTCCCTTATAACTGCGCGAAAAGCATGTATTCGTGCTTAATACAACGAAACAAGCTGTTTTAGTCCGAAAAGAGTTAAATCTGAACACATCGGTTTTACAAGTGTTCCTCTGATACGCGTCAAAACTTTTTCTCTTATAACTGCGCGAAAAGCATGTATTCTTGCTTAATACAACGAAACAAGCTGTTTTAGACCGAAACGAGCCAAATCACAACACATCGGTATTACAAGTGTTCCACGTGATACTCGTCAAAACTTTTTCTCTTATAACTGCGCGAAAAGCATGTATTCGTGCTTAATGCAACGAAACAAGCTGTTTTAGACCGAAACGAGCTAAATCTGAACACATCGGTTTTACAAGTGTCCCTGTGACACGCGTCAAAACTTTTTCTCTTATAACTGCGCGAAAAGCATGTATTCTTGCTTAATACAACGAAACAAGCTGTTTTAGACCGAAATGAGCTAAATCACAACACATCGGTTCTACAAGTGTTCCTCTGATACGCGTCAAAACTTTTTCTCTTATAACTGCGCGAAAAGCATGTATTCTTGCTTAATACAGCGAAACAAGCTGCTTTAGACCGAAACGAGCTAAATCACAACACATCGGTATTACAAGTGTTCCACGTGATACTCGTCAAAACGTTTTCTCTTATAACTGCGCGAAAAGCATGTATTCGTGCTTAATACAACGAAACAAGCTGTTTTAGACCGAAACGAGCTAAATCTGAACACTTCGGTTTTACAAGTATCCACGTAATACTCAAAACTTTTTCACTTATAACTGCGCGAAAAGCATGTATTCTTGCTTAATACAGCGAAACAAGCTGTTTTAGACCGAAATGAGCTAAATACAACACATCGGTTTTACAAGTGTTCCTCTGATTAGCGTCAAAACTTTTTCTTTTATAACTGCGCGAAAAGCATGTATTCTTGCTTAATACAGCGAATCAAGTTGTTTTAGACCGAAACGAGCTAAATCACAACACATCGGTTTTACAAGTGTCTCTCTGATACGCGTCAAAACTTTTTCTCTTATAACTGCGCGAAAAGCAGGTATTCTTGCTTAATACAGCGAAACAAGCTGTTTTAGATCGAAACGAGCTAAATCACAACACATCGGTTTTACAAGTGTTCCTCTGATACGCGTCAAAACTTTTTCTCTTATAACTGCGCGAAAAGCATGTATTCTTGCTTAATACAGCGAAACAAGCTGTTTTAGACCGAAATGAGCTAAATACAACACATCGGTTTTACAAGTGTTCCTCTGATTAGCGTCAAAACTTTTTCTTTTATAACTGCGCGAAAAGCATGTATTCTTGCTTAATACAGCGAATCAAGTTGTTTTAGACCGAAACGAGCTAAATCTGAACACATCGGTATTACAAGTGTTCCACGTGATACTCGTCAAAACTTCTTCTCTTATAACTGCGCGAAAAGCTTGTATTCTTGCTTAATACAACGAAACAAGCTGTTTTAGACCGAAACGAGCTAAATCACAACACATCGGTTTTACAAGTGTCTCTCTAATACGCGTCAAAACTTTTTCTGTTATAACTGCGCGAAAAGCATGTATTCTTGCTTAATACAACGAAACAAGCTGTTTCAGACCGAAACGAGCTAAATCTGAACACATCGGTTTTACAAGTGTTCCTCTGATACGCGTCAAAACTTTTTCTCTTATAACTGCGCGAAAAGCATGTATTCTTGCTTAATACAACGAAACAAGCTGTTTTAGACCGAAACGAGCCAAATCACAACACATCGGTATTACAAGTGTTCCACGTGATACTCGTCAAAACTTTTTCTCTTATAACTGCGCGAAAAGCATGTATTCGTGCTTAATGCAACGAAACAAGCTGTTTTAGACCGAAACGAGCTAAATCTGAACACATCGGTTTTACAAGTGTCCCTGTGACACGCGTCAAAACTTTTTCTCTTATAACTGCGCGAAAAGCATGTATTCTTGCTTAATACAACGAAACAAGCTGTTTTAGACCGAAATGAGCTAAATCACAACACATCGGTTTTACAAGTGTTCCTCTGATACGCGTCAAAACTTTTTCTCTTATAACTGCGCGAAAAGCATGTATTCTTGCTTAATACAGCGAAACAAGCTGCTTTAGACCGAAACGAGCTAAATCACAACACATCGGTATTACAAGTGTTCCACGTGATACTCGTCAAAACGTTTTCTCTTATAACTGCGCGAAAAGCATGTATTCGTGCTTAATACAACGAAACAAGCTGTTTTAGACCGAAACGAGCTAAATCTGAACACTTCGGTTTTACAAGTATCCACGTAATACTCAAAACTTTTTCACTTATATCTGCGCGAAAAGCATGTATTCTTGCTTAATACAGCGAAACAAGCTGTTTTAGACCGAAATGAGCTAAATACAACACATCGGTTTTACAAGTGTTCCTCTGATTAGCGTCAAAACTTTTTCTTTTATAACTGCGCGAAAAGCATGTATTCTTGCTTAATACAGCGAATCAAGTTGTTTTAGACCGAAACGAGCTAAATCACAACACATCGGTTTTACAAGTGTCTCTCTGATACGCGTCAAAACTTTTTCTCTTATAACTGCGCGAAAAGCAGGTATTCTTGCTTAATACAGCGAAACAAGCTGTTTTAGATCGAAACGAGCTAAATCACAACACATCGGTTTTACAAGTGTTCCTCTGATACGCGTCAAAACTTTTTCTCTTATAACTGCGCGAAAAGCATGTATTCTTGCTTAATACAGCGAAACAAGCTGTTTTAGACCGAAATGAGCTAAATACAACACATCGGTTTTACAAGTGTTCCTCTGATTAGCGTCAAAACTTTTTCTTTTATAACTGCGCGAAAAGCATGTATTCTTGCTTAATACAGCGAATCAAGTTGTTTTAGACCGAAACGAGCTAAATCTGAACACATCGGTATTACAAGTGTTCCACGTGATACTCGTCAAAACTTCTTCTCTTATAACTGCGCGAAAAGCTTGTATTCTTGCTTAATACAACGAAACAAGCTGTTTTAGACCGAAACGAGCTAAATCACAACACATCGGTTTTACAAGTGTCTCTCTAATACGCGTCAAAACTTTTTCTGTTATAACTGCGCGAAAAGCATGTATTCTTGCTTAATACAACGAAACAAGCTGTTTCAGACCGAAACGAGCTAAATCTGAACACATCGGTTTTACAAGTGTTCCTCTGATACGCGTCAAATTTTTTTCTCTTATAACTGCGCGAAAAGCATGTATTCTTGCTTAATACAGCGAAACAAGCTGTTTTAGACCGAAACGAGCTAAATCACAACACATCGGTTTTACAAGTGTTAATCTGATACGCGTCAACTCTTTTTTCTCTTATAGCTGCGCGAAAAGCATGTATTCGTGCTTAGTCCAACGAAACAAGCTGTTTTAGACCGAAACGAGGTAAATCTGAACACATCGGTTTTACAAGTGTCCCTGTGACACGCCTTTAAAGCTTTTTCTCTTATCACTGCGCGAAAAGCATGTATTTCTGCTTAATACAGCGAAACAAGCTGTTTTAGACCGAAACGAGCTAAATCACAACACATCGGTTTTACAATTGTTCCTCTGATACGCGTCTAAACTTTTTTTCTTATAACTGCGCGAAAAGCATGTATTCGTGCTTAATACAGCGAAACAAGCTGTTTTAGACCGAAAGGAGCTAAATCACAACACATCGGTTTTACAAGTGTTCCTCTGATACGCGTCAAAACGTTTTCTCTTATAACTGCGCGAAAAGCATGTATTCGTGCTTAATACAACGAAACAAGCTGTTTTAGACCAAAACGAGCTAAATCTGAACACATCGGTTTTCCAAGTGTCCATGTGATACGCGTCAAAACTTTTTCCCTTATAACTGCGCGAAAAGCATGTATTCGTGCTTAATACAACGAAACAAGCTGTTTTAGTCCGAAAAGAGTTAAATCTGAACACATCGGTTTTACAAGTGTTCCTCTGATACGCGTCAAAACTTTTTCTCTTATAACTGCGCGAAAAGCATGTATTCTTGCTTAATACAACGAAACAAGCTGTTTTAGACCGAAACGAGCTAAATCACAACACATCGGTTTTACAAGTGTCTCTCTAATACGCGTCAAAACTTTTTCTCTTATAACTGCGCGAAAAGCATGTATTCTTGCTTAATACAACGAAACACAAGGGTAGAAACTTGGGCGAGTCGGTAACGGTGATCCATGGAAAGTGAGAGTAGCGCAAAACGTGTCTGTCTTTCTCTGTCCCTTTGTCCCGTTTTGCGCTACTCTCACTTTCCATGGATCACAGCGAATCAAGTTGTTTTAGACCGAAACGAGCTAAATCACAACACATCGGTAATTCAAGTGTTCCACGTGATACTCGTCAAAACTTTTTCTCTTTTAACTGCGCGAAAAGCATGTATTCGTGCTTAATACAACGAAACAAGCTGTTTTTGACCGAAACGAGCTAAATCTGAACACATCGGTTTTACAAGTATCCACGTGATACTCGTCAAAACTTTTTCTCTTTTAACTGCGCGAAAAGCATGTATTCTTGCTTAATACAACGAAACAAGCTGTTTTAGACCGAAACGAGCTAAATCACAACACATCGGTTTTACAAGGTGTCTCTCTAATACGCGTCAAAACTTTTTCTCTTATAACTGCGCGAAAAGCATGTATTCTTGCTTAATACAACGAAACAAGCTGTTTTAGACCGAAACGAGCTAAATCTGAACACATCGGTTTTACAAGTGTTCCTCTGATACGCGTCAAATTTTTTTCTCTTATAACTGCGCGAAAAGCATGTATTCTTGCTTAATACAGCGAAACAAGCTGTTTTAGACCGAAACGAGCTAAATCACAACACATCGGTTTTACAAGTGTTAATCTGATACGCTTCAACCCTTTTTTCTCTTATAGCTGCGCGAAAAGCATGTATTCGTGCTTAGTCCAACGAAACAAGCTGTTTTAGACCGAAACGAGGTAAATCTGAACACATCGGTTTTACAAGTGTCCCTGTGACACGCCTTTAAAGCTTTTTCTCTTATCACTGCGCGAAAAGCATGTATTTCTGCTTAATACAGCGAAACAAGCTGTTTTAGACCGAAACGAGCTAAATCACAACACATCGGTTTTACAATTGTTCCTCTGATACGCGTCTAAACTTTTTCTCTTATAACTGCGCGAAAAGCATGTATTCGTGCTTAATACAGCGAAACAAGCTGTTTTAGACCGAAACGAGCTAAATCTGAACACATCGGTTTTACAAGTGTCCCTGTGACACGCGTCAAAACTTTTTCTCTTATAACTGCGCGAAAAGCATGTATTCTTGCTTAATACAGCGAAACAAGCTGTTTTAGACCGAAACGAGCTAAATCACAACACATCGGTATTACAAGTGTTCCACGTGATACTCGTCAAAACGTTTTCTCTTATAACTGCGCGAAAAGCATGTATTCTTGCTTAATACAACGAAACAAGCTGTTTTAGACCGAAACGAGCTAAATCATAACACATCGGTTTTACAAGTGTCTCTCTAATAGGCGTCAAAACTTTTTCTGCTATAACTGCGCGAAAAGCATGTATTCGTGCTTAATACAACGAAACAAGCTGTTTTAGACCGAAACGAGCTAAATCTGAACACATCGGTTTTACAAGTGTCCCTGTGACACGCGTCAAAACTTTTTCTCTTATAACTGCGCGAAAAGCATGTATTCTTGCTTAATACAGCGAAACAAGCTGTTTTAGACCGAAACGAGCTAAATCATAACACAAAGGTTTTACAAGTGTTCCTCTAATACGCGTCAAAACTTTTTCTCTTATAACTGCGCGAAAAGCATGTATTCTTGCTTAATACAACGAAACAAGCTGTTTTAGACCTAAACGAGCTAAATCACAACACATCGGTTTTACAAGTGTTCCTCTGATACGCGTCAAAACTTTTTCTTCTATAACTGCGCGAAAAGCATGTATTCGTGCTTAATACAACGAAACAAGCTGTTTCAGACCGAAACGAGCTAAATCTGAACACATCGGTTTTACAAGTGTTCCTCTGATACGCGTCAAAACTTTTTCTCTTATAACTGCGCGAAAAGCATGTATTCTTGCTTAATACAGCGAATCAAGTTGTTTTAGACCGAAACGAGCTAAATCACAACACATCGGTACTACAAGTGTTCCACGTGATACTCTTCAAAACTTTTTCTCTTATAACTGCACGAAAAGTATGTATTCTTGCTTAATACAGCGAAACAAGCTGTTTTAGACCTAAACGAGCTAAATCACAACACATAGGTATTACAAGTGTTCCACGTGATACTCGTCAAAACTTTTTCTGTTATAACTGCGCGAAAAGCATGTATTCGTGCTTAATACAACGAAACAAGCTGTTTTAGACCGAAACGAGCTAAATCTGAACACATCGGTTTTACAAGTGTTCCTCTGATACGCGTCAAAACTTTTTCTCTTATAACTGCGCGAAAAGCATGTATTCTTGCTTAATACAGCGAAACAAGCTGTTTTAAACCGAAACGAGCTAAATCACAACACATCGGTATTACGAGTGTTCCACGTGATACTCGTCAAAACTTTTTCTCTTATAACTGCGCGAAAAGCATGTATTCTTGCTTAATACAGCGAAACAAGCTGTTTTAGACTAAAACGAGCTAAATCACAACACATCGGTTTTACAAGTGTTCCTCTGATACGCGTCAAATTTTTTTCTCTTATAACTGCGCGAAAAGCATGTATTCTTGCTTAATACAGCGAAACAAGCTGTTTTAGACCGAAACGAGCTAAATCACAACACATCGGTTTTACAAGTGTTAATCTGATACGCATCAACTCTTTTTTTCTCTTATAGCTGCGCGAAAAGCATGTATTCGTGCTTAGTCCAACGAAACAAGCTGTTTTAGACCGAAACGAGGTAAATCTGAACACATCGGTTTTACAAGTGTCTCTGTGACACGCCTTTAAAGCTTTTTCTCTTATCACTGCGCGAAAAGCATGTAGTTCTGCTTAATACAGCGAAACAAGCTGTTTTAGACCGAAACGAGCTAAATCACAACACATCGGTTTTACAATTGTTCCTCTGATACGCGTCTAAACTTTTTCTCTTATAACTGCGCGAAAAGCATGTATTCGTGCTTAATACAGCGAAACAAGCTGTTTTAGACCAAAACGAGCTAAATCTAAACACATCGGTTTTCCAAGTGTCCATGTGATACGCGTCAAAACTTTTTCCCTTATAACTGCGCGAAAAGCATGTATTCGTGCTTAATACAACGAAACAAGCTGTTTTAGTCCGAAAAGAGTTAAATCTGAACACATCGGTTTTACAAGTGTTCCTCTGATACGCGTCAAAACTTTTTCTCTTATAACTGCGCGAAAAGCATGTATTCTTGCTTAATACAACGAAACAAGCTGTTTTAGACCGAAACGAGCCAAATCACAACACATCGGTATTACAAGTGTTCCACGTGATACTCGTCAAAACTTTTTCTCTTATAACTGCGCGAAAAGCATGTATTCGTGCTTAATGCAACGAAACAAGCTGTTTTAGACCGAAACGAGCTAAATCTGAACACATCGGTTTTACAAGTGTCCCTGTGACACGCGTAAAAAGTTTTTTTCTTATAACTGCGCGAAAAGCATGTATTCTTGCTTAATACAACGAAACAAGTTGTTTTAGACCGAAATGAGCTAAATCACAACACATCGGTTTTACAAGTGTTCCTCTGATACGCGTCAAAACTTTTTCTCTTATAACTGCGCGAAAAGCATGTATTCTTGCTTAATACAGCGAAACAAGCTGTTTTAGACCGAAACGAGCTAAATCACAACACATCGGTATTACAAGTGTTCCACGTGATACTCGTCAAAACGTTTTCTCTTATAACTGCGCGAAAAGCATGTATTCGTGCTTAATACAACGAAACAAGTTGTTTTAGACCGAAACGAGCTAAATCTGAACACTTCGGTTTTACAAGTATCCACGTGATACTCGTCAAAACTTTTTCTCTTATAACTGCGCGTAAAGCATGTATTCGTGCTTAATACAACGAAACAAGCTGTTTTAGACCGAAACGAGCTAAATCTGAACACATCGGTTTTACAAGTATCCACGTGATACTCGTCAACTTTTTCTCTTATAACCGCGCGAAAAGCATGTATTCTTGCTTAATACAACGAAACAAGCTGTTTTAGACCGAAACGAGCTAAATCTGAACACATCGGTTTTACAAGTGTTCCTCTGATACGCGTCAAAACTTTTTCTCTTATAACTGCGCGAAAAGCATGTATTCTTGCTTAATACAGCGAAACAAGCTGTTTTAGACCGAAACGAGCTAAATCACAACACATCGGTTTTACAAGTGTTCCTCTGATACCCGTCAAAACTTTTTCTCTTATAACTGCACGAAAAGCATGTATTCTTGCTTAATACAGCGAAACAATCTGTTTTAGACCGAAACGAGCTAAATCACAACACATCGGTTTTACAAGTGTTCCTCTGATACGCGTCAAAACTTTTTCTCTTATAACGGCGCGAAAAGCATGTATTCTTGCTTAATACAGCGAATCAAGTTGTTTTAGACCGAAACGAGTTAAATCACAACACATCGGTACTACAAGTGTTCCACGTGATACTCGTCAAAACTTTTTCTCTTATAACTGCGCGAAAAGCATGTATTCTTGCTTAATACAGCGAAACAAGCTGTTTTAGACCGAAACGAGCTAAATCACAACACATCGGTATTACAAGTGTTCCACGTGATACTCGTCAAAACTTTTTCTGTTATAACTGCGCGAAAAGCATGTATTCGTGCTTAATACAACGAAACAAGCTGTTTTAGACCGAAACGAGCTAAATCTGAACACATCGGTTTTACAAGTATCCACGTGATACTCGTCAAAACTTTTTCTCTTATAACTGCGCGAAAAGCATGTATTCTTGCTTAATACAACGAAACAAGCTGTTTTAGACCGAAAAGAGCTAAATCACAACACATCGGTTTTACAAGTGTTTCTCTAATACGCGTCAAAACTTTTTCTCTTATAACTGCGCGAAAAGCATGTATTCTTGCTTAATACAACGAAACAAGCTGTTTTAGACCGAAACGAGCTAAATCTGAACACATCGGTTTTACAAGTGTTCCTCTGATACGCGTCAAAACTTTTTCTCTTATAACTGCGCGAAAAGCATGTATTCTTGCTTAATACAGCGAAACAAGCTGTTTTAGACCGAAATGAGCTAAATACAACACATCGGTTTTACAAGTGTTCCTCTGATTAGCGTCAAAACTTTTTCTTTTATAACTGCGCGAAAAGCATGTATTGTTGCTTAATACAGCGAATCAATTTGTTTTAGACCGAAACGAGCTAAATCACAACACATCGGTATTACAAGTGTTCCACGTGATACTCGTCAAAACTTTTTCTCTTATAACTGCGCGAAAAGCTTGTATTCTTGCTTAATACAACGAAACAAGCTGTTTTAGACCGAAACGAGCTAAATCACAACACATCGGTTTTACAAGTGTCTCTCTAATACGCGTCAAAACTTTTTCTTTTATAACTGCGCGAAAAGCATGTATTCTTGCTTAATACAACGAAACAAGCTGTTTTAGACCGAAACGAGCTAAATCTGAACACATCGGTTTTACAAGTGTTCCTCTGATACGCGTCAAATTTTTTTCTCTTATAACTGCGCGAAAAGCATGTATTCTTGCTTAATACAGCGAAACAAGCTGTTTTAGACCGAAACGAGCTAAATCACAACACATCGGTTTTACAAGTGTTATTCTGATACGCGTCAACTCTTTTTTCTCTTATAGCTGCGCGAAAAGCATGTATTCGTGCTTAGTCCAACGAAACAAGCTGTTTTAGACCGAAACGAGGTAAATCTGAACACATCGGTTTTACAAGTGTCCCTGTGACACGCCTTTAAAGCTTTTTCTCTTATCACTGCGCGAAAAGCATGTATTTCTGCTTAATACAGCGAAACAAGCTGTTTTAGACCGAAACGAGCTAAATCACAACACATCGGTTTTACAAGTGTTCCTCTGATACGCGTCAAATTTTTTTCTCTTATAACTGCGCGAAAAGCATGTATTCTTGCTTAATACAGCGAAACAAGCTGTTTTAGACCGAAACGAGCTAAATCACAACACATCGGTATTACAAGTGTTCCACGTGATACTCGTCAAAACGTTTTCTCTTATAACTGCGCGAAAAGCATGTATTCGTGCTTAATACAACGAAACAAGCTGTTTTAGACCGAAACGAGCTAAATCACAACACATCGGTATTACAAGTGTTCCACGTAATACTCGTCAAAACTTTTTCTCTTATAACTGCGCGAAAAGCATGTATTCTTGCTTAATACAACGAAACAAGCTGTTTTAGACCGAAACGAGCTAATTCACAACACATCGGTTTTACAAGTGTCTCTCTGATACGCGTCAAAACTTTTTCTTCTATAACTGCGCGTAAAGCATGTATTCTTGCTTAATACAACGAAACAAGCTGTTTTAGACCAAAACGAGCTAAATCTGAACACATCGGTTTTACAAGTATCCACGTGATACTCGTCAAAACTTTCTCTCTTATAACTGCGCGAAAAGCATGTATTCTTGCTTAATACAACGAAACAAGCTGTTTTAGACCGAAACGAGCTAAATCATAACACATCGGTTTTACAAGTGTCTCTCTAATAGGCGTCAAAACTTTTTTCTGCTATAACTGCGCGAAAAGCATGTATTCGTGCTTAATACAACGAAACAAGCTGTTTTAGACCGAAACGAGCTAAATCTGAACACATCGGTTTTACAAGTGTCCCTGTGACACGCGTCAAAACTTTTTCTCTTATAACTGCGCGAAAAGCATGTATTCTTGCTTAATACAGCGAAACAAGCTGTTTTAGACCGAAACGAGCTAAATCATAACACAAAGGTTTTACAAGTGTTCCTCTAATACGCGTCAAAACTTTTTCTCTTATAACTGCGCGAAAAGCATGTATTCTTGCTTAATACAACGAAACAAGCTGTTTTAGACCTAAACGAGCTAAATCACAACACATCGGTTTTACAAGTGTTCCTCTGATACGCGTCAAAACTTTTTCTTCTATAACTGCGCGAAAAGCATGTATTCGTGCTTAATACAACGAAACAAGCTGTTTCAGACTGAAACGAGCTAAATCTGAACACATCGGTTTTACAAGTTTTCCTCTGATACGCGTCAAAACTTTTTCTCTTATAACTGCGCGAAAAGCATGTATTCTTGCTTAATACAGCGAATC
Organism: Amblyomma americanum; assembly: GCF_052857255.1. Classification (NCBI taxonomy): domain Eukaryota; kingdom Metazoa; phylum Arthropoda; class Arachnida; order Ixodida; family Ixodidae; genus Amblyomma; species Amblyomma americanum. The sequence continues at coordinate 582,455 of NW_027526500.1, read as the reverse complement.
AAGTTGTTTTAGACCGAAACGAGCTAAATCACAACACATCGGTACTACAAGTGTTCCACGTGATACTCTTCAAAACTTTTTCTCTTATAACTGCACGAAAAGTATGTATTCTTGCTTAATACAGCGAAACAAGCTGTTTTAGACCTAAACGAGCTAAATCACAACACATCGGTATTACAAGTGTTCCACGTGATACTCGTCAAAACTTTTTCTGTTATAACTGCGCGAAAAGCATGTATTCGTGCTTAATACAACGAAACAAGCTGTTTTAGACCGAAACGAGCTAAATCTGAACACATCGGTTTTACAAGTGTTCCTCTGATACGCGTCAAAACTTTTTCTCTTATAACTGCGCGAAAAGCATGTATTCTTGCTTAATACAGCGAAACAAGCTGTTTTAAACCGAAACGAGCTAAATCACAACACATCGGTATTACGAGTGTTCCACGTGATACTCGTCAAAACTTTTTCTCTTATAACTGCGCGAAAAGCATGTATTCTTGCTTAATACAGCGAAACAAGCTGTTTTAGACTAAAACGAGCTAAATCACAACACATCGGTTTTACAAGTGTTCCTCTGATACGCGTCAAATTTTTTTCTCTTATAACTGCGCGAAAAGCATGTATTCTTGCTTAATACAGCGAAACAAGCTGTTTTAGACCGAAACGAGCTAAATCACAACACATCGGTTTTACAAGTGTTATTCTGATACGCGTCAACTCTTTTTTCTCTTATAGCTGCGCGAAAAGCATGTATTCGTGCTTAGTCCAACGAAACAAGCTGTTTTAGACCGAAACGAGGTAAATCTGAACACATCGGTTTTACAAGTGTCCCTGTGACACGCCTTTAAAGCTTTTTCTCTTATCACTGCGCGAAAAGCATGTATTTCTGCTTAATACAGCGAAACAAGCTGTTTTAGACCGAAACGAGCTAAATCACAACACATCGGTTTTACAAGTGTTCCTCTGATACGCGTCAAATTTTTTTCTCTTATAACTGCGCGAAAAGCATGTATTCTTGCTTAATACAGCGAAACAAGCTGTTTTAGACCGAAACGAGCTAAATCACAACACATCGGTATTACAAGTGTTCCACGTGATACTCGTCAAAACGTTTTCTCTTATAACTGCGCGAAAAGCATGTATTCGTGCTTAATACAACGAAACAAGCTGTTTTAGACCGAAACGAGCTAAATCACAACACATCGGTATTACAAGTGTTCCACGTAATACTCGTCAAAACTTTTTCTCTTATAACTGCGCGAAAAGCATGTATTCTTGCTTAATACAACGAAACAAGCTGTTTTAGACCGAAACGAGCTAATTCACAACACATCGGTTTTACAAGTGTCTCTCTGATACGCGTCAAAACTTTTTCTTCTATAACTGCGCGTAAAGCATGTATTCTTGCTTAATACAACGAAACAAGCTGTTTTAGACCAAAACGAGCTAAATCTGAACACATCGGTTTTACAAGTATCCACGTGATACTCGTCAAAACTTTCTCTCTTATAACTGCGCGAAAAGCATGTATTCTTGCTTAATACAACGAAACAAGCTGTTTTAGACCGAAACGAGCTAAATCATAACACATCGGTTTTACAAGTGTCTCTCTAATAGGCGTCAAAACTTTTTTCTGCTATAACTGCGCGAAAAGCATGTATTCGTGCTTAATACAACGAAACAAGCTGTTTTAGACCGAAACGAGCTAAATCTGAACACATCGGTTTTACAAGTGTCCCTGTGACACGCGTCAAAACTTTTTCTCTTATAACTGCGCGAAAAGCATGTATTCTTGCTTAATACAGCGAAACAAGCTGTTTTAGACCGAAACGAGCTAAATCATAACACAAAGGTTTTACAAGTGTTCCTCTAATACGCGTCAAAACTTTTTCTCTTATAACTGCGCGAAAAGCATGTATTCTTGCTTAATACAACGAAACAAGCTGTTTTAGACCTAAACGAGCTAAATCACAACACATCGGTTTTACAAGTGTTCCTCTGATACGCGTCAAAACTTTTTCTTCTATAACTGCGCGAAAAGCATGTATTCGTGCTTAATACAACGAAACAAGCTGTTTCAGACCGAAACGAGCTAAATCTGAACACATCGGTTTTACAAGTGTTCCTCTGATACGCGTCAAAACTTTTTCTCTTATAACTGCGCGAAAAGCATGTATTCTTGCTTAATACAGCGAATCAAGTTGTTTTAGACCGAAACGAGCTAAATCACAACACATCGGTACTACAAGTGTTCCACGTGATACTCTTCAAAACTTTTTCTCTTATAACTGCACGAAAAGTATGTATTCTTGCTTAATACAGCGAAACAAGCTGTTTTAGACCTAAACGAGCTAAATCACAACACATCGGTATTACAAGTGTTCCACGTGATACTCGTCAAAACTTTTTCTGTTATAACTGCGCGAAAAGCATGTATTCGTGCTTAATACAACGAAACAAGCTGTTTTAGACCGAAACGAGCTAAATCTGAACACATCGGTTTTACAAGTGTTCCTCTGATACGCGTCAAAACTTTTTCTCTTATAACTGCGCGAAAAGCATGTATTCTTGCTTAATACAGCGAAACAAGCTGTTTTAAACCGAAACGAGCTAAATCACAACACATCGGTATTACGAGTGTTCCACGTGATACTCGTCAAAACTTTTTCTCTTATAACTGCGCGAAAAGCATGTATTCTTGCTTAATACAGCGAAACAAGCTGTTTTAGACTAAAACGAGCTAAATCACAACACATCGGTTTTACAAGTGTTCCTCTGATACGCGTCAAATTTTTTTCTCTTATAACTGCGCGAAAAGCATGTATTCTTGCTTAATACAGCGAAACAAGCTGTTTTAGACCGAAACGAGCTAAATCACAACACATCGGTTTTACAAGTGTTAATCTGATACGCATCAACTCTTTTTTTCTCTTATAGCTGCGCGAAAAGCATGTATTCGTGCTTAGTCCAACGAAACAAGCTGTTTTAGACCGAAACGAGGTAAATCTGAACACATCGGTTTTACAAGTGTCTCTGTGACACGCCTTTAAAGCTTTTTCTCTTATCACTGCGCGAAAAGCATGTAGTTCTGCTTAATACAGCGAAACAAGCTGTTTTAGACCGAAACGAGCTAAATCACAACACATCGGTTTTACAATTGTTCCTCTGATACGCGTCTAAACTTTTTCTCTTATAACTGCGCGAAAAGCATGTATTCGTGCTTAATACAGCGAAACAAGCTGTTTTAGACCAAAACGAGCTAAATCTAAACACATCGGTTTTCCAAGTGTCCATGTGATACGCGTCAAAACTTTTCCCTTATAACTGCGCGAAAAGCATGTATTCGTGCTTAATACAACGAAACAAGCTGTTTTAGTCCGAAAAGAGTTAAATCTGAACACATCGGTTTTACAAGTGTTCCTCTGATACGCGTCAAAACTTTTTCTCTTATAACTGCGCGAAAAGCATGTATTCTTGCTTAATACAACGAAACAAGCTTTTTTAGACCGAAACGAGCCAAATCACAACACATCGGTATTACAAGTGTTCCACGTGATACTCGTCAAAACTTTTTCTCTTATAACTGCGCGAAAAGCATGTATTCGTGCTTAATGCAACGAAACAAGCTGTTTTAGACCGAAACGAGCTAAATCTGAACACATCGGTTTTACAAGTGTCCCTGTGACACGCGTAAAAAGTTTTTTTCTTATAACTGCGCGAAAAGCATGTATTCTTGCTTAATACAACGAAACAAGTTGTTTTAGACCGAAATGAGCTAAATCACAACACATCGGTTTTACAAGTGTTCCTCTGATACGCGTCAAAACTTTTTCTCTTATAACTGCGCGAAAAGCATGTATTCTTGCTTAATACAGCGAAACAAGCTGTTTTAGACCGAAACGAGCTAAATCACAACACATCGGTATTACAAGTGTTCCACGTGATACTCGTCAAAACGTTTTCTCTTATAACTGCGCGAAAAGCATGTATTCGTGCTTAATACAACGAAACAAGTTGTTTTAGACCGAAACGAGCTAAATCTGAACACTTCGGTTTTACAAGTATCCACGTGATACTCGTCAAAACTTTTTCTCTTATAACTGCGCGTAAAGCATGTATTCGTGCTTAATACAACGAAACAAGCTGTTTTAGACCGAAACGAGCTAAATCTGAACACATCGGTTTTACAAGTATCCACGTGATACTCGTCAACTTTTTCTCTTATAACCGCGCGAAAAGCATGTATTCTTGCTTAATACAACGAAACAAGCTGTTTTAGACCGAAACGAGCTAAATCTGAACACATCGGTTTTACAAGTGTTCCTCTGATACGCGTCAAAACTTTTTCTCTTATAACTGCGCGAAAAGCATGTATTCTTGCTTAATACAGCGAAACAAGCTGTTTTAGACCGAAACGAGCTAAATCACAACACATCGGTTTTACAAGTGTTCCTCTGATACGCGTCAAAACTTTTTCTCTTATAACTGCACGAAAAGCATGTATTCTTGCTTAATACAGCGAATCAAGTTGTTTTAGACCGAAACGAGTTAAATCACAACACATCGGTACTACAAGTGTTCCACGTGATACTCGTCAAAACTTTTTCTCTTATAACTGCGCGAAAAGCATGTATTCTTGCTTAATACAGCGAAACAAGCTGTTTTAGACCGAAACGAGCTAAATCACAACACATCGGTATTACAAGTGTTCCACGTGATACTCGTCAAAACTTTTTCTGTTATAACTGCGCGAAAAGCATGTATTCGTGCTTAATACAACGAAACAAGCTGTTTTAGACCGAAACGAGCTAAATCTGAACACATCGGTTTTACAAGTATCCACGTGATACTCGTCAAAACTTTTTCTCTTATAACTGCGCGAAAAGCATGTATTCTTGCTTAATACAACGAAACAAGCTGTTTTAGACCGAAAAGAGCTAAATCACAACACATCGGTTTTACAAGTGTTTCTCTAATACGCGTCAAAACTTTTTCTCTTATAACTGCGCGAAAAGCATGTATTCTTGCTTAATACAACGAAACAAGCTGTTTTAGACCGAAACGAGCTAAATCTGAACACATCGGTTTTACAAGTGTTCCTCTGATACGCGTCAAATTTTTTTCTCTTATAACTGCGCGAAAAGCATGTATTCTTGCTTAATACAGCGAAACAAGCTGTTTTAGACCGAAACGAGCTAAATCACAACACATCGGTTTTACAAGTGTTAATCTGATACGCGTCAACTGTTTTTTCTCTTATAGCTGCGCGAAAAGCATGTATTCGTGCTTAGTCCAACGAAACAAGCTGTTTTAGACCGAAACGAGGTAAATCTGAACACATCGGTTTTACAAGTGTCCCTGTGACACGCCTTTAAAGCTTTTTCTCTTATCACTGCGCGAAAAGCATGTATTTCTGCTTAATACAGCGAAACAAGCTGTTTTAGACCGAAACGAGCTAAATCACAACACATCGGTTTTACAATTGTTCCTCTGATACGCGTCTAAACTTTTTCTCTTATAACTGCGCGAAAAGCATGTATTCGTGCTTAATACAGCGAAACAAGCTGTTTTAGACCGAAACGAGCTAAATCTGAACACATCGGTTTTACAAGTGTCCCTGTGACACGCGTCAAAACTTTTTCTCTTATAACTGCGCGAAAAGCATGTATTCTTGCTTAATACAGCGAAACAAGCTGTTTTAGACCGAAACGAGCTAAATCACAACACATCGGTATTACAAGTGTTCCACGTGATACTCGTCAAAACGTTTTCTCTTATAACTGCGCGAAAAGCATGTATTCGTGCTTAATACAACGAAACAAGCTGTTTTAGACCGAAACGAGCTAAATCACAACACATCGGTATTACAAGTGTTCCACGTAATACTCGTCAAAACTTTTTCTCTTATAACTGCGCGAAAAGCATGTATTCTTGCTTAATACAACGAAACAAGCTGTTTTAGACCGAAACGAGCTAATTCACAACACATCGGTTTTACAAGTGTCTCTCTGATACGCGTCAAAACTTTTTCTTCTATAACTGCGCGTAAAGCATGTATTCTTGCTTAATACAACGAAACAAGCTGTTTTAGACCAAAACGAGCTAAATCTGAACACATCGGTTTTACAAGTATCCACGTGATACTCGTCAAAACTTTCTCTCTTATAACTGCGCGAAAAGCATGTATTCTTGCTTAATACAACGAAACAAGCTGTTTTAGACCGAAACGAGCTAAATCATAACACATCGGTTTTACAAGTGTCTCTCTAATAGGCGTCAAAACTTTTTCTGCTATAACTGCGCGAAAAGCATGTATTCGTGCTTAATACAACGAAACAAGCTGTTTTAGACCGAAACGAGCTAAATCTGAACACATCGGTTTTACAAGTGTCCCTGTGACACGCGTCAAAACTTTTTCTCTTATAACTGCGCGAAAAGCATGTATTCTTGCTTAATACAGCGAAACAAGCTGTTTTAGACCGAAACGAGATAAATCATAACACAAAGGTTTTACAAGTGTTCCTCTAATACGCGTCAAAACTTTTTCTCTTATAACTGCGCGAAAAGCATGTATTCTTGCTTAATACAACGAAACAAGCTGTTTTAGACCTAAACGAGCTAAATCACAACACATCGGTTTTACAAGTGTTCCTCTGATACGCGTCAAAACTTTTTCTTCTATAACTGCGCGAAAAGCATGTATTCGTGCTTAATACAACGAAACAAGCTGTTTCAGACCGAAACGAGCTAAATCTGAACACATCGGTTTTACAAGTGTTCCTCTGATACGCGTCAAAACTTTTTCTCTTATAACTGCGCGAAAAGCATGTATTCTTGCTTAATACAGCGAATCAAGTTGTTTTAGACCGAAACGAGCTAAATCACAACACATCGGTACTACAAGTGTTCCACGTGATACTCTTCAAAACTTTTTCTCTTATAACTGCACGAAAAGTATGTATTCTTGCTTAATACAGCGAAACAAGCTGTTTTAGACCTAAACGAGCTAAATCACAACACATCGGTATTACAAGTGTTCCACGTGATACTCGTCAAAACTTTTTCTGTTATAACTGCGCGAAAAGCATGTATTCGTGCTTAATACAACGAAACAAGCTGTTTTAGACCGAAACGAGCTAAATCTGAACACATCGGTTTTACAAGTGTTCCTCTGATACGCGTCAAATTTTTTTCTCTTATAACTGCGCGAAAAGCATGTATTCTTGCTTAATACAGCGAAACAAGCTGTTTCAGACCGAAACGAGCTAAATCTGAACACATCGGTTTTACAAGTGTTCCTCTGATACGCGTCAAAACTTTTTCTCTTATAACTGCGCGAAAAGCATGTATTCTTGCTTAATACAGCGAATCAAGTTGTTTTAGACCGAAACGAGCTAAATCACAACACATCGGTACTACAAGTGTTCCACGTGATACTCTTCAAAACTTTTTCTCTTATAACTGCACGAAAAATATGTATTCTTGCTTAATACAGCGAAACAAGCTGTTTTAGACCTAAACGAGCTAAATCACAACACATCGGTATTACAAGTGTTCCACGTGATACTCGTCAAAACTTTTTCTCTTATAACTGCGCGAAAAGCATGTATTCTTGCTTAATACAGCGAAACAAGCTGTTTTAGACTAAAACGAGCTAAATCACAACACATCGGTTTTACAAGTGTTCCTCTGATACGCGTCAAATTTTTTTCTCTTATAACTGCGCGAAAAGCATGTATTCTTGCTTAATACAGCGAAACAAGCTGTTTTAGACCGAAACGAGCTAAATCACAACACATCGGTTTTACAAGTGTTAATCTGATACGCATCAACTCTTTTTTTCTCTTATAGCTGCGCGAAAAGCATGTATTCGTGCTTAGTCCAACGAAACAAGCTGTTTTAGACCGAAACGAGGTAAATCTGAACACATCGGTTTTACAAGTGTCTCTGTGACACGCCTTTAAAGCTTTTTCTCTTATCACTGCGCGAAAAGCATGTAGTTCTGCCTAATACAGCGAAACAAGCTGTTTTAGACCGAAACGAGCTAAATCACAACACATCGGTTTTACAATTGTTCCTCTGATACGCGTCTAAACTTTTTCTCTTATAACTGCGCGAAAAGCATGTATTCGTGCTTAATACAGCGAAACAAGCTGTTTTAGACCAAAACGAGCTAAATCTAAACACATCGGTTTTCCAAGTGTCCATGTGATACGCGTCAAAACTTTTTCCCTTATAACTGCGCGAAAAGCATGTATTCGTGCTTAATACAACGAAACAAGCTGTTTTAGTCCGAAAAGAGTTAAATCTGAACACATCGGTTTAACAAGTGTTCCTCTGATACGCGTCAAAACTTTTTCTCTTATAACTGCGCGAAAAGCATGTATTCTTGCTTAATACAACGAAACAAGCTGTTTTAGACCGAAACGAGCCAAATCACAACACATCGGTATTACAAGTGTTCCACGTGATACTCGTCAAAACTTTTTCTCTTATAACTGCGCGAAAAGCATGTATTCGTGCTTAATGCAACGAAACAAGCTGTTTTAGACCGAAACGAGCTAAATCTGAACACATCGGTTTTACAAGTGTCCCTGTGACACGCGCAAAAAGTTTTTTTCTTATAACTGCGCGAAAAGCATGTATTCTTGCTTAATACAACGAAACAAGTTGTTTTAGACCGAAATGAGCTAAATCACAACACATCGGTTTTACAAGTGTTCCTCTGATACGCGTCAAAACTTTTTCTCTTATAACTGCGCGAAAAGCATGTATTCTTGCTTAATACAGCGAAACAAGCTGTTTTAGACCGAAACGAGCTAAATCACAACACATCGGTATTACAAGTGTTCCACGTGATACTCGTCAAAACGTTTTCTCTTATAACTGCGCGAAAAGCATGTATTCGTGCTTAATACAACGAAACAAGTTGTTTTAGACCGAAACGAGCTAAATCTGAACACTTCGGTTTTACAAGTATCCACGTGATACTCGTCAAAACTTTTTCTCTTATAACTGCGCGTAAAGCATGTATTCGTGCTTAATACAGCGAAACAAGCTGTTTTAGACCGAAACGAGCTAAATCACAACACATCGGTTTTACAAGTGTTAATCTGATACGCGTCAACTCTTTTTTCTCTTATAGCTGCGCGAAAAGCATGTATTCGTGCTTAGTCCAACGAAACAAGCTGTTTTAGACCGAAACGAGGTAAATCTGAACACATCGGTTTTACAAGTGTCCCTGTGACACGCCTTTAAAGCTTTTTCTCTTATCACTGCGCGAAAAGCATGTATTTCTGCTTAATACAGCGAAACAAGCTGTTTTAGACCGAAACGAGCTAAATCACAACACATCGGTTTTACAATTGTTCCTCTGATACGCGTCTAAACTTTTTCTCTTATAACTGCGCGAAAAGCATGTATTCGTGCTTAATACAGCGAAACAAGCTGTTTTAGACCGAAACGAGCTAAATCACAACACATCGGTATTACAAGTGTTCCACGTGATACTCGTCAAAACGTTTTCTCTTATAACTGCGCGAAAAGCATGTATTCGTGCTTAATACAACGAAACAAGCTGTTTTAGACCGAAACGAGCTAAATCACAACACATCGGTATTACAAGTGTTCCACGTAATACTCGTCAAAACTTTTTCTCTTATAACTGCGCGAAAAGCATGTATTCTTGCTTAATACAACGAAACAAGCTGTTTTAGACCGAAACGAGCTAATTCACAACACATCGGTTTTACAAGTGTCTCTCTGATACGCGTCAAAACTTTTTCTTCTATAACTGCGCGTAAAGCATGTATTCTTGCTTAATACAACGAAACAAGCTGTTTTAGACCAAAACGAGCTAAATCTGAACACATCGGTTTTACAAGTATCCACGTGATACTCGTCAAAACTTTCTCTCTTATAACTGCGCGAAAAGCATGTATTCTTGCTTAATACAACGAAACAAGCTGTTTTAGACCGAAACGAGCTAAATCATAACACATCGGTTTTACAAGTGTCTCTCTAATAGGCGTCAAAACTTTTTCTGCTATAACTGCGCGAAAAGCATGTATTCGTGCTTAATACAACGAAACAAGCTGTTTTAGACCGAAACGAGCTAAATCTGAACACATCGGTTTTACAAGTGTCCCTGTGACACGCGTCAAAACTTTTTCTCTTATAACTGCGCGAAAAGCATGTATTCTTGCTTAATACAGCGAAACAAGCTGTTTTAGACCGAAACGAGCTAAATCATAACACAAAGGTTTTACAAGTGTTCCTCTAATACGCGTCAAAACTTTTTCTCTTATAACTGCGCGAAAAGCATGTATTCTTGCTTAATACAACGAAACAAGCTGTTTTAGACCTAAACGAGCTAAATCACAACACATCGGTTTTACAAGTGTTCCTCTGATACGCGTCAAAACTTTTTCTTCTATAACTGCGCGAAAAGCATGTATTCGTGCTTAATACAACGAAACAAGCTGTTTCAGACCGAAACGAGCTAAATCTGAACACATCGGTTTTACAAGTGTTCCTCTGATACGCGTCAAAACTTTTTCTCTTATAACTGCGCGAAAAGCATGTATTCTTGCTTAATACAGCGAATCAAGTTGTTTTAGACCGAAACGAGCTAAATCACAACACATCGGTACTACAAGTGTTCCACGTGATACTCTTCAAAACTTTTTCTCTTATAACTGCACGAAAAGTATGTATTCTTGCTTAATACAGCGAAACAAGCTGTTTTAGACCTAAACGAGCTAAATCACAACACATCGGTATTACAAGTGTTCCACGTGATACTCGTCAAAACTTTTTCTGTTATAACTGCGCGAAAAGCATGTATTCGTGCTTAATACAACGAAACAAGCTGTTTTAGACCGAAACGAGCTAAATCTGAACACATCGGTTTTACAAGTGTTCCTCTGATACGCGTCAAATTTTTTTCTCTTATAACTGCGCGAAAAGCATGTATTCTTGCTTAATACAGCGAAACAAGCTGTTTCAGACCGAAACGAGCTAAATCTGAACACATCGGTTTTACAAGTGTTCCTCTGATACGCGTCAAAACTTTTTCTCTTATAACTGCGCGAAAAGCATGTATTCTTGCTTAATACAGCGAATCAAGTTGTTTTAGACCGAAACGAGCTAAATCACAACACATCGGTACTACAAGTGTTCCACGTGATACTCTTCAAAACTTTTTCTCTTATAACTGCACGAAAAGTATGTATTCTTGCTTAATACAGCGAAACAAGCTGTTTTAGACCTAAACGAGCTAAATCACAACACATCGGTATTACAAGTGTTCCACGTGATACTCGTCAAAACTTTTTCTCTTATAACTGCGCGAAAAGCATGTATTCTTGCTTAATACAGCGAAACAAGCTGTTTTAGACTAAAACGAGCTAAATCACAACACATCGGTTTTACAAGTGTTCCTCTGATACGCGTCAAATTTTTTTCTCTTATAACTGCGCGAAAAGCATGTATTCTTGCTTAATACAGCGAAACAAGCTGTTTTAGACCGAAACGAGCTAAATCACAACACATCGGTTTTACAAGTGTTAATCTGATACGCATCAACTCTTTTTTTCTCTTATAGCTGCGCGAAAAGCATGTATTCGTGCTTAGTCCAACGAAACAAGCTGTTTTAGACCGAAACGAGGTAAATCTGAACACATCGGTTTTACAAGTGTCTCTGTGACACGCCTTTAAAGCTTTTTCTCTTATCACTGCGCGAAAAGCATGTAGTTCTGCCTAATACAGCGAAACAAGCTGTTTTAGACCGAAACGAGCTAAATCACAACACATCGGTTTTACAATTGTTCCTCTGATACGCGTCTAAACTTTTTCTCTTATAACTGCGCGAAAAGCATGTATTCGTGCTTAATACAGCGAAACAAGCTGTTTTAGACCAAAACGAGCTAAATCTAAACACATCGGTTTTCCAAGTGTCCATGTGATACGCGTCAAAACTTTTTCCCTTATAACTGCGCGAAAAGCATGTATTCGTGCTTAATACAACGAAACAAGCTGTTTTAGTCCGAAAAGAGTTAAATCTGAACACATCGGTTTTACAAGTGTTCCTCTGATACGCGTCAAAACTTTTTCTCTTATAACTGCGCGAAAAGCATGTATTCTTGCTTAATACAACGAAACAAGCTGTTTTAGACCGAAACGAGCCAAATCACAACACATCGGTATTACAAGTGTTCCACGTGATACTCGTCAAAACTTTTTCTCTTATAACTGCGCGAAAAGCATGTATTCGTGCTTAATGCAACGAAACAAGCTGTTTTAGACCGAAACGAGCTAAATCTGAACACATCGGTTTTACAAGTGTCCCTGTGACACGCGTAAAAAGTTTTTTTCTTATAACTGCGCGAAAAGCATGTATTCTTGCTTAATACAACGAAACAAGTTGTTTTAGACCGAAATGAGCTAAATCACAACACATCGGTTTTACAAGTGTTCCTCTGATACGCGTCAAAACTTTTTCTCTTATAACTGCGCGAAAAGCATGTATTCTTGCTTAATACAGCGAAACAAGCTGTTTTAGACCGAAACGAGCTAAATCACAACACATCGGTATTACAAGTGTTCCACGTGATACTCGTCAAAACGTTTTCTCTTATAACTGCGCGAAAAGCATGTATTCGTGCTTAATACAACGAAACAAGTTGTTTTAGACCGAAACGAGCTAAATCTGAACACTTCGGTTTTACAAGTATCCACGTGATACTCGTCAAAACTTTTTCTCTTATAACTGCGCGTAAAGCATGTATTCGTGCTTAATACAACGAAACAAGCTGTTTTAGACCGAAACGAGCTAAATCTGAACACATCGGTTTTACAAGTATCCACGTGATACTCGTCAACTTTTTCTCTTATAACCGCGCGAAAAGCATGTATTCTTGCTTGATACAACGAAACAAGCTGTTTTAGACCGAAACGAGCTAAATCTCAACACATCGGTTTTACAAGTGTCTCTGATACGCGTCAAAACTTTTTCTTCTATAACTGCGCGTAAAGCATGTATTCGTGCTTAATACAACGAAACAAGCTGTTTTAGACCGAAACGAGCTAAATCTGAACACATCGGTTTTACAAGTGTTCCTCTGATACGCGCCAAAACTTTTTCTCTTATAACTGCGCGAAAAGCATGTATTCTTGCTTAATACAGCGAAACAAGCTGTTTTAGACCGAAACGAGCTAAATCACAACACATCGGTTTTACAAGTGTTCCTCTGATACGCGTCAAAACTTTTTCTCTTATAACTGCACGAAAAGCATGTATTCTTGCTTAATACAGCGAAACAAGCTGTTTTAGACCGAAACGAGCTAAATCACAACACATCGGTTTTACAAGTGTTCCTCTGATACGCGTCAAAACTTTTTCTCTTATAACGGCGCGAAAAGCATGTATTCTTGCTTAATACAGCGAATCAAGTTGTTTTAGACCGAAACGAGTTAAATCACAACACATCGGTACTACAAGTGTTCCACGTGATACTCGTCAAAACTTTTTCTCTTATAACTGCGCGAAAAGCATGTATTCTTGCTTAATACAGCGAAACAAGCTGTTTTAGACCGAAACGAGCTAAATCACAACACATCGGTATTACAAGTGTTCCACGTGATACTCGTCAAAACTTTTTCTGTTATAACTGCGCGAAAAGCATGTATTCGTGCTTAATACAACGAAACAAGCTGTTTTAGACCGAAACGAGCTAAATCTGAACACATCGGTTTTACAAGTATCCACGTGATACTCGTCAAAACTTTTTCTCTTATAACTGCGCGAAAAGCATGTATTCTTGCTTAATACAACGAAACAAGCTGTTTTAGACCGAAAAGAGCTAAATCACAACACATCGGTTTTACAAGTGTTTCTCTAATACGCGTCAAAACTTTTTCTCTTATAACTGCGCGAAAAGCATGTATTCTTGCTTAATACAACGAAACAAGCTGTTTTAGACTAAAACGAGCTAAATCACAACACATCGGTTATACAAGTGTTCCTCTGATACGCGTCAAATTTTTTTCTCTTATAACTGCGCGAAAAGCATGTATTCTTGCTTAATACAGCGAAACAAGCTGTTTTAGACCGAAACGAGCTAAATCACAACACATCGGTTTTACAAGTGTTCCTCTGATATGCGTCAACTCTTTTTTCTCTTATAGCTGCGCGAAAAGCATGTATTCGTGCTTAGTCCAACAAAACAAGCTGTTTTAGACCGAAACGAGGTAAATCTGAACACATCGGTTTTACAAGTGTCCCTGTGACACGCCTTTAAAGCTTTTTCTCTTATCACTGCGCGAAAAGCATGTATTTCTGCTTAATACAGCGAAACAAGCTGTTTTAGACCGAAACGAGCTAAATCACAACACATCGGTTTTACAAGTGTTCCTCTGATACGCGTCAAAACTTTTTCTCTTATAACTGCACGAAAAGCATGTATTCGTGCTTAATACAACGAAACAAGCTGTTTTAGACCAAAACGAGCTAAATCTGAACACATCGGTTTTCCAAGTGTCCATGTGATACGCGTCAAAACTTTTTCCCTTATAACTGCGCGAAAAGCATGTATTCGTGCTTAATACAACGAAACAAGCTGTTTTAGTCCGAAAAGAGTTAAATCTGAACACATCGGTTTTACAAGTGTTCCTCTGATAAGCGTCAAAACTTTTTCTCTTATAACTGCGCGAAAAGCATGTATTCTTGCTTAATACAACGAAACAAGCTGTTGTAGACCGAAACGAGCCAAATCACAACACATCGGTATTAAAAGTGTTCCACGTGATACTCGTCAAAACTTTTTTTCTTATAACTGCGCGAAAAGCATGTATTCGTGCTTAATGCAACGAAACAAGCTGTTTTAGACCGAAACGAGCTAAATCTGAACACATCGGTTTTACAAGTGTCCCTGTGACACGCGTCAAAACTTTTTCTCTTATAACTGCGCGAAAAGCATGTATTCTTGCTTAATACAACGAAACAAGCTGTTTTAGACCGAAATGAGCTAAATCACAACACATCGGTTTTACAAGTGTTCCTCTGATACGCGTCAAAACTTTTTCTCTTATAACTGCGCGAAAAGCATGTATTCTTGCTTAATACAGCGAAACAAGCTGCTTTAGACCGAAACGAGCTAAATCACAACACATCGGTATTACAAGTGTTCCACGTGATACTCGTCAAAACTTTTTCACTTATAACTGCGCGAAAAGCATGTATTCTTGCTTAATACAACGAAACAAGCTGTTTTAGACCGAAACGAGCTAAATCACAACACATCGGTTTTACAAGTGTCTCTCTGATACGCGTCAAAACTTTTTCTTCTATAACTGCGCGTAAAGCATGTATTCTTGCTTAATACAACGAAACAAGCTGTTTTAGACCAAAACGAGCTAAATCTGAACGCATCAGTTTTACAAGTATCCACGTGATACTCGTCAAAACTTTCTCTCTTATAACTGCGCGAAAAGCATGTATTCTTGCTTAATACAACGAAACAAGCTGTTTTAGACCGAATCGAGCTAAATCATAACACATCGGTTTTACAAGTGTCTCTGATCGCGTCAAAACTTTTTCTTCTATAACTGCGCGTAAAGCATGTATTCGTGCTTAATACAACGAAACAAGCTGTTTTAGACCGAAACGAGCTAAATCTGAACACATCGGTTTTACAAGTGTTCCTCTGATACGCGTCAAAACTTTTTCTCTTATAACTGCGCGAAAAGCATGTATTCTTGCTTAATACAGCGAAACAAGCTGTTTTAGACCGAAACGAGCTAAATCACAACACATCGGTTTTACAAGTGTTCCTCTGATACGCGTCAAAACTTTTTCTCTTATAACTGCACGAAAAGCATGTATTCTTGCTTAATACAGCGAAACAAGCTGTTTTAGACCGAAACGAGCTAAATCACAACACATCGGTTTTACAAGTGTTCCTCTGATACGCGTCAAAACTTTTTCTCTTATAACGGCGCGAAAAGCATGTATTCTTGCTTAATACAGCGAATCAAGTTGTTTTAGACCGAAACGAGTTAAATCACAACACATCGGTACTACAAGTGTTCCACATGATACTCGTCAAAACTTTTTCTCTTATAACTGCGCGAAAAGCATGTATTCTTGCTTAATACAGCGAAACAAGCTGTTTTAGACCGAAACGAGCTAAATCACAACACATCGGTATTACAAGTGTTCCACGTGATACTCGTCAAAACTTTTTCTGTTATAACTGCGCGAAAAGCATGTATTCGTGCTTAATACAACGATACAAGCTGTTTTAGACCGAAACGAGCTAAATCTGAACACATCGGTTTTACAAGTATCCACGTGATACTCGTCAAACCTTTTTCTCTTATAACTGCGCGAAAAGCATGTATTCTTGCTTAATACAACGAAACAAGCTGTTTTAGACCGAAAAGGGCTAAATCACAACACATCGGTTTTACAAGTGTTTCTCTAATACGCGTCAAAACTTTTTCTCTTATAACTGCGCGAAAAGCATGTATTCTTGCTTAATACAACGAAACAAGCTGTTTTAGACTAAAACGAGCTAAATCACAACACATCGGTTTTACAAGTGTTCCTCTGATACGCGTCAAATTTTTTTCTCTTATAACTGCGCGAAAAGCATGTATTCTTGTTTAATACAGCGAAACAAGCTGTTTTAGACCGAAACGAGCTAAATCACAACACATCGGTTTTACAAGTGTTCCTCTGATACGCGTCAACTCTTTTTTCTCTTATAGCTGCGCGAAAAGCATGTATTCGTGCTTAGTCCAACAAAACAAGCTGTTTTAGACCGAAACGAGGTAAATCTGAACACATCGGTTTTACAAGTGTCCCTGTGACACGCCTTTAAAGCTTTTTCTCTTATCACTGCGCGAAAAGCATGTATTTCTGCTTAATACAGCGAAACAAGCTGTTTTAGACCAAAACGAGCTAAATCTGAACACATCGGTTTTCCAAGTGTCCATGTGATACTCGTCAAAACTTTTTCTCTTATAACTGCGCGAAAAGCATGTATTCGTGCTTAATGCAACGAAACAAGCTGTTTTAGACCGAAACGAGCTAAATCTGAACACATCGGTTTTACAAGTGTCCCTGTGACACGCGTCAAAACTTTTTCTCTTATAACTGCGCGAAAAGCATGTATTCTTGCTTAATACAACGAAACAAGCTGTTTTAGACCGAAATGAGCTAAATCACAACACATCGGTTTTACAAGTGTTCCTCTGATACGCGTCAAAACTTTTTCTCTTATAACTGCGCGAAAAGCATGTATTCTTGCTTAATACAGCGAAACAAGCTGCTTTAGACCGAAACGAGCTAAATCACAACACATCGGTATTACAAGTGTTCCACGTGATACTCGTCAAAACGTTTTCTCTTATAACTGAGCGAAAAGCATGTATTCGTGCTTAATACAACGAAACAAGCTGTTTTAGACCGAAACGAGCTAAATCTGAACACTTCGGTTTTACAAGTATCCACGTAATACTCAAAACTTTTTCACTTATAACTGCGCGAAAAGCATGTATTCTTGCTTAATACAACGAAACAAGCTGTTTTAGACCGAAACGAGCTAAATCACAACACATCGGTTTTACAAGTGTTCCTCTGATACGCGTCAAAACTTTTTCTCTTATAACTGCACGAAAAGCATGTATTCGTGCTTAATACAACGAAACAAGCTGTTTTAGACCAAAACGAGCTAAATCTGAACACATCGGTTTTCCAAACGTCCATGTGATACGCGTCAAAACTTTTTCCCTTATAACTGCGCGAAAAGCATGTATTCGTGCTTAATACAACGAAACAAGCTGTTTTAGTCCGAAAAGAGTTAAATCTGAACACATCGGTTTTACAAGTGTCTCTCTGATACGCGTCAAAACTTTTTCTTCTATAACTGCGCGTAAAGCATGTATTCTTGCTTAATACAACGAAACAAGCTGTTTTAGACCAAAACGAGCTAAATCTGAACGCATCAGTTTTACAAGTATCCACGTGATACTCGTCAAAACTTTCTCTCTTATAACTGCGCGAAAAGCATGTATTCTTGCTTAATACAACGAAACAAGCTGTTTTAGACCGAATCGAGCTAAATCATAACACATCGGTTTTACAAGTGTCTCTGATACGCGTCAAAACTTTTTCTTCTATAACTGCGCGTAAAGCATGTATTCGTGCTTAATACAACGAAACAAGCTGTTTTAGACCGAAACGAGCTAAATCTGAACACATCGGTTTTACAAGTGTTCCTCTGATACGCGTCAAAACTTTTTCTCTTATAACTGCGCGAAAAGCATGTATTCTTGCTTAATACAGCGAAACAAGCTGTTTTAGACCGAAACGAGCTAAATCACAACACATCGGTTTTACAAGTGTTCCTCTGAGACGCGTCAAAACTTTTTCTCTTATAACTGCACGAAAAGCATGTATTCTTGCTTAATACAGCGAAACAAGCTGTTTTAGACCGAAACGAGCTAAATCACAACACATCGGTTTTACAAGTGTTCCTCTGATACGCGTCAAAACTTTTTCTCTTATAACGGCGCGAAAAGCATGTATTCTTGCTTAATACAACGAAACAAGCTGTTTTAGACCGAAACGAGCTAAATCACAACACATCGGTTTTACAAGTGTCTCTCTGATACGCGTCAAAACTTTTTCTTCTATAACTGCGCGTAAAGCATGTATTCTTGCTTAATACAACGAAACAAGCTGTTTTAGACCAAAACGAGCTAAATCTGAACGCATCAGTTTTACAAGTATCCACGTGATACTCGTCAAAACTTTCTCTCTTATAACTGCGCGAAAAGCATGTATTCTTGCTTAATACAACGAAACAAGCTGTTTTAGACCGAATCGAGCTAAATCATAACACATCGGTTTTACAAGTGTCTCTGATACGCGTCAAAACTTTTTCTTCTATAACTGCGCGTAAAGCATGTATTCGTGCTTAATACAACGAAACAAGCTGTTTTAGACCGAAACGAGCTAAATCTGAACACATCGGTTTTACAAGTGTTCCTCTGATACGCGTCAAAACTTTTTCTCTTATAACTGCGCGAAAAGCATGTATTCTTGCTTAATACAGCGAAACAAGCTGTTTTAGACCGAAACGAGCTAAATCACAACACATCGGTTTTACAAGTGTTCCTCTGATACGCGTCAAAACTTTTTCTCTTATAACTGCACGAAAAGCATGTATTCTTGCTTAATACAGCGAAACAAGCTGTTTTAGACCGAAACGAGCTAAATCACAACACATCGGTTTTACAAGTGTTCCTCTGATACGCGTCAAAACTTTTTCTCTTATAACGGCGCGAAAAGCATGTATTCTTGCTTAATACAGCGAATCAAGTTGTTTTAGACCGAAACGAGTTAAATCACAACACATCGGTACTACAAGTGTTCCACATGATACTCGTCAAAACTTTTTCTCTTATAACTGCGCGAAAAGCATGTATTCTTGCTTAATACAGCGAAACAAGCTGTTTTAGACCGAAACGAGCTAAATCACAACACATCGGTATTACAAGTGTTCCACGTGATACTCGTCAAAACTTTTTCTGTTATAACTGCGCGAAAAGCATGTATTCGTGCTTAATACAACGATACAAGCTGTTTTAGACCGAAACGAGCTAAATCTGAACACATCGGTTTTACAAGTATCCACGTGATACTCGTCAAAACTTTTTCTCTTATAACTGCGCGAAAAGCATGTATTCTTGCTTAATACAACGAAACAAGCTGTTTTAGACCGAAAAGGGCTAAATCACAACACATCGGTTTTACAAGTGTTTCTCTAATACGCGTCAAAACTTTTTCTCTTATAACTGCGCGAAAAGCATGTATTCTTGCTTAATACAACGAAACAAGCTGTTTTAGACTAAAACGAGCTAAATCACAACACATCGGTTTTACAAGTGTTCCTCTGATACGCGTCAAATTTTTTTCTCTTATAACTGCGCGAAAAGCATGTATTCTTGTTTAATACAGCGAAACAAGCTGTTTTAGACCGAAACGAGCTAAATCACAACACATCGGTTTTACAAGTGTTCCTCTGATACGCGTCAACTCTTTTTTCTCTTATAGCTGCGCGAAAAGCATGTATTCGTGCTTAGTCCAACAAAACAAGCTGTTTTAGACCGAAACGAGGTAAATCTGAACACATCGGTTTTACAAGTGTCCCTGTGACACGCCTTTAAAGCTTTTTCTCTTATCACTGCGCGAAAAGCATGTATTTCTGCTTAATACAGCGAAACAAGCTGTTTTAGACCAAAACGAGCTAAATCTGAACACATCGGTTTTCCAAGTGTCCATGTGATACTCGTCAAAACTTTTTCTCTTATAACTGCGCGAAAAGCATGTATTCGTGCTTAATGCAACGAAACAAGCTGTTTTAGACCGAAACGAGCTAAATCTGAACACATCGGTTTTACAAGTGTCCCTGTGACACGCGTCAAAACTTTTTCTCTTATAACTGCGCGAAAAGCATGTATTCTTGCTTAATACAACGAAACAAGCTGTTTTAGACCGAAATGAGCTAAATCACAACACATCGGTTTTACAAGTGTTCCTCTGATACGCGTCAAAACTTTTTCTCTTATAACTGCGCGAAAAGCATGTATTCTTGCTTAATACAGCGAAACAAGCTGCTTTAGACCGAAACGAGCTAAATCACAACACATCGGTATTACAAGTGTTCCACGTGATACTCGTCAAAACGTTTTCTCTTATAACTGCGCGAAAAGCATGTATTCGTGCTTAATACAACGAAACAAGCTGTTTTAGACCGAAACGAGCTAAATCTGAACACTTCGGTTTTACAAGTATCCACGTAATACTCAAAACTTTTTCACTTATAACTGCGCGAAAAGCATGTATTCTTGCTTAATACAACGAAACAAGCTGTTTTAGACCGAAACGAGCTAAATCACAACACATCGGTTTTACAAGTGTTCCTCTGATACGCGTCAAAACTTTTTCTCTTATAACTGCACGAAAAGCATGTATTCGTGCTTAATACAACGAAACAAGCTGTTTTAGACCAAAACGAGCTAAATCTGAACACATCGGTTTTCCAAACGTCCATGTGATACGCGTCAAAACTTTTTCCCTTATAACTGCGCGAAAAGCATGTATTCGTGCTTAATACAACGAAACAAGCTGTTTTAGTCCGAAAAGAGTTAAATCTGAACACATCGGTTTTACAAGTGTCTCTCTGATACGCGTCAAAACTTTTTCTTCTATAACTGCGCGTAAAGCATGTATTCTTGCTTAATACAACGAAACAAGCTGTTTTAGACCAAAACGAGCTAAATCTGAACGCATCAGTTTTACAAGTATCCACGTGATACTCGTCAAAACTTTCTCTCTTATAACTGCGCGAAAAGCATGTATTCTTGCTTAATACAACGAAACAAGCTGTTTTAGACCGAATCGAGCTAAATCATAACACATCGGTTTTACAAGTGTCTCTGATACGCGTCAAAACTTTTTCTTCTATAACTGCGCGTAAAGCATGTATTCGTGCTTAATACAACGAAACAAGCTGTTTTAGACCGAAACGAGCTAAATCTGAACACATCGGTTTTACAAGTGTTCCTCTGATACGCGTCAAAACTTTTTCTCTTATAACTGCGCGAAAAGCATGTATTCTTGCTTAATACAGCGAAACAAGCTGTTTTAGACCGAAACGAGCTAAATCACAACACATCGGTTTTACAAGTGTTCCTCTGAGACGCGTCAAAACTTTTTCTCTTATAACTGCACGAAAAGCATGTATTCTTGCTTAATACAGCGAAACAAGCTGTTTTAGACCGAAACGAGCTAAATCACAACACATCGGTTTTACAAGTGTTCCTCTGATACGCGTCAAAACTTTTTCTCTTATAACGGCGCGAAAAGCATGTATTCTTGCTTAATACAGCGAATCAAGTTGTTTTAGACCGAAAGGAGTTAAATCACAACACATCGGTACTACAAGTGTTCCACGTGATACTCGTCAAAACTTTTTCTCTTATAACTGCGCGAAAAGCATGTATTCTTGCTTAATACAGCGAAACAAGCTGTTTTAGACCGAAACGAGCTAAATCACAACACATCGGTATTACAAGTGTTCCACGTGATACTCGTCAAAACTTTTTCTGTTATAACTGCGCGAAAAGCATGTATTCGTGCTTAATACAACGAAACAAGCTGTTTTAGACCGAAACGAGCTAAATCTGAACACATCGGTTTTACAAGTATCCACGTGATACTCGTCAAAACTTTTTCTCTTATAACTGCGCGAAAAGCATGTATTCTTGCTTAATACAACGAAACAAGCTGTTTTAGACCGAAAAGAGCTAAATCACAACACATCGGTTTTACAAGTGTTTCTCTAATACGCGTCAAAACTTTTTCTCTTATAGCTGCGCGAAAAGCATGTATTCTTGCTTAATACAACGAAACAAGCTGTTTTAGACTAAAACGAGCTAAATCACAACACATCGGTTTTACAAGTGTTCCTCTGATACGCGTCAAATTTTTTTCTCTTATAACTGCGCGAAAGCATGTATTCTTGCTTAATACAACGAAACAAGCTGTTTTAGACCGAAACGAGCTAAATCACAACACATCGGTTTTACAAGTGTTCCTCTGATACGCGTCAACTCTTTTTTCTCTTATAGCTGCGCGAAAAGCATGTATTCGTGCTTAGTCCAACAAAACAAGCTGTTTTAGACCGAAACGAGGTAAATCTGAACACATCGGTTTTACAAGTGTCCCTGTGACACGCCTTTAAAGCTTTTTCTCTTATCACTGCGCGAAAAGCATGTATTTCTGCTTAATACAGCGAAACAAGCTGTTTTAGACCGAAACGAGCTAAATCACAACACATCGGTTTTACAAGTGTTCCTCTGATACGCGTCAAAACTTTTTCTCTTATAACTGCACGAAAAGCATGTATTCGTGCTTAATACAACGAAACAAGCTGTTTTAGACCAAAACGAGCTAAATCTGAACACATCGGTTTTCCAAGTGTCCATGTGATACGCGTCAAAACTTTTTCCCTTATAACTGCGCGAAAAGCATGTATTCGTGCTTAATACAACGAAACAAGCTGTTTTAGTCCGAAAAGAGTTAAATCTGAACACATCGGTTTTACAAGTGTTCCTCTGATACGCGTCAAAACTTTTTCTCTTATAACTGCGCGAAAAGCATGTATTCTTGCTTAATACAACGAAACAAGCTGTTTTAGACCGAAACGAGCCAAATCACAACACATCGGTATTACAAGTGTTCCACGTGATACTCGTCAAAACTTTTTCTCTTATAACTGCGCGAAAAGCATGTATTCGTGCTTAATGCAACGAAACAAGCTGTTTTAGACCGAAACGAGCTAAATCTGAACACATCGGTTTTACAAGTGTCCCTGTGACACGCGTCAAAACTTTTTCTCTTATAACTGCGCGAAAAGCATGTATTCTTGCTTAATACAACGAAACAAGCTGTTTTAGACCGAAATGAGCTAAATCACAACACATCGGTTTTACAAGTGTTCCTCTGATACGCGTCAAAACTTTTTCTCTTATAACTGCGCGAAAAGCATGTATTCTTGCTTAATACAGCGAAACAAGCTGCTTTAGACCGAAACGAGCTAAATCACAACACATCGGTATTACAAGTGTTCCACGTGATACTCGTCAAAACGTTTTCTCTTATAACTGCGCGAAAAGCATGTATTCGTGCTTAATACAACGAAACAAGCTGTTTTAGACCGAAACGAGCTAAATCTGAACACTTCGGTTTTACAAGTATCCACGTAATACTCAAAACTTTTTCACTTATAACTGCGCGAAAAGCATGTATTCTTGCTTAATACAACGAAACAAGCTGTTTTAGACCGAAACGAGCTAAATCACAACACATCGGTTTTACAAGTGTCTCTCTGATACGCGTCAAAACTTTTTCTTCTATAACTGCGCGTAAAGCATGTATTCTTGCTTAATACAACGAAACAAGCTGTTTTAGACTAAAACGAGCTAAATCTGAACGCATCAGTTTTACAAGTATCCACGTGATACTCGTCAAAACTTTCTCTCTTATAACTGCGCGAAAAGCATGTATTCTTGCTTAATACAACGAAACAAGCTGTTTTAGACCGAATCGAGCTAAATCATAACACATCGGTTTTACAAGTGTCTCTCTAATAGGCGTCAAAACTTTTTCTTCTATAACTGCGCGTAAAGCATGTATTCGTGCTTAATACAACGAAACAAGTTGTTTTAGACCGAAACGAGCTAAATCTGAACACATCGGTTTTACAAGTGTCCCTGTGACACGCGTCAAAACTTTTTCTCTTATAACTGCGCGAAAAGCATGTATTCTTGCTTAATACAGCGAAACAAGCTGTTTTAGACCGAAACGAGCTAAATCACAACACAAAGGTTTTACAAGTGTTCCTCTAATACGCGTCAAAACTTTTTCTCTTATAACTGCGCGAAAAGCATGTATTCTTGCTTAATACTACGAAACAAGCTGTTTTACACCGAAACGAGCTAAATCACAACACATCGGTTTTACAAGTGTTCCTCTGATACGCGTCTAAACTTTTTCTCTTATTACTGCGCGAAAAGCATGTATTCGTGCTTAATACAACGAAACAAGCTGTTTCAGACCGAAACGAGCTAAATCTGAACACATCGGTTTTACAAGTGTTCCTCTGATACGCGTCAAAACGTTTTCTCTTATAACTGCGCGAAAAGCATGTATTCTTGCTTAATACAGCGAAACAAGCTGTTTTAAACCGAAACGAGCTAAATCACAACACATCGGTATTACAAGTGTTCCACGTGATACTCGTCAAAACTTTTTCTCTTATAACTGCGCGAAAAGCATGTATTCGTGCTTAATACAACGAAACAAGCTGTTTTAGACCGAAACGAGCTAAATCTGAACACATCGGTTTTACAAGTATCCACGTGATACTCGTCAACTTTTTCTCTTATAACCGCGCGAAAAGCATGTATTTCTGCTTAATACAACGAAACAAGCTGTTTTAGACCGAAACGAGCCAAATCACAACACATCGGTTTTACAAGTGTCTCTGATACGCGTCAAAACTTTTTCTTCTATAACTGCGCGTAAAGCATGTATTCGTGCTTAATACAACGAAACAAGCTGTTTTAGACCGAAACGAGCTAAATCTGAACACATCGGTTTTACAAGTGCTCCTCTGATACGCGTCAAAACTTTTTCTCTTATAACTGCGCGAAAAGCATGTATTCTTGCTTAATGCAGCGAAACAAGCTGTTTTAGACCGAAACGAGCTAAATCACAACACATCGGTTTTACAAGTGTTCCTCTGATACGCGTCAAAACTTTTTCTCTTATAACTGCGCGAAAAGCATGTATTCTTGCTTAATACAGCGAAACAAGTTGTTTTAGACCGAAACGAGCTAAATCACAACACATCGGTTTTACAAGTGTTCCTCTGATACGCGTCAAAACTTTTTCTCATATAACTGCGCGAAAAGCATGTATTCTTGCTTAATACAGCGAAACAAGCTGTTTTAGACCGAAACGAGTTTAATCTGAACACATTGGTTTTACAAGTTTTCCTCTGATACGCGTCAAAACTTTTTCTCTTATAACTGCGCGAAAAGCATGTATTCTTGCTTAATACAGCGAAACAAGCTGTTTTAGACCGAAACGAGCTAAATCACAACACATCGGTTTTACAAGTGTTCCTCTGATACGCGTCAAAACTTTTTCTCTTATAACTGCGCGAAAAGCATGTATTCTTGCTTAATACAGCGAAACAAGCTGTTTTAGACCGAAACGAGCTAAATCACAACACATCGGTTTTACAAGTGTTCCTCTGATACGCGTCAAAACTTTTTCTCTTATAACTGCGCGAAAAGCATGTATTCTTGCTTAATACTGCGAAACAAGCTCTTTTAGACCGAAATGAGCTAAATCACAACACATCGGTTTTACAAGTGTTCCTCTGATACGAATCAAATCTTTTTCTCTTATAACGGCGCGAAAAGCATGTATTCTTGCTTAATACAGCGAAACAAGCTGTTTTAGACCGAAACGAGCTAAATCACAACACATCGGTATTACAAGTGTTCCACGTGATACTCGTCAAAACTTTTTCTCTTTTAACGGCGCGAAAAGCATGTATTCGTGCTTAATACAACGAAGCAAGCTGTTTTAGACCGAAACGAGCTAAATCTGAACACATCGGTTTTACAAGTGTCTCTCTAATACGCGTCAAAACTTTTTCTCTTATAACTGCGCGAAAAGCATGTATTCTTGCTTAATACAACGAAACAAGCTGTTTTAGACCGAAACGAGCTAAATCTGAACACATCGGTTTTACAAGTATCCACGTGATACTCGTCAAAACTTTTTCTCTTTTAACTGCGCGAAAAGCATGTATTCTTGCTTAATACAGCGAAACAAGCTGTTTTAAACCGAAACGAGCTAAATCACAACACATCGGTTTTACAAGTGTTCCTCTGATACGCGTCAAAACTTTTTCTTTTATAACTGCGCGAAAAGCATGTATTCTTGCTTAATACAGCGAATCAAGTTGTTTTAGACCGAAAAGAGCTAAATCACAACACATCGGTACTACAAGTGTTCCACGTGATACTCGTCAAAACTTTTTCTCTTTTAACTGCGCGAAAGGCATGTATTCTTGCTTAATACAGCGAAACAAGCTGTCTTAGACCGAAACGAGCTAAATCACAACACATCGGTATTACAAGTGTTCCACGTGATACTCGTCAAAACTTTTTCTGTTAAAACTGCGCGAAAAGCATGTATTCGTGCTTAATACAACGAAACAAGCTGTTTTAGACCGAAACGAGCTAAATCTGAACACATCGGTTTTACAAGTATCCACGTGATACTCGTCAAAACTTTTTCTCTTATAACTGCGCGAAAAGCATGTATTCTTGCTTAATACAACGAAACAAGCTGTTTTAGACCGAAAAGAGCTAAATCACAACACATCGGTTTTACAAGTGTCTCTCTAATACGCGTCAAAACTTTTTCTCTTATAACTGCGCGAAAAGCATGTATTCTTGCTTAATACAGCGAAACAAGCTGTTTTAGACCGAAACGAGCTAAATCACAACACATCGGTTTTACAAGTGTTCCTCTGATACGCGTCAACTCTTTTTTCTCTTATAGCTGCGCGAAAAGCATGTATTCGTGCTTAGTCCAACGAAACAAGCTGTTTTAGACCGAAACGAGCTAAATCTGAACACATCGGTTTTACAAGTGCTCCTCTGATACGCGTCAAAACTTTTTCTCTTATAACTGCGCGAAAAGCATGTATTCTTGCTTAATGCAGCGAAACAAGCTGTTTTAGACCGAAACGAGCTAAATCACAACACATCGGTTTTACAAGTGTTCCTCTGATACGCGTCAAAACTTTTTCTCTTATAACTGCGCGAAAAGCATGTATTCTTGCTTAATACAGCGAAACAAGTTGTTTTAGACCGAAACGAGCTAAATCACAACACATCGGTTTTACAAGTGTTCCTCTGATACGCGTCAAAACTTTTTCTCTTATAACTGCGCGAAAAGCATGTATTCTTGCTTAATACAGCGAAACAAGCTGTTTTAGACCGAAACGAGCTAAATCTGAACACATTGGTTTTACAAGTGTTCCTCTGATACGCGTCAAAACTTTTTCTCTTATAACTGCGCGAAAAGCATGTATTCTTGCTTAATACAGCGAAACAAGCTGTTTTAGACCGAAACGAGCTAAATCACAACACATTGGTTTTACAAGTGTTCCTCTGATACGCGTCAAAACTTTTTCTCTTATAACTGCGCGAAAAGCATGTATTCTTGCTTAATACAGCGAAACAAGCTGTTTTAGACCGAAACGAGCTAAATCACAACACATCGGTTTTACAAGTGTTCCTCTGATACGCGTCAAAACTTTTTCTCTTATAACTGCGCGAAAAGCATGTATTCTTGCTTAATACTGCGAAACAAGCTCTTTTAGACCGAAATGAGCTAAATCACAACACATCGGTTTTACAAGTGTTCCTCTGATACGAATCAAATCTTTTTCTCTTATAACGGCGCGAAAAGCATGTATTCTTGCTTAATACAGCGAAACAAGCTGTTTTAGACCGAAACGAGCTAAATCACAACACATCGGTATTACAAGTGTTCCACGTGATACTCGTCAAAACTTTTTCTCTTTTAACGGCGCGAAAAGCATGTATTCGTGCTTAATACAACGAAGCAAGCTGTTTTAGACCGAAACGAGCTAAATCTGAACACATCGGTTTTACAAGTGTCTCTCTAATACGCGTCAAAACTTTTTCTCTTATAACTGCGCGAAAAGCATGTATTCTTGCTTAATACAACGAAACAAGCTGTTTTAGACCGAAACGAGCTAAATCTGAACACATCGGTTTTACAAGTATCCACGTGATACTCGTCAAAACTTTTTCTCTTTTAACTGCGCGAAAAGCATGTATTCTTGCTTAATACAGCGAAACAAGCTGTTTTAAACCGAAACGAGCTAAATCACAACACATCGGTTTTACAAGTGTTCCTCTGATACGCGTCAAAACTTTTTCTTTTATAACTGCGCGAAAAGCATGTATTCTTGCTTAATACAGCGAATCAAGTTGTTTTAGACCGAAAAGAGCTAAATCACAACACATCGGTACTACAAGTGTTCCACGTGATACTCGTCAAAACTTTTTCTCTTTTAACTGCGCGAAAGGCATGTATTCTTGCTTAATACAGCGAAACAAGCTGTCTTAGACCGAAACGAGCTAAATCACAACACATCGGTTTTACAATTGTTCCTCTGATACGCGTCTAAACTTTTTTTCTTATAACTGCGCGAAAAGCATGTATTCGTGCTTAATACAGCGAAACAAGCTGTTTTAGACCGAAAGGAGCTAAATCACAACACATCGGTTTTACAAGTGTTCCTCTGATACTCGTCAAAACTTTTTCTCTTATAACTGCGCGAAAAGCATGTATTCGTGCTTAATGCAACGAAACAAGCTGTTTTAGACCGAAACGAGCTAAATCTGAACACATCGGTTTTACAAGTGTCCCTGTGACACGCGTCAAAACTTTTTCTCTTATAACTGCGCGAAAAGCATGTATTCTTGCCTAATACAACGAAACAAGCTGTTTTAGACCGAAATGAGCTAAATCACAACACATCGGTTTTACAAGTGTTCCTCTGATACGCGTCAAAACTTTTTCTCTTATAACTGCGCGAAAAGCATGTATTCTTGCTTAATACAGCGAAACAAGCTGCTTTAGACCGAAACGAGCTAAATCACAACACATCGGTATTACAAGTGTTCCACGTGATGCTCGTCAAAACGTTTTCTCTTATAACTGCGCGAAAAGCATGTATTCGTGCTTAATACAACGAAACAAGCTGTTTTAGACCGAAACGAGCTAAATCTGAACACTTCGGTTTTACAAGTATCCACGTAATACTCAAAACTTTTTCTCTTATAACTGCGCGAAAAGCATGTATTCTTGCCTAATACAACGAAACAAGCTGTTTTAGACCGAAACGAGCTAAATCACAACACATCGGTTTTACAAGTGTCTCTCTGATACGCGTCAAAACTTTTTCTTCTATAACTGCGCGTAAAGCATGTATTCTTGCTTAATACAACGAAACAAGCTGTTTTAGACCAAAACGAGCTAAATCTGAACACATCGGTTATACAAGTATCCACGTGATACTCGTCAAAACTTTCTCTCTTATAACTGCGCGAAAAGCATGTATTCTTGCTTAATACAAGGAAACAAGCTGTTTTAGACCGAATCGAGCTAAATCATAACACATCGGTTTTACAAGTATCTCTCTAATAGGCGTCAAAACTTTTTCTTCTATAACTGCGCGTAAAGCATGTATTCTTGCTTAAGTCTACGAAACAAGCTGTTTTACACCGAAACGAGCTAAATCACAACACATCGGTTTTACAAGTGTTCCTCTGATACGCGTCTAAACATTTTCTCTTATAACTGCGCGAAATGCATGTATTCGTGCTTAATACAACGAAACAAGCTGTTTCAGAACGAAACGAGCTAAATCTGAACACATTGGTTTTACAAGTGTTCCTCTGATACGCGTCAAAACTTTTTCTCTTATAACTGCGCGAAAAGCATGTATTCTTGCTTAATACAGCGAAACAAGCTGTTTTAAACCGAAACGAGCTAAATCACAACACATCGGTATTACAAGTGTTCCACGTGATACTCGTCAAAACTTTTTCTCTTATAACTGCGCGAAAAGCATGTATTCGTGCTTAATACAACGAAACAAGCTGTTTTAGACCGAAACGAGCTAAATCTGAACACATCGGTTTTACAAGTGTCTCTGATACGCGTCAAAACTTTTTCTTCTATAACTGCGCGTAAAGCATGTATTCGTGCTTAATACAAAGAAACAAGCTGTTTTAGACCGAAACGAGCTAAATCTGAACACATCGGTTTTACAAGTGCTCCTCTGATACGCGTCAAAACTTTTTCTCTTATAACTGCGCGAAAAGCATGTATTCTTGCTTAATACAGCGAAACAAGCTGTTTTAGACCGAAACGAGCTAAATCACAACACATCGGTTTTACAAGTGTTCCTCTGATACGCGTCAAAACTTTTTCTCTTATAACTGCGCGAAAAGCATGTATTCTTGCTTAATACAGCGAAACAAGTTGTTTTAGACCGAAACGAGCTAAATCACAACACATCGGTTTTACAAGTGTTCCTCTGATACGCGTCAAAACTTTTTCTCTTATAACTGCGCGAAAAGCATGTATTCTTGCTTAATACAGCGAAACAAGCTGTTTTAGACCGAAATGAGCTAAATCACAACACATCGGTTTTACAAGTGTTCCTCTGATACGCGTCAAAACTTTTTCTCTTATAACTGCGCGAAAAGCATGTATTCTTGCTTAATACAGCGAAACAAGCTGCTTTAGACCGAAACGAGCTAAATCACAACACATCGGTATTACAAGTGTTCCACGTGATACTCGTCAAAACGTTTTCTCTTATAACTGCGCGAAAAGCATGTATTCGTGCTTAATACAACGAAACAAGCTGTTTTAGACCGAAACGAGCTAAATCTGAACACTTCGGTTTTACAAGTATCCACGTAATACTCAAAACTTTTTCACTTATAACTGCGCGAAAAGCATGTATTCTTGCTTAATACAGCGAAACAAGCTGTTTTAAACCGAAACGAGCTAAATCACAACACATCGGTATTACAAGTGTTCCACGTGATACTCGTCAACTTTTTCTCTTATAACCGCGCGAAAAGCATGTATTCTTGCTTAATACAACGAAACAAGCTGTTTTAGACCGAAACGAGCTAAATCTGAACACATCGGTTTTACAAGTGTCTCTGATACGCGTCAAAACTTTTTCTTCTATAACTGCGCGTAAAGCATGTATTCGTGCTTAATACAAAGAAACAAGCTGTTTTAGACCGAAACGAGCTAAATCTGAACACATCGGTTTTACAAGTGCTCCTCTGATACGCGTCAAAACTTTTTCTCTTATAACTGCGCGAAAAGCATGTATTCTTGCTTAATACAGCGAAACAAGCTGTTTTAGACCGAAACGAGCTAAATCACAACACATCGGTTTTACAAGTGTTCCTCTGATACGCGTCAAAACTTTTTCTCTTATAACTGCGCGAAAAGCATGTATTCTTGCTTAATACAGCGAAACAAGTTGTTTTAGACCGAAACGAGCTAAATCACAACACATCGGTTTTACAAGTGTTCCTCTGATACGCGTCAAAACTTTTTCTCTTATAACTGCGCGAAAAGCATGTATTCTTGCTTAATACAGCGAAACAAGCTGTTTTAGACCGAAATGAGCTAAATCACAACACATCGGTTTTACAAGTGTTCCTCTGATACGCGTCAAAACTTTTTCTCTTATAACTGCGCGAAAAGCATGTATTCTTGCTTAATACAGCGAAACAAGCTGCTTTAGACCGAAACGAGCTAAATCACAACACATCGGTATTACAAGTGTTCCACGTGATACTCGTCAAAACGTTTTCTCTTATAACTGCGCGAAAAGCATGTATTCGTGCTTAATACAACGAAACAAGCTGTTTTAGACCGAAACGAGCTAAATCTGAACACTTCGGTTTTACAAGTATCCACGTAATACTCAAAACTTTTTCACTTATAACTGCGCGAAAAGCATGTATTCTTGCTTAATACAACGAAACAAGCTGTTTTAGACCGAAACGAGCTAAATCACAACAAATCGGTTTTACAAGTGTTCCACGTGATACTCGTGAAAACTTTTTCTCTTTTAACTGCGCGAAAAGCATGTATTCGTGCTTAATGGAACGAAACAAGCTGTTTTAGACCGAAACGAGCTAAATCTGAACACATCGGTTTTACAAGTGCTCCTCTGATACGCGTCAAAACTTTTTCTCTTATAACTGCGCGAAAAGCATGTATTCTTGCTTAATACAGCGAAACAAGCTGTTTTAGACCGAAACGAGCTAAATCACAACACATCGGTTTTACAAGTGTTCCACGTGATACTCGTCAAAACTTTTTCTCTTATAACTGCGCGAAAAGCATGTATTCGTGCTTAATGGAACGAAACAAGCTGTTTTAGACCGAAACGAGCTAAATCTGAACACATCGGTTTTACAAGTGTCCCTGTGACACGCGTCAAAACTTTTTCTCTTATAACTGCGCGAAAAGCATGTATTCTTGCTTAATACAACGAAACAAGCTGTTTTAGACCGAAATGAGCTAAATCACAACACATCGGTTTTACAAGTGTTCCTCTGATACGCGTCAAAACTTTTTCTCTTATAACTGCGCGAAAAGCATGTATTCTTGCTTAATACAGCGAAACAAGCTGCTTTAGACCGAAACGAGCTAAATCACAACACATCGGTATTACAAGTGTTCCACGTGATACTCGTCAAAACGTTTTCTCTTATAACTGCGCGAAAAGCATGTATTCGTGCTTAATACAACGAAACAAGCTGTTTTAGACCGAAACGAGCTAAATCTGAACACTTCGGTTTTACAAGTATCCACGTAATACTCAAAACTTTTTCACTTATAACTGCGCGAAAAGCATGTATTCTTGCTTAATACAACGAAACAAGCTGTTTTAGACCGAAACGAGCTAAATCACAACACATCGGTTTTACAAGTGTCTCTCTGATACGCGTCAAAACTTTTTCTTCTATACCTGCGCGTAAAGCATGTATTCTTGCTTAATACAACGAAACAAGCTGTTTTAGACCAAAACGAGCTAAATCTGAACACATCAGTTTTACAAGTATCCACGTGATACTCGTCAAAACTTTCTCTCTTATAACTGCGCGAAAAGCATGTATTCTTGCTTAATACAACGAAACAAGCTGTTTTAGACCGAATCGAGCTAAATCATAACACATCGGTTTTACAAGTGTCTCTCTAATAGGCGTCAAAACTTTTTCTTCTATAACTGCGCGTAAAGCATGTATTCGTGCTTAATACAACGAAACAAGTTGTTTTAGACCGAAACGAGCTAAATCTGAACACATCGGTTTTACAAGTGTCCCTGTGACACGCGTCAAAACTTTTTCTCTTATAACTGCGCGAAAAGCATGTATTCTTGCTTAATACAGCGAAACAAGCTGTTTTAGACCGAAACGAGCTAAATCACAACACAAAGGTTTTACAAGTGTTCCTCTAATACGCGTCAAAACTTTTTCTCTTATAACTGCGCGAAAAGCATGTATTCTTGCTTAATACTACGAAACAAGCTGTTTTACACCGAAACGAGCTAAATCACAACACATCGGTTTTACAAGTGTTCCTCTGATACGCGTCTAAACTTTTTCTCTTATTACTGCGCGAAAAGCATGTATTCGTGCTTAATACAACGAAACAAGCTGTTTCAGACCGAAACGAGCTAAATCTGAACACATCGGTTTTACAAGTGTTCCTCTGATACGCGTCAAAACTTTTTCTCTTATAACTGCGCGAAAAGCATGTATTCTTGCTTAATACAGCGAAACAAGCTGTTTTAAACCGAAACGAGCTAAATCACAACACATCGGTATTACAAGTGTTCCACGTGATACTCGTCAAAACTTTTTCTCTTATAACTGCGCGAAAAGCATGTATTCGTGCTTAATACAACGAAACAAGCTGTTTTAGACCGAAACGAGCTAAATCTGAACACATCGGTTTTACAAGTATCCACGTGATACTCGTCAACTTTTTCTCTTATAACCGCGCGAAAAGCATGTATTCTTGCTTAATACAACGAAACAAGCTGTTTTAGACCGAAACGAGCTAAATCTGAACACATCGGTTTTACAAGTGCTCCTCTGATACGCGTCAAAACTTTTTCTCTTATAACTGCGCGAAAAGCATGTATTCTTGCTTAATACAGCGAAACAAGTTGTTTTAGACCGAAACGAGCTAAATCACAACACATCGGTTTTACAAGTGTTCCTCTGATACGCGTCAAAACTTTTTCTCTTATAACTGCGCGAAAAGCATGTATTCTTGCTTAATACAGCGAAACAAGCTGTTTTAGACCGAAACGAGCTAAATCTGAACACATTGGTTTTACAAGTGTTCCTCTGATACGCGTCAAAACTTTTTCTCTTATAACTGCGCGAAAAGCATGTATTCTTGCTTAATACAGCGAAACAAGCTGTTTTAGACCGAAACGAGCTAAATCACAACACATCGGTTTTACAAGTATTCCTCTGATACGCGTCAAAACTTTTTCTCTTATAACTGCGCGAAAAGCATGTATTCTTGCTTAATACAGCGAAACAAGCTGTTTTAGACCGAAACGAGCTAAATCACAACACATCGGTTTTACAAGTGTTCCTCTGATACGCGTCAAAACTTTTTCTCTTATAACTGCGCGAAAAGCATGTATTCTTGCTTAATACTGCGAAACAAGCTCTTTTAGACCGAAATGAGCTAAATCACAACACATCGGTTTTACAAGTGTTCCTCTGATACGCGTCAAAACTTTTTCTCTTATAACTGCGCGAAAAGCATGTATTCTTGCTTAATACAGCGAAACAAGCTGCTTTAGACCGAAACGAGCTAAATCACAACACATCGGTATTACAAGTGTTCCACGTGATACTCGTCAAAACGTTTTCTCTTATAACTGCGCGAAAAGCATGTATTCGTGCTTAATACAACGAAACAAGCTGTTTTAGACCGAAACGAGCTAAATCTGAACACTTCGGTTTTACAAGTATCCACGTAATACTCAAAACTTTTTCACTTATAACTGCGCGAAAAGCATGTATTCTTGCTTAATACAACGAAACAAGCTGTTTTAGACCGAAACGAGCTAAATCACAACACATCGGTTTTACAAGTGTCTCTCTGATACGCGTCAAAACTTTTTCTTCTATAACTGCGCGAAAAGCAGGTATTCTTGCTTAATACAGCGAAACAAGCTGTTTTAAACCGAAACGAGCTAAATCACAACACATCGGTTTTACAAGTGTTCCTCTGATACGCGTCAAAACTTTTTCTTTTATAACTGCGCGAAAAGCATGTATTCTTGCTTAATACAGCGAATCAAGTTGTTTTAGACCGAAAAGAGCTAAATCACAACACATCGGTACTACAAGTGTTCCACGTGATACTCGTCAAAACTTTTTCTCTTTTAACTGCGCGAAAGGCATGTATTCTTGCTTAATACAGCGAAACAAGCTGTCTTAGACCGAAACGAGCTAAATCACAACACATCGGTATTACAAGTGTTCCACGTGATACTCGTCAAAACTTTTTCTGTTAAAACTGCGCGAAAAGCATGTATTCGTGCTTAATACAACGAAACAAGCTGTTTTAGACCGAAACGAGCTAAATCTGAACACATCGGTTTTACAAGTATCCACGTGATACTCGTCAAAACTTTTTCTCTTATAACTGCGCGAAAAGCATGTATTCTTGCTTAATACAACGAAACAAGCTGTTTTAGACCGAAAAGAGCTAAATCACAACACATCGGTTTTACAAGTGTCTCTCTAATACGCGTCAAAACTTTTTCTCTTATAACTGCGCGAAAAGCATGTATTCTTGCTTAATACAGCGAAACAAGCTGTTTTAGACCGAAACGAGCTAAATCACAACACATCGGTTTTACAAGTGTTCCTCTGATACGCGTCAACTCTTTTTTCTCTTATAGCTGCGCGAAAAGCATGTATTCGTGCTTAGTCCAACGAAACAAGCTGTTTTAGACCGAAACGAGGTAAATCTGAACACATCGGTTTTACAAGTGTCCCTGTGACACGCCTTTAAAGCTTTTTCTCTTATCACTGCGCGAAAAGCATGTATTTCTGCTTAATACAGCGAAACAAGCTGTTTTAGACCGAAACGAGCTAAATCTGAACACATCGGTTTTACAAGTGCTCCTCTGATACGCGTCAAAACTTTTTCTCTTATAACTGCGCGAAAAGCATGTATTCTTGCTTAATACAGCGAAACAAGCTGTTTTAGACCGAAACGAGCTAAATCACAACACATCGGTTTTACAAGTGTTCCACGTGATACTCGTCAAAACTTTTTCTCTTATAACTGCGCGAAAAGCATGTATTCGTGCTTAATGGAACGAAACAAGCTGTTTTAGACCGAAACGAGCTAAATCTGAACACATCGGTTTTACAAGTGTCCCTGTGACACGCGTCAAAACTTTTTCTCTTATAACTGCGCGAAAAGCATGTATTCTTGCTTAATACAACGAAACAAGCTGTTTTAGACCGAAATGAGCTAAATCACAACACATCGGTTTTACAAGTGTTCCTCTGATACGCGTCAAAACTTTTTCTCTTATAACTGCGCGAAAAGCATGTATTCTTGCTTAATACAGCGAAACAAGCTGCTTTAGACCGAAACGAGCTAAATCACAACACATCGGTATTACAAGTGTTCCACGTGATACTCGTCAAAACGTTTTCTCTTATAACTGCGCGAAAAGCATGTATTCGTGCTTAATACAACGAAACAAGCTGTTTTAGACCGAAACGAGCTAAATCTGAACACTTCGGTTTTACAAGTATCCACGTAATACTCAAAACTTTTTCACTTATAACTGCGCGAAAAGCATGTATTCTTGCTTAATACAACGAAACAAGCTGTTTTAGACCGAAACGAGCTAAATCACAACACATCGGTTTTACAAGTGTCTCTCTGATACGCGTCAAAACTTTTTCTTCTATAACTGCGCGTAAAGCATGTATTCTTGCTTAATACAACGAAACAAGCTGTTTTAGACCAAAACGAGCTAAATCTGAACACATCAGTTTTACAAGTATCCACGTGATACTCGTCAAAACTTTCTCTCTTATAACTGCGCGAAAAGCATGTATTCTTGCTTAATACAACGAAACAAGCTGTTTTAGACCGAATCGAGCTAAATCATAACACATCGGTTTTACAAGTGTCTCTTTAATAGGCGTCAAAACTTTTTCTTCTATAACTGCGCGTAAAGCATGTATTCGTGCTTAATACAACGAAACAAGTTGTTTTAGACCGAAACGAGCTAAATCTGAACACATCGGTTTTACAAGTGTCCCTGTGACACGCGTCAAAACTTTTTCTCTTATAACTGCGCGAAAAGCATGTATTCTTGCTTAATACAGCGAAACAAGCTGTTTTAGACCGAAACGAGCTAAATCACAACACAAAGGTTTTACAAGTGTTCCTCTAATACGCGTCAAAACTTTTTCTCTTATAACTGCGCGAAAAGCATGTATTCTTGCTTAATACTACGAAACAAGCTGTTTTACACCGAAACGAGCTAAATCACAACACATCGGTTTTACAAGTGTTCCTCTGATACGCGTCTAAACTTTTTCTCTTATTACTGCGCGAAAAGCATGTATTCGTGCTTAATACAACGAAACAAGCTGTTTCAGACCGAAACGAGCTAAATCTGAACACATCGGTTTTACAAGTGTTCCTCTGATACGCGTCAAAACTTTTTCTCTTATAACTGCGCGAAAAGCATGTATTCTTGCTTAATACAGCGAAACAAGCTGTTTTAAACCGAAACGAGCTAAATCACAACACATCGGTATTACAAGTGTTCCACGTGATACTCGTCAAAACTTTTTCTCTTATAACTGCGCGAAAAGCATGTATTCGTGCTTAATACAACGAAACAAGCTGTTTTAGACCGAAACGAGCTAAATCTGAACACATCGGTTTTACAAGTATCCACGTGATACTCGTCAACTTTTTCTCTTATAACCGCGCGAAAAGCATGTATTCTTGCTTAATACAACGAAACAAGCTGTTTTAGACCGAAACGAGCCAAATCACAACACATCGGTTTTACAAGTGTCTCTGATACGCGTCAAAACTTTTTCTTCTATAACTGCGCGTAAAGCATGTATTCGTGCTTAATACAACGAAACAAGCTGTTTTAGACCGAAACGAGCTAAATCTGAACACATCGGTTTTACAAGTGCTCCTCTGATACGCGTCAAAACTTTTTCTCTTATAACTGCGCGAAAAGCATGTATTCTTGCTTAATGCAGCGAAACAAGCTGTTTTAGACCGAAACGAGCTAAATCACGACACATCGGTTTTACAAGTGTTCCTCTGATACGCGTCAAAACTTTTTCTCTTATAACTGCGCGAAAAGCATGTATTCTTGCTTAATACAGCGAAACAAGCTGTTTTAGACCGAAACGAGCTAAATCACAACACATCGGTTTTACAAGTGTTCCTCTGATACGCGTCAAAACTTTTTCTCTTATAACTGCGCGAAAAGCATGTATTCTTGCTTAATACAGCGAAACAAGCTGTTTTAGACCGAAACGAGCTAAATCACAACACATCGGTTTTACAAGTGTTCCTCTGATACGCGTCAAAACTTTTTCTCTTATAACTGCGCGAAAAGCATGTATTCTTGCTTAATACTGCGAAACAAGCTCTTTTAGACCGAAATGAGCTAAATCACAACACATCGGTTTTACAAGTGTTCCTCTGATACGCGTCAAAACTTTTTCTCTTATAACTGCGCGAAAAGCATGTATTCTTGCTTAATACAGCGAAACAAGCTGCTTTAGACCGAAACGAGCTAAATCACAACACATCGGTATTACAAGTGTTCCACGTGATACTCGTCAAAACGTTTTCTCTTATAACTGCGCGAAAAGCATGTATTCGTGCTTAATACAACGAAACAAGCTGTTTTAGACCGAAACGAGCTAAATCTGAACACTTCGGTTTTACAAGTATCCACGTAATACTCAAAACTTTTTCACTTATATCTGCGCGAAAAGCATGTATTCTTGCTTAATACAACGAAACAAGCTGTTTTAGACCGAAACGAGCTAAATCACAACACATCGGTTTTACAAGTGTCTCTCTGATACGCGTCAAAACTTTTTCTTCTATAACTGCGCGAAAAGCAGGTATTCTTGCTTAATACAGCGAAACAAGCTGTTTTAAACCGAAACGAGCTAAATCACAACACATCGGTTTTACAAGTGTTCCTCTGATACGCGTCAAAACTTTTTCTTTTATAACTGGGCGAAAAGCATGTATTCTTGCTTAATACAGCGAATCAAGTTGTTTTAGACCGAAAAGAGCTAAATCACAACACATCGGTACTACAAGTGTTCCACGTGATACTCGTCAAAACTTTTTCTCTTTTAACTGCGCGAAAGGCATGTATTCTTGCTTAATACAGCGAAACAAGCTGTCTTAGACCGAAACGAGCTAAATCACAACACATCGGTATTACAAGTGTTCCACGTGATACTCGTCAAAACTTTTTCTGTTAAAACTGCGCGAAAAGCATGTATTCGTGCTTAATACAACGAAACAAGCTGTTTTAGACCGAAACGAGCTAAATCTGAACACATCGGTTTTACAAGTATCCACGTGATACTCGTCAAAACTTTTTCTCTTATAACTGCGCGAAAAGCATGTATTCTTGCTTAATACAACGAAACAAGCTGTTTTAGACCGAAAAGAGCTAAATCACAACACATCGGTTTTACAAGTGTCTCTCTAATACGCGTCAAAACTTTTTCTCTTATAACGGCGCGAAAAGCATGTATTCTTGCTTAATACAGCGAAACAAGCTGTTTTAGACCGAAACGAGCTAAATCACAACACATCGGTTTTACAAGTGTTCCTCTGATACGCGTCAACTCTTTTTTCTCTTATAGCTGCGCGAAAAGCATGTATTCGTGCTTAGTCCAACGAAACAAGCTGTTTTAGACCGAAACGAGGTAAATCTGAACACATCGGTTTTACAATTGTCCCTGTGACACGCCTTTAAAGCTTTTTCTCTTATCACTGCGCGAAAAGCATGTATTTCTGCTTAATACAGCGAAACAAGCTGTTTTAGACCGAAACGAGCTAAATCACAACACATCGGTTTTACAAGTGTTCCTCTGATACGCGTCAAAACTTTTTCTCTTATAACTGCACGAAAAGCATGTATTCGTGCTTAATACAACGAAACAAGCTGTTTTAGACCAAAACGAGCTAAATCTGAACACATCGGTTTTCGAAGTGTCCATGTGATACGCGTCAAAACTTTTTCCCTTATAACTGCGCGAAAAGCATGTATTCGTGCTTAATACAACGAAACAAGCTCTTTTAGTCCGAAAAGAGGTAAATCTGAACACATCGGTTTTACAAGTGTTCCTCTGATACTCGTCAAAACTTTTTCTCTTATAACTGCGCGAAAAGCATGTATTCGTGCTTAATGCAACGAAACAAGCTGTTTTAGACCGAAACGAGCTAAATCTGAACACATCGGTTTTACAAGTGTCCCTGTGACACGCGTCAAA
Source organism: Amblyomma americanum (assembly GCF_052857255.1). Taxonomy (NCBI): domain Eukaryota; kingdom Metazoa; phylum Arthropoda; class Arachnida; order Ixodida; family Ixodidae; genus Amblyomma; species Amblyomma americanum. Next base: position 541,586 of record NW_027526500.1, on the reverse strand, counting down.
ACTTTTTCTCTTATAACTGCGCGAAAAGCATGTATTCTTGCTTAATACAACGAAACAAGCTGTTTTAGACCGAAATGAGCTAAATCACAACACATCGGTTTTACAAGTGTTCCTCTGATACGCGTCAAAACTTTTTCTCTTATAACTGCGCGAAAAGCATGTATTCTTGCTTAATACAGCGAAACAAGCTGCTTTAGACCGAAACGAGCTAAATCACAACACATCGGTATTACAAGTGTTCCACGTGATGCTCGTCAAAACGTTTTCTCTTATAACTGCGCGAAAAGCATGTATTCGTGCTTAATACAACGAAACAAGCTGTTTTAGACCGAAACGAGCTAAATCTGAACACTTCGGTTTTACAAGTATCCACGTAATACTCAAAACTTTTTCTCTTATAACTGCGCGAAAAGCATGTATTCTTGCCTAATACAACGAAACAAGCTGTTTTAGACCGAAACGAGCTAAATCACAACACATCGGTTTTACAAGTGTCTCTCTGATACGCGTCAAAACTTTTTCTTCTATAACTGCGCGTAAAGCATGTATTCTTGCTTATTACAACGAAACAAGCTGTTTTAGACCAAAACGAGCTAAATCTGAACACATCGGTTATACAAGTATCCACGTGATACTCGTCAAAACTTTCTCTCTTATAACTGCGCGAAAAGCATGTATTCTTGCTTAATACAACGAAACAAGCTGTTTTAGACCGAATCGAGCTAAATCATAACACATCGGTTTTACAAGTATCTCTCTAATAGGCGTCAAAACTTTTTCTTCTATAACTGCGCGAAATGCATGTATTCGTGCTTAATACAACGAAACAAGCTGTTTCAGACCGAAACGAGCTAAATCTGAACACATTGGTTTTACAAGTGTTCCTCTGATACGCGTCAAAACTTTTTCTCTTATAACTGCGCGAAAAGCATGTATTCTTGCTTAATACAGCGAAACAAGCTGTTTTAAATCGAAACGAGCTAAATCACAACACATCGGTATTACAAGTGTTCCACGTGATACTCGTCAAAACTTTTTCTCTTATAACTGCGCGAAAAGCATGTATTCGTGCTTAATACAACGAAACAAGCTGTTTTAGACCGAAACGAGCTAAATCTGAACACATCGGTTTTACAAGTATCCACGTGATACTCGTCAACTTTTTCTCTTATAACCGCGCGAAAAGCATGTATTCTTGCTTAATACAGCGAAACAAGCTGTTTTAGACCGAAATGAGCTAAATCACAACACAGCGGTTTTACAAGTGTTCCTCTGATACGCGTCAAAACTTTTTCTTTTATAACTGCGCGAAAAGCATGTATTCTTGCTTAATACAGCGAAACAAGCTGTTTTAGACCGAAACGAGCTAAATCACAACACATCGGTATTACAAGTGTTCCACGTGATACTCGTCAAAACTTTTTCTCTTATAACTGCGCGAAAAGCATGTATTCTTGCTTAATACAGCGAAACAAGCTGTTTTAGACCGAAACGAGCTAAATCACAACACATCGGTTTTACAAGTGTTCCTCTGATACGCGTCAAAACTTTTTCTCTTATAACTGCGCGAAAAGCATGTATTCTTGCTTAATACAGCGAAACAAGTTGTTTTAGACCGAAACGAGCTAAATCACAACACATCGGTTTTACAAGTGTTCCTCTGATACGCGTCAAAACTTTTTCTCTTATAACTGCGCGAAAAGCATGTATTCTTGCTTAATACAGCGAAACAAGCTGTTTTAGACCGAAATGAGCTAAATCACAACACATCGGTTTTACAAGTGTTCCTCTGATACGCGTCAAAACTTTTTCTCTTATAACGGCGCGAAAAGCATGTATTCTTGCTTAATACAGCGAAACAAGCTGTTTTAGACCGAAACGAGCTAAATCACAAAACATCGGTATTACAAGTGTTCCACGTGATACTCGTCAAAACTTTTTCTCTTTTAACAGGCGAAAAGCATGTATTCGTGCTTAATACAACGAAACAAGCTGTTTTAGACCGAAACGAGCTAAATCTGAACACATCGGTTTTACAAGTATCCACGTGATACTCGTCAAAACTTTTTCTTTTATAACTGCGCGAAAAGCATGTATTCTTGCTTAATACAACGAAACAAGCTGTTTTAGACCGAAACGAGCTAAATCACAACACATCGGTTTTACAAGTGTCTCTAATACGCGTCAAAACTTTTTCTCTTATAACTGCGCGAAAAGCATGTATTCTTGCTTAATACAACGAAACAAGCTGTTTTAGACCGAAACGAGCTAAATCTGAACACATCGGTTTTACAAGTATCCACGTGATACTCGTCAAAACTTTTTCTCTTTTAACTGCGCGAAAAGCATGTAATCTTGCTTAATACAGCGAAACAAGCTGTTTTAGACCGAAACGAGCTAAATCACAACACATCGGTACTACAAGTGTTCCACGTGATACTCGTCAAAACTTTTTCTCTTATAACTGCGCGAAAAGCATGTATTCTTGCTTAATACAGCGAAACAAGCTGTTTTAGACCGAAACGAGCTAAATCACAACACATCGGTATTACAAGTGTTCCACGTGATACTCGTCAAAACTTTTTCTCTTATAACTGCGCGAAAAGCATGTATTCGTGCTTAATACAACGAAACAAGCTGTTTTAGACCGAAACGAGCTAAATCACAACACATCGGTTTTACAAGTGTCTCTCTAATACGCGTCAAAACTTTTTCTCTTATAACTGCGCGAAAAGCATGTATTCTTGCTTAATACAGCGAAACAAGCTGTTTTAGACCAAAACGAGTTAAATCACAACACATCGGTTTTACAAGTGTTCCTCTGATACGCGTCAACTCTTTTTTCTCTTATAGCTGCGCGAAAAGCATGTATTCGTGCTTAGTCCAACGAAAAAAGCTGTTTTAGACCGAAACGAGGTAAATCTGAACACATCGGTTTTACAAGTGTCCCTGTGACACGCCTTTAAAGCTTTTTCTCTTATCACTGCGCGAAAAGCATGTATTTCTGCTTAATACAGCGAAACAAGCTGTTTTAGACCGAAACGAGCTAAATCACAACACATCGGTTTTACAATTGTTCCTCTGATACGCGTCTAAACTTTTTCTCTTATAACTGCGCGAAAAGCATGTATTCGTGCTTAATAAAGCGAAACAAGCTGTTTTAGACCGAAACGAGCTAAATCACAACACATCGGTTTTACAAGTGTTCCTCTGATACGCGTCAAAACTTTTCCCCTTATAACTGCGCGAAAAGCATGTATTCTTGCTTAATACAACGAAACAAGCTGTTTTAGACCGAAACGAGCTAAATCTGAACACTTCGGTTTTACAAGTATCCACGTGATACTCGTCAAAACTTTTTCTCTTATAACTGCGCGAAAAGCATGTATTCTTGCTTAATACAACGAAACAAGCTGTTTTAGACCGAAACGAGCTAAATCACAACACATCGGTTTTACAAGTGTCTCTCTGATACGCGTCAAAACTTTTTCTTCTATAACTGCGCGTAAAGCATGTATTCGTGCTTAATACAACGAAACAAGTTGTTTTAGACCGAAACGAGCTAAATCTAAACACATCGGTTTTACAAGTTTCCCTGTGACACGCGTCAAAACTTTTTCTCTTATAACTGCGCGAAAAGCATGTATTCTTGCTTAATACAGCGAAACAAGCTGTTTTAGACCGAAACGAGCTAAATCACAACACAAAGGTTTTACAAGTGTTCCTCTAATACGCGTCAAAACTTTTTCTCTTATAACTGCGCGAAAAGCATGTATTCTTGCTTAATACTACGAAACAAGCTGTTTTACACCGAAACGAGCTAAATCACAACACATCGGTTTTACAAGTGTTCCTCTGATACGCGTCTAAACTTTTTCTCTTATAACTGCGCGAAAAGCATGTATTCGTGCTTAATACAACGAAACAAGCTGTTTCAGACCGAAACGAGCTAAATCTTAACACATCGGTTTTACAAGTGTTCCTCTGATACGCGTCAAAACTTTTTCTCTTGTAGCATGTATTCTGCTTAATACAGCGAAACAAGCTGTTTTAAACCGAAACGAGCTAAATCACAACACATCGGTATTACAAGTGTTCCACGTGATACTCGTCAAAACTTTTTCTCTTATAACTGCGCGAAAAGCATGTATTCGTGCTTAATACAACGAAACAAGCTGTTTTAGACCGAAACGAGCTAAATCTGAACACATCGGTTTTACAAGTATCCACGTGATACTCGTCAACTTTTTCTCTTATAACCGCGCGAAAAGCATGTATTCTTGCTTAATACAACAAAACAAGCTGTTTTAGACCGAAACGAGCTAAATCACAACATATCGGTTTTACAAGTGTCTCTGATACGCGTCAAAACTTTTTCTTCTATAACTGCGCGTAAAGCATGTATTCGTGCTTAATACAACGAAACAAGCTGTTTTAGACCGAAACGAACTAAATCTGAACACATCGGTTTTACAAGTGTTCCTCTGATACGCGTCAAAACTTTTTCTCTTATAACTGCGCGAAAAGCATGTATTCTTGCTTAATACAGCGAAACAAGCTGTTTTAGACCGAAACGAGCTAAATCACAACACATCGGTTTTACAAGTGTTCCTCTGATACGCGTCAAAACTTTTTCTCTTATAACTGCGCGAAAAGCATGTATTCTTGCTTAATACAGCGAAACAAGTTGTTTTATACCGAAACGAGATAAATCACAACACATCGGTTTTACGAGTGTTCCTCTGATACGCGTCAAAACCTTTTCTCTTATAACTGCGCGAAAAGCATGTATTCTTGCTTAATACAGCGATACAAGATGTTTTAGACCGAAATGAGCTAAATCACAACACATCGGTTTTACAAGTGTTCCTCTGATACGCGTCAAAACTTTTTCTCTTATAACGGCGCGAAAAGCATGTATTCTTGCTTAATACAGCGAAACAAGCTGTTTTAGACCGAAACGAGCTAAATCACAACACATCGGTATTACAAGTGTTCCACGTGATACTCGTCAAAACTTTTTCTCTTTTAACTGCGCGAAAAGCATGTATTCGTGCTTAATACAACGAAACAAGCTGTTTTAGACCGAAACGAGCTAAATCTGAACACATCGGTTTTACAAGTATCCACGTGATACTCGTCAAAACTTTTTCTCTTATAACTGCGCGAAAAGCATGTATTCTTGCTTAATACAACGAAACAAGCTGTTTTAGACCGAAACGAGCTAAATCACAACACATCGGTTTTACAAGTGTCTCTCTAATACGCGTCAAAACTTTTTCTCTTATAACTGCGCGAAAAGCATGTATTCTTGCTTAATACAACGAAACAAGCTGTTTTAGACCGACACGAGCTAAATCTGAACACATCGGTTTTACAAGTATCCACGTGATACTGGTCAAAACTTTTTCTCTTTTAACTGCGCGAAAAGCATGTATTCTTGCTTAATACAGCGAAACAAGCTGTTTTAGACCGAAATGAGCTAAATCACAACACATCGGTTTTACAAGTGTTCCTCTGATACGCGTCAAAACTTTTTCTTTTATAACTGCGCGAAAAGCATGTATTCTTGCTTAATACAGCGAATCAAGTTGTTTTAGACCGAAACGAGCTAAATCACAACACATCGGTACTACAAGTGTTCCACGTGATACTCGTCAAAACATTTTCTCTTATAACTGCGCGAAAAGCATGTATTCTTGCTTAATACAGCGAAACAAGCTGTTTTAGACCGAAACGAGCTAAATCACAACACATCGGTATTACAAGTGTTCCACGTGATACTCGTCAAAACTTTTTCTCTTTTAACTGCGCGAAAAGCATGTATTCGTGCTTAATACAACGAAACAAGCTGTTTTTGACCGAAACGAGCTAAATCTAGACCGAAACGAGCTAAATCACAACACATCGGTTTTACAAGTGTCTCTCTGATACGCGTCAAAACTTTTTCTTCTATAACTGCGCGTAAAGCATGTATTCTTGCTTAATACAACGAAACGAGCTGTTTTAGACCAAAACGATGTAAATCTGAACACATCGGTTTTACAAGTATCCACGTGATACTCGTCAAAACTTTCTCTCTTATAACTGCGCGAAAAGCATGTATTCTTGCTTAATACAACGAAACAAGCTGTTTTAGACCGAAACGAGCTAAATCATAACACATCGGTTTTACAAGTGTCTCTCTAATAGGCGTCAAAACTTTTTCTTCTATACCTGCGCGTAAAGCATGTATTCGTGCTTAATACAACGAAACAAGTTGTTTTAGACCGAAACGAGCTAAATCTGTACACATCGGTTTTACAAGTGTCCCTGTGACACGCGTCAAAACTTTTTCTCCTATAACTGCGCGAAAAGCATGTATTCTTGCTTAATACAGCGAAACAAGCTGTTTTAGACCGAAACGAGCTAAATCACAACACAAAGGTTTTACAAGTGTTCCTCTAATACGCGTCAAAACATTTTTTTCTCTTATAACTGCGCGAAAAGCATGTATTCTTGCTTAATACTACGAAACAAGCTGTTTTACACCGAAACGAGCTAAATCACAACACATCGGTTTTACAAGTGTTCCTCTGATACGCGTCTAAACTTTTTCTCTTATAACTGCGCGAAAAGCATGTATTCGTGCTTAATACAACGAAACAAGCTGTTTCAGACCGAAACGAGCTAAATCTGAACACATCGGTTTTACAAGTGTTCCTCTGATACGCGTCAAAACTTTTTCTCTTATAACTGCGCGAAAAGCATGTATTCTTGCTTAATACAGCGAAACAAGCTGTTTTAAACCGAAACGAGCTAAATCACAACACATCGGTATTACAAGTGTTCCACGTGATACTGGTCAAAACTTTTTCTTTTATAACTGCGCGAAAAGCATGTATTCGTGCTTAATACAACGAAACAAGCTGTTTTAGACCGAAACGAGCTAAATCTGAACACATCGGTTTTACAAGTATCCACGTGATACTCGTCAACTTTTTCTCTTATAACCGCGCGAAAAGCATGTATTCTTGCTTAATACAACGAAACAAGCTGTTTTAGACCGAAACGAGCTAAATCACAACACATCGGTTTTACAAGTGTCTCTGATACGCGTCAAAACTTTTTCTTCTATAACTGCGCGTAAAGCATGTATTCTTGCTTAATACAACGAAACAAGCTGTTTTAGACCGAAACGAGCTAAATCTGAACACATCGGTTTTACAAGTGTTCCTCTGATACGCGTCAAAACTTTTTCTCTTATAACTGCGCGAAAAGCATGTATTCTTGCTTAATACAGCGAAACAAGCTGTTTTAGACCGAAACGAGCTAAATCACAACACATCGGTTTTACAAGTGTTCCACGTGATACTCGTCAAAACTTTTTCTCTTTTAACTGCGCGAAAAGCATGTATTCGTGCTTAATACAACGAAACAAGCTGTTTTTGACCGAAACGAGCTAAATCTAGACCGAAACGAGCTAAATCACAACACATCGGTTTTACAAGTGTCTCTCTGATACGCGTCAAAACTTTTTCTTCTATAACTGCGCGTAAAGCATGTATTCTTGCTTAATACAACGAAACGAGCTGTTTTAGACCAAAACGATGTAAATCTGAACACATCGGTTTTACAAGTATCCACGTGATACTCGTCAAAACTTTCTCTCTTATAACTGCGCGAAAAGCATGTATTCTTGCTTAATACAACGAAACAAGCTGTTTTAGACCGAAACGAGCTAAATCATAACACATCGGTTTTACAAGTGTCTCTCTAATAGGCGTCAAAACTTTTTCTTCTATACCTGCGCGTAAAGCATGTATTCGTGCTTAATACAACGAAACAAGTTGTTTTAGACCGAAACGAGCTAAATCTGTACACATCGGTTTTACAAGTGTCCCTGTGACACGCGTCAAAACTTTTTCTCCTATAACTGCGCGAAAAGCATGTATTCTTGCTTAATACAGCGAAACAAGCTGTTTTAGACCGAAACGAGCTAAATCACAACACAAAGGTTTTACAAGTGTTCCTCTAATACGCGTCAAAACATTTTTTTCTCTTATAACTGCGCGAAAAGCATGTATTCTTGCTTAATACTACGAAACAAGCTGTTTTACACCGAAACGAGCTAAATCACAACACATCGGTTTTACAAGTGTCTCTGATACGCGTCAAAACTTTTTCTTCTATAACTGCGCGTAAAGCATGTATTCGTGCTTAATACAAAGAAACAAGCTGTTTTAGACCGAAACGAGCTAAATCTGAACACATCGGTTTTACAAGTGCTCCTCTGATACGCGTCAAAACTTTTTCTCTTATAACTGCGCGAAAAGCATGTATTCTTGCTTAATACAGCGAAACAAGCTGTTTTAGACCGAAACGAGCTAAATCACAACACATCGGTTTTACAAGTGTTCCTCTGATACGCGTCAAAACTTTTTCTCTTATAACTGCGCGAAAAGCATGTATTCTTGCTTAATACAGCGAAACAAGTTGTTTTAGACCGAAACGAGCTAAATCACAACACATCGGTTTTACAAGTGTTCCTCTGATACGCGTCAAAACTTTTTCTCTTATAACTGCGCGAAAAGCATGTATTCTTGCTTAATACAGCGAAACAAGCTGTTTTAGACCGAAATGAGCTAAATCACAACACATCGGTTTTACAAGTGTTCCTCTGATACGCGTCAAAACTTTTTCTCTTATAACGGCGCGAAAAGCATGTATTCTTGCTTAATACAGCGAAACAAGCTGTTTTAGACCGAAACGAGCTAAATCACAAAACATCGGTATTACAAGTGTTCCACGTGATACTCGTCAAAACTTTTTCTCTTTTAACAGGCGAAAAGCATGTATTCGTGCTTAATACAACGAAACAAGCTGTTTTAGACCGAAACGAGCTAAATCTGAACACATCGGTTTTACAAGTATCCACGTGATACTCGTCAAAACTTTTTCTTTTATAACTGCGCGAAAAGCATGTATTCTTGCTTAATACAACGAAACAAGCTGTTTTAGACCGAAACGAGCTAAATCACAACACATCGGTTTTACAAGTGTCTCTAATACGCGTCAAAACTTTTTCTCTTATAACTGCGCGAAAAGCATGTATTCTTGCTTAATACAACGAAACAAGCTGTTTTAGACCGAAACGAGCTAAATCTGAACACATCGGTTTTACAAGTATCCACGTGATACTCGTCAAAACTTTTTCTCTTTTAACTGCGCGAAAAGCATGTAATCTTGCTTAATACAGCGAAACAAGCTGTTTTAGACCGAAACGAGCTAAATCACAACACATCGGTACTACAAGTGTTCCACGTGATACTCGTCAAAACTTTTTCTCTTATAACTGCGCGAAAAGCATGTATTCTTGCTTAATACAGCGAAACAAGCTGTTTTAGACCGAAACGAGCTAAATCACAACACATCGGTATTACAAGTGTTCCACGTGATACTCGTCAAAACTTTTTCTCTTATAACTGCGCGAAAAGCATGTATTTTTGCTTAATACAACGAAACAAGCTGTTTTAGACCGAAACGAGCTAAATCACAACACATCGGTTTTACAAGTGTCTCTCTAATACGCGTCAAAACTTTTTCTCTTATAACTGCGCGAAAAGCATGTATTCTTGCTTAATACAGCGAAACAAGCTGTTTTAGACCAAAACGAGTTAAATCACAACACATCGGTTTTACAAGTGTTCCTCTGATACGCGTCAACTCTTTTTTCTCTTATAGCTGCGCGAAAAGCATGTATTCGTGCTTAGTCCAACGAAAAAAGCTGTTTTAGACCGAAACGAGGTAAATCTGAACACATCGGTTTTACAAGTGTCCCTGTGACACGCCTTTAAAGCTTTTTCTCTTATCACTGCGCGAAAAGCATGTATTTCTGCTTAATACAGCGAAACAAGCTGTTTTAGACCGAAACGAGCTAAATCACAACACATCGGTTTTACAATTGTTCCTCTGATACGCGTCTAAACTTTTTCTCTTATAACTGCGCGAAAAGCATGTATTCGTGCTTAATAAAGCGAAACAAGCTGTTTTAGACCGAAACGAGCTAAATCACAACACATCGGTTTTACAAGTGTTCCTCTGATACGCGTCAAAACTTTTTCCCTTATAACTGCGCGAAAAGCATGTATTCGTGCTTAATACAACGAAACAAGCTGTTTTAGACCGAAACGAGCTAAATCTGAACACTTCGGTTTTACAAGTATCCACGTGATACTCGTCAAAACTTTTTCTCTTATAACTGCGCGAAAAGCATGTATTCTTGCTTAATACAACGAAACAAGCTGTTTTAGACCGAAACGAGCTAAATCACAACACATCGGTTTTACAAGTGTCTCTCTGATACGCGTCAAAACTTTTTCTTCTATAACTGCGCGTAAAGCATGTATTCGTGCTTAATACAACGAAACAAGTTGTTTTAGACCGAAACGAGCTAAATCTGAACACATCGGTTTTACAAGTTTCCCTGTGACACGCGTCAAAACTTTTTCTCTTATAACTGCGCGAAAAGCATGTATTCTTGCTTAATACAGCGAAACAAGCTGTTTTAGACCGAAACGAGCTAAATCACAACACAAAGGTTTTACAAGTGTTCCTCTAATACGCGTCAAAACTTTTTCTCTTATAACTGCGCGAAAAGCATGTATTCTTGCTTAATACTACGAAACAAGCTGTTTTACACCGAAACGAGCTAAATCACAACACATCGGTTTTACAAGTGTTCCTCTGATACGCGTCTAAACTTTTTCTCTTATAACTGCGCGAAAAGCATGTATTCGTGCTTAATACAACGAAACAAGCTGTTTCAGACCGAAACGAGCTAAATCTTAACACATCGGTTTTACAAGTGTTCCTCTGATACGCGTCAAAACTTTTTCTCTTGTAGCATGTATTCTGCTTAATACAGCGAAACAAGCTGTTTTAAACCGAAACGAGCTAAATCACAACACATCGGTATTACAAGTGTTCCACGTGATACTCGTCAAAACTTTTTCTCTTATAACTGCGCGAAAAGCATGTATTCGTGCTTAATACAACGAAACAAGCTGTTTTAGACCGAAACGAGCTAAATCTGAACACATCGGTTTTACAAGTATCCACGTGATACTCGTCAACTTTTTCTCTTATAACCGCGCGAAAAGCATGTATTCTTGCTTAATACAACAAAACAAGCTGTTTTAGACCGAAACGAGCTAAATCACAACATATCGGTTTTACAAGTGTCTCTGATACGCGTCAAAACTTTTTCTTCTATAACTGCGCGTAAAGCATGTATTCGTGCTTAATACAACGAAACAAGCTGTTTTAGATCGAAACGAACTAAATCTGAACACATCGGTTTTACAAGTGTTCCTCTGATACGCGTCAAAACTTTTTCTCTTATAACTGCGCGAAAAGCATGTATTCTTGCTTAATACAGCGAAACAAGCTGTTTTAGACCGAAACGAGCTAAATCACAACACATCGGTTTTACAAGTGTTCCTCTGATACGCGTCAAAACTTTTTCTCTTATAACTGCGCGAAAAGCATGTATTCTTGCTTAATACAGCGAAACAAGTTGTTTTATACCGAAACGAGATAAATCACAACACATCGGTTTTACGAGTGTTCCTCTGATACGCGTCAAAACCTTTTCTTTTATAACTGCGCGAAAAGCATGTATTCTTGCTTAATACAGCGATACAAGATGTTTTAGACCGAAATGAGCTAAATCACAACACATCGGTTTTACAAGTGTTCCTCTGATACGCGTCAAAACTTTTTCTCTTATAACGGCGCGAAATGCATGTATTCTTGCTTAATACAGCGAAACAAGCTGTTTTAGACCGAAACGAGCTAAATCACAACACATCGGTATTACAAGTGTTCCACGTGATACTCGTCAAAACTTTTTCTCTTTTAACTGCGCGAAAAGCATGTATTCGTGCTTAATACAACGAAACAAGCTGTTTTAGACCGAAACGAGCTAAATCTGAACACATCGGTTTTACAAGTATCCACGTGATACTCGTCAAAACTTTTTCTCTTATAACTGCGCGAAAAGCATGTATTCTTGCTTAATACAACGAAACAAGCTGTTTTAGACCGAAACGAGCTAAATCACAACACATCGGTTTTACAAGTGTCTCTCTAATACGCGTCAAAACGTTTTCTCTTATAACTGCGCGAAAAGCATGTATTCTTGCTTAATACAACGAAACAAGCTGTTTTAGACCGACACGAGCTAAATCTGAACACATCGGTTTTACAAGTATCCACGTGATACTGGTCAAAACTTTTTCTCTTTTAACTGCGCGAAAAGCATGTATTCTTGCTTAATACAGCGAAACAAGCTGTTTTAGACCGAAATGAGCTAAATCACAACACATCGGTTTTACAAGTGTTCCTCTGATACGCGTCAAAACTTTTTCTTTTATAACTGCGCGAAAAGCATGTATTCTTGCTTAATACAGCTAATCAAGTTGTTTTAGACCGAAACGAGCTAAATCACAACACATCGGTACTACAAGTGTTCCACGTGATACTCGTCAAAACATTTTCTCTTATAACTGCGCGAAAAGCATGTATTCTTGCTTAATACAGCGAAACAAGCTGTTTTAGACCGAAACGAGCTAAATCACAACACATCGGTATTACAAGTGTTCCACGTGATACTCGTCAAAACTTTTTCTCTTTTAACTGCGCGAAAAGCATGTATTCGTGCTTAATACAACGAAACAAGCTGTTTTTGACCGAAACGAGCTAAATCTAGACCGAAACGAGCTAAATCACAACACATCGGTTTTACAAGTGTTCCTCTGATACGCGTCAAAACTTTTTCTCTTATAACGGCGCGAAATGCATGTATTCTTGCTTAATACAGCGAAACAAGCTGTTTTAGACCGAAACGAGCTAAATCACAACACATCGGTATTACAAGTGTTCCACGTGATACTCGTCAAAACTTTTTCTCTTTTAACTGCGCGAAAAGCATGTATTCGTGCTTAATACAACGAAACAAGCTGTTTTAGACCGAAACGAGCTAAATCTGAACACATCGGTTTTACAAGTATCCACGTGATACTCGTCAAAACTTTTTCTCTTATAACTGCGCGAAAAGCATGTATTCTTGCTTAATACAACGAAACAAGCTGTTTTAGACCGAAACGAGCTAAATCACAACACATCGGTTTTACAAGTGTCTCTCTAATACGCGTCAAAACGTTTTCTCTTATAACTGCGCGAAAAGCATGTATTCTTGCTTAATACAACGAAACAAGCTGTTTTAGACCGACACGAGCTAAATCTGAACACATCGGTTTTACAAGTATCCACGTGATACTGGTCAAAACTTTTTCTCTTTTAACTGCGCGAAAAGCATGTATTCTTGCTTAATACAGCGAAACAAGCTGTTTTAGACCGAAATGAGCTAAATCACAACACATCGGTTTTACAAGTGTTCCTCTGATACGCGTCAAAACTTTTTCTCTTTTAACTGCGCGAAAAGCATGTATTCTTGCTTAATACAGCGAAACAAGCTGTTTTAGACCGAAATGAGCTAAATCACAACACATCGGTTTTACAAGTGTTCCTCTGATACGCGTCAAAACTTTTTCTTTTATAACTGCGCGAAAAGCATGTATTCTTGCTTAATACAGCGAATCAAGTTGTTTTAGACCGAAACGAGCTAAATCACAACACATCGGTACTACAAGTGTTCCACGTGATACTCGTCAAAACTTTCTCTCTTATAACTGCGCGAAAAGCATGTATTCTTGCTTAATACAACGAAACAAGCTGTTTTAGACCGAAACGAGCTAAATCACAACACATCGGTTTTACAAGTATCCACGTGATACTGGTCAAAACTTTTTCTCCTATAACTGCGCGAAAAGCATGTATTCTTGCTTAATACAGCGAAACAAGCTGTTTTAGACCGAAACGAGCTAAATCACAACACAAAGGTTTTACAAGTGTTCCTCTAATACGCGTCAAAACATTTTTTTCTCTTATAACTGCGCGAAAAGCATGTATTCTTGCTTAATACTACGAAACAAGCTGTTTTACACCGAAACGAGCTAAATCACAACACATCGGTTTTACAAGTGTTCCTCTGATACGCGTCTAAACTTTTTCTCTTATAACTGCGCGAAAAGCATGTATTCGTGCTTAATACAACGAAACAAGCTGTTTCAGACCGAAACGAGCTAAATCTGAACACATCGGTTTTACAAGTGTTCCTCTGATACGCGTCAAAACTTTTTCTCTTATAACTGCGCGAAAAGCATGTATTCTTGCTTAATACAGCGAAACAAGCTGTTTTAAACCGAAACGAGCTAAATCACAACACATCGGTATAACAAGTGTTCCACGTGATACTGGTCAAAACTTTTTCTTTTATAACTGCGCGAAAAGCATGTATTCGTGCTTAATACAACGAAACAAGCTGTTTTAGACCGAACGAGCTAAATCTGAACACATCGGTTTTACAAGTATCCACGTGATACTCGTCAACTTTTTCTCTTATAACCGCGCGAAAAGCATGTATTCTTGCTTAATACAACGAAACAAGCTGTTTTAGACCGAAACGAGCTAAATCACAACACATCGGTTTTACAAGTGTCTCTGATACGCGTCAAAACTTTTTCTTCTATAACTGCGCGTAAAGCATGTATTCTTGCTTAATACAACGAAACAAGCTGTTTTAGACCGAAACGAGCTAAATCTGAACACATCGGTTTTACAAGTGTTCCTCTGATACGCGTCAAAACTTTTTCTCTTATAACTGCGCGAAAAGCATGTATTCTTGCTTAATACAGCGAAACAAGCTGTTTTAGACCGAAACGAGCTAAATCACAACACATCGGTTTTACAAGTGTTCCTCTGATACGCGTCAAAACTTTTTCTCTTATAACTGCGCGAAAAGCATGTATTCTTGCTTAATACAGCGAAACAAGATGTTTTAGACCGAAATGAGCTAAATCACAACACATCGGTTTTACAAGTGTTCCTCTGATACGCGTCAATCTTTTTCTCTTATAACGGCGCGAAAAGCATGTATTCTTGCTTAATACAGCGAAACAAGCTGTTTTAGACCGAAACGAGCTAAATCACAACACATCGGTATTACAAGTGTTCCACGTGATACTCGTCAAAACTTTTTCTCTTTTAACTGCGCGAAAAGCATGTATTCGTGCTTAATACAACGAAACAAGCTGTTTTAGACCGAAACTAGCTAAATCTGAACACATCGGTTTTACAAGTATCCACGTGATACTCGTCAACACTTTTTCTCTTATAACTGCGCGAAAACCATGTATTCTTGCTTAATACAACGAAACAAGCTGTTTTAGACCGAAACGAGCTAAATCTGAACACATCGGTTTTACAAGTATCCACGTGATACTCGTCAAAACTTTTTCTCTTTTAACTGCGCGAAAAGCATGTATTCTTGCTTAATACAGCGAAACAAGCTGTTTTAGACCGAAACGAGCTAAATCACAACACATCGGTTTTACAAGTGTTCCTCTGATACGCGTCAAAACTTTTTCTCTTATAACTGCGCGAAAAGCATGTATTCTTGCTTAATACAGCGAAACAAGCTGTTTTAGACCGAAACGAGCTAAATCACAACACATCGGTATTACAAGTGTTCCACGTGATACTCGTCAAAACTTTTTCTCTTGTAACTGCGCGAAAAGCATGTATCCTTGCTTAATACAGCGAAACAAGCTGTTTTAGACCGAAACGAGCTAAATCACAACACAAAGGTTTTACAAGTATCCACGTGATACTCGTCAACTTTTTCTCTTATAACCGCGCGAAAAGCATGTATTCTTGCTTAATACAACGAAACAAGCTGTTTTAGACCGAAACGAGCTAAATCACAACACATCGGTTTTACAAGTGTCTCTGATACGCGTCAAAACTTTTTCTTCTATAACTGCGCGTAAAGCATGTATTCTTGCTTAATACAACGAAACAAGCTGTTTTAGACCGAAACGAGCTAAATCTGAACACATCGGTTTTACAAGTGTTCCTCTGATACGCGTCAAAACTTTTTCTCTTATAACTGCGCGAAAAGCATGTATTCTTGCTTAATACAGCGAAACAAGCTGTTTTAGACCGAAACGAGCTAAATCACAACACATCGGTTTTACAAGTGTTCCTCTGATACGCGTCAAAACTTTTTCTCTTATAACTGCGCTAAAAGCATGTTTTCTTGCTTAGTCCAACGAAACAAGTTGTTTTAGACCGAAACGAGGTAAATCTGAACACATCGGTTTTACAAGTGTCCTTGTGACATGCCTTTAAATCTTTTTCTCTTATAACTGCGCGAAAAGCATGTATTCTTGCTTAATACAGCGAAACAAGCTGTTTTAGACCGAAACGAGCTAAATCACAACACATCGGTATTACAAGTGTTCCACGTGATACTCGTCAAAACTTTTTCTCTTTTAACTGCGCGAAAAGCTGTTTTAGACCGAAACGAGCTAAATCACAACACATCGGTTTTACAAGTGTCTCTGATACGCGTCAAAACTTTTTCTTCTATAACTGCGCGTAAAGCATGTATTCTTGCTTAATACAACGAAACAAGCTGTTTTAGACCGAAACGAGCTAAATCTGAACACATCGGTTTTACAAGTGTTCCTCTGATACGCGTCAAAACTTTTTCTCTTATAACTGCGCGAAAAGCATGTATTCTTGCTTAATACAGCGAAACAAGCTGTTTTAGACCGAAACGAGCTAAATCACAACACATCGGTTTTACAAGTGTTCCACGTGATACTCGTCAAAACTTTTTCTCTTTTAACTGCGCGAAAAGCATGTATTCGTGCTTAATACAACGAAACAAGCTGTTTTTGACCGAAACGAGCTAAATCTAGACCGAAACGAGCTAAATCACAACACATCGGTTTTACAAGTGTCTCTCTGATACGCGTCAAAACTTTTTCTTCTATAACTGCGCGTAAAGCATGTATTCTTGCTTAATACAACGAAACGAGCTGTTTTAGACCAAAACGATGTAAATCTGAACACATCGGTTTTACAAGTATCCACGTGATACTCGTCAAAACTTTCTCTCTTATAACTGCGCGAAAAGCATGTATTCTTGCTTAATACAACGAAACAAGCTGTTTTAGACCGAAACGAGCTAAATCATAACACATCGGTTTTACAAGTGTCTCTCTAATAGGCGTCAAAACTTTTTCTTCTATACCTGCGCGTAAAGCATGTATTCGTGCTTAATACAACGAAACAAGTTGTTTTAGACCGAAACGAGCTAAATCTGTACACATCGGTTTTACAAGTGTCCCTGTGACACGCGTCAAAACTTTTTCTCCTATAACTGCGCGAAAAGCATGTATTCTTGCTTAATACAGCGAAACAAGCTGTTTTAGACCGAAACGAGCTAAATCACAACACAAAGGTTTTACAAGTGTTCCTCTAATACGCGTCAAAACATTTTTTTCTCTTATAACTGCGCGAAAAGCATGTATTCTTGCTTAATACTACGAAACAAGCTGTTTTACACCGAAACGAGCTAAATCACAACACATCGGTTTTACAAGTGTCTCTGATACGCGTCAAAACTTTTTCTTCTATAACTGCGCGTAAAGCATGTATTCGTGCTTAATACAAAGAAACAAGCTGTTTTAGACCGAAACGAGCTAAATCTGAACACATCGGTTTTACAAGTGCTCCTCTGATACGCGTCAAAACTTTTTCTCTTATAACTGCGCGAAAAGCATGTATTCTTGCTTAATACAGCGAAACAAGCTGTTTTAGACCGAAACGAGCTAAATCACAACACATCGGTTTTACAAGTGTTCCTCTGATACGCGTCAAAACTTTTTCTCTTATAACTGCGCGAAAAGCATGTATTCTTGCTTAATACAGCGAAACAAGTTGTTTTAGACCGAAACGAGCTAAATCACAACACATCGGTTTTACAAGTGTTCCTCTGATACGCGTCAAAACTTTTTCTCTTATAACTGCGCGAAAAGCATGTATTCTTGCTTAATACAGCGAAACAAGCTGTTTTAGACCGAAATGAGCTAAATCACAACACATCGGTTTTACAAGTGTTCCTCTGATACGCGTCAAAACTTTTTCTCTTATAACGGCGCGAAAAGCATGTATTCTTGCTTAATACAGCGAAACAAGCTGTTTTAGACCGAAACGAGCTAAATCACAAAACATCGGTATTACAAGTGTTCCACGTGATACTCGTCAAAACTTTTTCTCTTTTAACAGGCGAAAAGCATGTATTCGTGCTTAATACAACGAAACAAGCTGTTTTAGACCGAAACGAGCTAAATCTGAACACATCGGTTTTACAAGTATCCACGTGATACTCGTCAAAACTTTTTCTTTTATAACTGCGCGAAAAGCATGTATTCTTGCTTAATACAACGAAACAAGCTGTTTTAGACCGAAACGAGCTAAATCACAACACATCGGTTTTACAAGTGTCTCTAATACGCGTCAAAACTTTTTCTCTTATAACTGCGCGAAAAGCATGTATTCTTGCTTAATACAACGAAACAAGCTGTTTTAGACCGAAACGAGCTAAATCTGAACACATCGGTTTTACAAGTATCCACGTGATACTCGTCAAAACTTTTTCTCTTTTAACTGCGCGAAAAGCATGTAATCTTGCTTAATACAGCGAAACAAGCTGTTTTAGACCGAAACGAGCTAAATCACAACACATCGGTACTACAAGTGTTCCACGTGATACTCGTCAAAACTTTTTCTCTTATAACTGCGCGAAAAGCATGTATTCTTGCTTAATACAGCGAAACAAGCTGTTTTAGACCGAAACGAGCTAAATCACAACACATCGGTATTACAAGTGTTCCACGTGATACTCGTCAAAACTTTTTCTCTTATAACTGCGCGAAAAGCATGTATTTTTGCTTAATACAACGAAACAAGCTGTTTTAGACCGAAACGAGCTAAATCACAACACATCGGTTTTACAAGTGTCTCTCTAATACGCGTCAAAACTTTTTCTCTTATAACTGCGCGAAAAGCATGTATTCTTGCTTAATACAGCGAAACAAGCTGTTTTAGACCAAAACGAATTAAATCACAACACATCGGTTTTACAAGTGTTCCTCTGATACGCGTCAACTCTTTTTTCTCTTATAGCTGCGCGAAAAGCATGTATTCGTGCTTAGTCCAACGAAAAAAGCTGTTTTAGACCGAAACGAGGTAAATCTGAACACATCGGTTTTACAAGTGTCCCTGTGACACGCCTTTAAAGCTTTTTCTCTTATCACTGCGCGAAAAGCATGTATTTCTGCTTAATACAGCGAAACAAGCTGTTTTAGACCGAAACGAGCTAAATCACAACACATCGGTTTTACAATTGTTCCTCTGATACGCGTCTAAACTTTTTCTCTTATAACTGCGCGAAAAGCATGTATTCGTGCTTAATAAAGCGAAACAAGCTGTTTTAGACCGAAACGAGCTAAATCACAACACATCGGTTTTACAAGTGTTCCTCTGATACGCGTCAAATCTTTTTCCCTTATAACTGCGCGAAAAGCATGTATTCGTGCTTAATACAACGAAACAAGCTGTTTTAGACCGAAACGAGCTAAATCTGAACACTTCGGTTTTACAAGTATCCACGTGATACTCGTCAAAACTTTTTCTCTTATAACTGCGCGAAAAGCATGTATTCTTGCTTAATACAACGAAACAAGCTGTTTTAGACCGAAACGAGCTAAATCACAACACATCGGTTTTACAAGTGTCTCTCTGATACGCGTCAAAACTTTTTCTTCTATAACTGCGCGTAAAGCATGTATTCGTGCTTAATACAACGAAACAAGTTGTTTTAGACCGAAACGAGCTAAATCTGAACACATCGGTTTTACAAGTTTCCCTGTGACACGCGTCAAAACTTTTTCTCTTATAACTGCGCGAAAAGCATGTATTCTTGCTTAATACAGCGAAACAAGCTGTTTTAGACCGAAACGAGCTAAATCACAACACAAAGGTTTTACAAGTGTTCCTCTAATACGCGTCAAAACTTTTTCTCTTATAACTGCGCGAAAAGCATGTATTCTTGCTTAATACTACGAAACAAGCTGTTTTACACCGAAACGAGCTAAATCACAACACATCGGTTTTACAAGTGTTCCTCTGATACGCGTCTAAACTTTTTCTCTTATAACTGCGCGAAAAGCATGTATTCGTGCTTAATACAACGAAACAAGCTGTTTCAGACCGAAACGAGCTAAATCTTAACACATCGGTTTTACAAGTGTTCCTCTGATACGCGTCAAAACTTTTTCTCTTGTAGCATGTATTCTGCTTAATACAGCGAAACAAGCTGTTTTAAACCGAAACGAGCTAAATCACAACACATCGGTATTACAAGTGTTCCACGTGATACTCGTCAAAACTTTTTCTCTTATAACTGCGCGAAAAGCATGTATTCGTGCTTAATACAACGAAACAAGCTGTTTTAGACCGAAACGAGCTAAATCTGAACACATCGGTTTTACAAGTATCCACGTGATACTCGTCAACTTTTTCTCTTATAACCGCGCGAAAAGCATGTATTCTTGCTTAATACAACAAAACAAGCTGTTTTAGACCGAAACGAGCTAAATCACAACATATCGGTTTTACAAGTGTCTCTGATACGCGTCAAAACTTTTTCTTCTATAACTGCGCGTAAAGCATGTATTCGTGCTTAATACAACGAAACAAGCTGTTTTAGACCGAAACGAACTAAATCTGAACACATCGGTTTTACAAGTGTTCCTCTGATACGCGTCAAAACTTTTTCTCTTATAACTGCGCGAAAAGCATGTATTCTTGCTTAATACAGCGAAACAAGCTGTTTTAGACCGAAACGAGCTAAATCACAACACATCGGTTTTACAAGTGTTCCTCTGATACGCGTCAAAACTTTTTCTCTTATAACTGCGCGAAAAGCATGTATTCTTGCTTAATACAGCGAAACAAGTTGTTTTATACCGAAACGAGATAAATCACAACACATCGGTTTTACGAGTGTTCCTCTGATACGCGTCAAAACCTTTTCTTTTATAACTGCGCGAAAAGCATGTATTCTTGCTTAATACAGCGATACAAGATGTTTTAGACCGAAATGAGCTAAATCACAACACATCGGTTTTACAAGTGTTCCTCTGATACGCGTCAAAACTTTTTCTCTTATAACGGCGCGAAAAGCATGTATTCTTGCTTAATACAGCGAAACAAGCTGTTTTAGACCGAAACGAGCTAAATCACAACACATCGGTATTACAAGTGTTCCACGTGATACTCGTCAAAACTTTTTCTCTTTTAACTGCGCGAAAAGCATGTATTCGTGCTTAATACAACGAAACAAGCTGTTTTAGACCGAAACGAGCTAAATCTGAACACATCGGTTTTACAAGTATCCACGTGATACTCGTCAAAACTTTTTCTCTCATAACTGCGCGAAAAGCATGTATTCTTGCTTAATACAACGAAACAAGCTGTTTTAGACCGAAACGAGCTAAATCACAACACATCGGTTTTACAAGTGTCTCTCTAATACGCGTCAAAACTTTTTCTCTTATAACTGCGCGAAAAGCATGTATTCTTGCTTAATACAACGAAACAAGCTGTTTTAGACCGACACGAGCTAAATCTGAACACATCGGTTTTACAAGTATCCACGTGATACTGGTCAAAACTTTTTCTCTTTTAACTGCGCGAAAAGCATGTATTCTTGCTTAATACAGCGAAACAAGCTGTTTTAGACCGAAATGAGCTAAATCACAACACATCGGTTTTACAAGTGTTCCTCTGATACGCGTCAAAACTTTTTCTTTTATAACTGCGCGAAAAGCATGTATTCTTGCTTAATACAGCGAATCAAGTTGTTTTAGACCGAAACGAGCTAAATCACAACACATCGGTACTACAAGTGTTCCACGTGATACTCGTCAAAACATTTTCTCTTATAACTGCGCGAAAAGCATGTATTCTTGCTTAATACAGCGAAACAAGCTGTTTTAGACCGAAACGAGCTAAATCACAACACATCGGTATTACAAGTGTTCCACGTGATACTCGTCAAAACTTTTTCTCTTTTAACTGCGCGAAAAGCATGTATTCGTGCTTAATACAACGAAACAAGCTGTTTTTGACCGAAACGAGCTAAATCTAGACCGAAACGAGCTAAATCACAACACATCGGTTTTACAAGTGTCTCTCTGATACGCGTCAAAACTTTTTCTTCTATAACTGCGCGTAAAGCATGTATTCTTGCTTAATACAACGAAACGAGCTGTTTTAGACCAAAACGATGTAAATCTGAACACATCGGTTTTACAAGTATCCACGTGATACTCGTCAAAACTTTCTCTCTTATAACTGCGCGAAAAGCATGTATTCTTGCTTAATACAACGAAACAAGCTGTTTTAGACCGAAACGAGCTAAATCATAACACATCGGTTTTACAAGTGTCTCTCTAATAGGCGTCAAAACTTTTTCTTCTATACCTGCGCGTAAAGCATGTATTCGTGCTTAATACAACGAAACAAGTTGTTTTAGACCGAAACGAGCTAAATCTGTACACATCGGTTTTACAAGTGTCCCTGTGACACGCGTCAAAACTTTTTCTCCTATAACTGCGCGAAAAGCATGTATTCTTGCTTAATACAGCGAAACAAGCTGTTTTAGACCGAAACGAGCTAAATCACAACACAAAGGTTTTACAAGTGTTCCTCTAATACGCGTCAAAACATTTTTTTCTCTTATAACTGCGCGAAAAGCATGTATTCTTGCTTAATACTACGAAACAAGCTGTTTTACACCGAAACGAGCTAAATCACAACACATCGGTTTTACAAGTGTTCCTCTGATACGCGTCTAAACTTTTTCTCTTATAACTGCGCGAAAAGCGTGTATTCGTGCTTAATACAACGAAACAAGCTGTTTCAGACCGAAACGAGCTAAATCTGAACACATCGGTTTTACAAGTGTTCCTCTGATACGCGTCAAAACTTTTTCTCTTATAACTGCGCGAAAAGCATGTATTCTTGCTTAATACAGCGAAACAAGCTGTTTTAAACCGAAACGAGCTAAATCACAACACATCGGTATAACAAGTGTTCCACGTGATACTGGTCAAAACTTTTTCTTTTATAACTGCGCGAAAAGCATGTATTCGTGCTTAATACAACGAAACAAGCTGTTTTAGACCGAAACGAGCTAAATCTGAACACATCGGTTTTACAAGTATCCACGTGATACTCGTCAACTTTTTCTCTTATAACCGCGCGAAAAGCATGTATTCTTGCTTAATACAACGAAACAAGCTGTTTTAGACCGAAACGAGCTAAATCACAACACATCGGTTTTACAAGTGTCTCTGATACGCGTCAAAACTTTTTCTTCTATAACTGCGCGTAAAGCATGTATTCTTGCTTAATACAACGAAACAAGCTGTTTTAGACCGAAACGAGCTAAATCTGAACACATCGGTTTTACAAGTGTTCCTCTGATACGCGTCAAAACTTTTTCTCTTATAACTGCGCGAAAAGCATGTATTCTTGCTTAATACAGCGAAACAAGCTGTTTTAGACCGAAACGAGCTAAATCACAACACATCGGTTTTACAAGTGTTCCTCTGATACGCGTCAAAACTTTTTCTCTTATAACTGCGCGAAAAGCATGTATTCTTGCTTAATACAGCGAAACAAGATGTTTTAGACCGAAATGAGCTAAATCACAACACATCGGTTTTACAAGTGTTCCTCTGATACGCGTCAATCTTTTTCTCTTATAACGGCGCGAAAAGCATGTATTCTTGCTTAATACAGCGAAACAAGCTGTTTTAGACCGAAACGAGCTAAATCACAACACATCGGTATTACAAGTGTTCCACGTGATACTCGTCAAAACTTTTTCTCTTTTAACTGCGCGAAAAGCATGTATTCGTGCTTAATACAACGAAACAAGCTGTTTTAGACCGAAACTAGCTAAATCTGAACACATCGGTTTTACAAGTATCCACGTGATACTCGTCAACACTTTTTCTCTTATAACTGCGCGAAAACCATGTATTCTTGCTTAATACAACGAAACAAGCTGTTTTAGACCGAAACGAGCTAAATCTGAACACATCGGTTTTACAAGTATCCACGTGATACTCGTCAAAACTTTTTCTCTTTTAACTGCGCGAAAAGCATGTATTCTTGCTTAATACAGCGAAACAAGCTGTTTTAGACCGAAACGAGCTAAATCACAACACATCGGTTTTACAAGTGTTCCTCTGATACGCGTCAAAACTTTTTCTCTTATAACTGCGCGAAAAGCATGTATTCTTGCTTAATACAGCGAAACAAGCTGTTTTAGACCGAAACGAGCTAAATCACAACACATCGGTATTACAAGTGTTCCACGTGATACTCGTCAAAACTTTTTCTCTTGTAACTGCGCGAAAAGCATGTATTCTTGCTTAATACAGCGAAACAAGCTGTTTTAGACCGAAACGAGCTAAATCACAACACAAAGGTTTTACAAGTATCCACGTGATACTCGTCAACTTTTTCTCTTATAACCGCGCGAAAAGCATGTATTCTTGCTTAATACAACGAAACAAGCTGTTTTAGACCGAAACGAGCTAAATCACAACACATCGGTTTTACAAGTGTCTCTGATACGCGTCAAAACTTTTTCTTCTATAACTGCGCGTAAAGCATGTATTCTTGCTTAATACAACGAAACAAGCTGTTTTAGACCGAAACGAGCTAAATCTGAACACATCGGTTTTACAAGTGTTCCTCTGATACGCGTCAAAACTTTTTCTCTTATAACTGCGCGAAAAGCATGTATTCTTGCTTAATACAGCGAAACAAGCTGTTTTAGACCGAAACGAGCTAAATCACAACACATCGGTTTTACAAGTGTTCCTCTGATACGCGTCAAAACTTTTTCTCTTATAACTGCGCGAAAAGCATGTATTCTTGCTTAATACAGCGAAACAAGATGTTTTAGACCGAAATGAGCTAAATCACAACACATCGGTTTTACAAGTGTTCCTCTGATACGCGTCAATCTTTTTCTCTTATAACGGCGCGAAAAGCATGTATTCTTGCTTAATACAGCGAAACAAGCTGTTTTAGACCGAAACGAGCTAAATCACAACACATCGGTATTACAAGTGTTCCACGTGATACTCGTCAAAACTTTTTCTCTTTTAACTGCGCGAAAAGCATGTATTCGTGCTTAATACAACGAAACAAGCTGTTTTAGACCGAAACTAGCTAAATCTGAACACATCGGTTTTACAAGTATCCACGTGATACTCGTCAACACTTTTTCTCTTATAACTGCGCGAAAACCATGTATTCTTGCTTAATACAACGAAACAAGCTGTTTTAGACCGAAACGAGCTAAATCTGAACACATCGGTTTTACAAGTATCCACGTGATACTCGTCAAAACTTTTTCTCTTTTAACTGCGCGAAAAGCATGTATTCTTGCTTAATACAGCGAAACAAGCTGTTTTAGACCGAAACGAGCTAAATCACAACACATCGGTTTTACAAGTGTTCCTCTGATACGCGTCAAAACTTTTTCTCTTATAACTGCGCGAAAAGCATGTATTCTTGCTTAATACAGCGAAACAAGCTGTTTTAGACCGAAACGAGCTAAATCACAACACATCGGTATTACAAGTGTTCCACGTGATACTCGTCAAAACTTTTTCTCTTGTAACTGCGCGAAAAGCATGTATTCTTGCTTAATACAGCGAAACAAGCTGTTTTAGACCGAAACGAGCTAAATCACAACACAAAGGTTTTACAAGTGTTCCTCTAATACGCGTCAAAACATTTTTTTCTCTTATAACTGCGCGAAAAGCATGTATTCTTGCTTAATACTACGAAACAAGCTGTTTTACACCGAAACGAGCTAAATCACAACACATCGGTTTTACAAGTGTTCCTCTGATACGCGTCTAAACTTTTTCTCTTATAACTGCGCGAAAAGCATGTATTCGTGCTTAATACAACGAAACAAGCTGTTTCAGACCGAAACGAGCTAAATCTGAACACATCGGTTTTACAAGTGTTCCTCTGATACGCGTCAAAACTTTTTCTCTTATAACTGCGCGAAAAGCATGTATTCTTGCTTAATACAGCGAAACAAGCTGTTTTAAACCGAAACGAGCTAAATCACAACACATCGGTATTACAAGTGTTCCACGTGACACTGGTCAAAACTTTTTCTTTTATAACTGCGCGAAAAGCATGTATTCGTGCTTAATACAACGAAACAAGCTGTTTTAGACCGAAACGAGCTAAATCTGAACACATCGGTTTTACAAGTATCCACGTGATACTCGTCAACTTTTTCTCTTATAACCGCGCGAAAAGCATGTATTCTTGCTTAATACAACGAAACAAGCTGTTTTAGACCGAAACGAGCTAAATCACAACACATCGGTTTTACAAGTGTCTCTGATACGCGTCAAAACTTTTTCTTCTATAACTGCGCGTAAAGCATGTATTCTTGCCTAATACAACGAAACAAGCTGTTTTAGACCGAAACGAGCTAAATCTGAACACATCGGTTTTACAAGTGTTCCTCTGGTACGCGTCAAAACTTTTTCTCTTATAACTGCGCGAAAAGCATGTATTCTTGCTTAATACAGCGAAACAAGCTGTTTTAGACCGAAACGAGCTAAATCACAACACATCGGTTTTACAAGTGTTCCTCTGATACGCGTCAAAACTTTTTCTCTTATAACTGCGCGAAAAGCATGTATTCTTGCTTAATACAGCGAAACAAGATGTTTTAGACCGAAATGAGCTAAATCACAACACATCGGTTTTACAAGTGTTCCTCTGATACGCGTCAATCTTTTTCTCTTATAACGGCGCGAAAAGCATGTATTCTTGCTTAATACAGCGAAACAAGCTGTTTTAGACCGAAACGAGCTAAATCACAACACATCGGTATTACAAGTGTTCCACGTGATACTCGTCCAAACTTTTTCTCTTTTAACTGCGCGAAAAGCATGTATTCGTGCTTAATACAACGAAACAAGCTGTTTTAGACCGAAACTAGCTAAATCTGAACACATCGGTTTTACAAGTATCCACGTGATACTCGTCAAAACTTTTTCTCTTATAACTGCGCGAAAACCATGTATTCTTGCTTAATACAACGAAACAAGCTGTTTTAGACCGAAACGAGCTAAATCTGAACACATCGGTTTTACAAGTATCCACGTGATACTCGTCAAAACTTTTTCTCTTTTAACTGCGCGAAAAGCATGTATTCTTGCTTAATACAGCGAAACAAGCTGTTTTAGACCGAAACGAGCTAAATCACAACACATCGGTTTTACAAGTGTTCCTCTGATACGCGTCAAAACTTTTTCTCTTATAACTGCGCGAAAAGCATGTATTCTTGCTTAATACAGCGAAACAAGCTGTTTTAGACCGAAACGAGCTAAATCACAACACATCGGTATTACAAGTGTTCCACGTGATACTCGTCAAAACTTTTTCTCTTTTAACTGCGCGAAAAGCATGTATTCTTGCTTAATACAGCGAAACAAGATGTTTTAGACCGAAATGAGCTAAATCACAACACATCGGTTTTACGTGTTCCTCTGATACGCGTCAAAACTTTTTCTCTTATAACGGCGCGAAAAGCATGTATTCTTGCTTAATACAGCGAAACAAGCTGTTTTAGACCGAAACGAGCTAAATCACAACACATCGGTATTACAAGTGTTCCACGTGATACTCGTCAAAACTTTTTCTCTTTTAACTGCGCGAAAAGCATGTATTCGTGCTTAATACAACGAAACAAGCTGTTTTAGACCGAAACGAGCTAAATCTGAACACATCGGTTTTACAAGTATCCACGTGATACTCGTCAAAACTTTTTCTCTTATAACTGCGCGAAAAGCATGTATTCTTGCTTAATACAACGAAACAAGCTGTTTTAGACCGAAACGAGCTAAATCACAACACATCGGTACTACAAGTGTTCCACGTGATACTCGTCAAAACTTTTTCTCTTATAACTGCGCGAAAAGCATGTATTCGTGCTTAATACAACGAAACAAGCTGTTTTAGACCGAAACGAGCTAAATCTGAACACATCGGTTTTACAAGTATCCACGTGATACTCGTCAAAACTTTTTCTCTTTTAACTGCGCGAAAAGCATGTATTCTTGCTTAATACTACGGAACAAGCTGTTTTACACCGAAACGAGCTAAATCACAACACATCGGTTTTACAAGTGTTCCTCTGATACGCGTCTAAACTTTTTCTCTTATAACTGCGCGAAAAGCATGTATTCGTGCTTAATACAACGAAACAAGCTGTTCAGGCCGAAACGAGCTAAATCTTAACACATCGGTTTTACAAGTGTTCCTCTGATACGCGTCAAAACTTTTTCTCTTATAACTGCGCGAAAAGCATGTATTCTTGCTTAATACAGCGAAACAAGCTGTTTTAAACCGAAACGAGCTAAATCACAACACATCGGTATTACAAGTGTTCCACGTGATACTCGTCAAAACTTTTTCTCTTATAACTGCGCGAAAAGCATGTATTCGTGCTTAATACAACGAAACAAGCTGTTTTAGACCGAAACGAGCTAAATCTGAACACATCGGTTTTACAAGTATCCACGTGATACTCGTCAACTTTTTCTCTTATAACCGCGCGAAAAGCATGTATTCTTGCTTAATACAACGAAACAAGCTGTTTTAGACCGAAACGAGCTAAATCACAACATATCGGTTTTACAAGTGTCTCTGATACGCGTCAAAACTTTTTCTTCTATAACTGCGCGTAAAGCATGTATTCGTGCTTAATACAACGAAACAAGCTGTTTTAGACCGAAACGAACTAAATCTGAACACATCGGTTTTACAAGTGTTCCTCTGATACGCGTCAAAACTTTTTCTCTTATAACTGCGCGAAAAGCATGTATTCTTGCTTAATACAGCGAAACAAGCTGTTTTAGACCGAAACGAGCTAAATCACAACACATCGGTTTTACAAGTGTTCCTCTGATACTCGTCAAAACTTTTTCTCTTATAACTGCGCGAAAAGCATGTATTCTTGCTTAATACAGCGAAACAAGTTGTTTTAGACCGAAACGAGCTAAATCACAACACATCGGTTCTACAAGTGTTCCTCTGATACGCGTCAAAACTTTTTCTCTTATAACTGCGCGAAAAGCATGTATTCTTGCTTAATACAGCGAAACAAGATGTTTTAGACCGAAATGAGCTAAATCACAACACATCGGTTTTACAAGTGTTCCTCTGATACGCGTCAAAACTTTTTCTCTTATAACGGCGCGAAAAGCATGTATTCTTGCTTAATACAGCGAAACAAGCTGTTTTAGACCGAAACGAGCTAAATCACAACACATCGGTATTACAAGTGTTCCACGTGATACTCGTCAAAACTTTTTCTCTTTTAACTGCGCGAAAAGCATGTATTCGTGCTTAATACAACGAAACAAGCTGTTTTAGACCGAAACGAGCTAAATCTGAACACATCGGTTTTACAAGTGTCTCTCTAATACGCGTCAAAACTTTTTCTCTTATAACTGCGCGAAAAGCATGTATTCTTGCTTAATACAACGAAACAAGCTGTTTTAGACCGAAACGAGCTAAATCTGAACACATCGGTTTTACAAGTATCCACGTGATACTCGTCAAAACTTTTTCTCTTTTAACTGCGCGAAAAGCATGTATTCTTGCCTAATACAGCGAAACAAGCTGTTTTAGACCGAAATGAGCTAAATCACAACACATCGGTTTTACAAGTGTTCCTCTGATACGCGTCAAAACTTTTTCTCTTATAACGGCGCGAAAAGCATGTATTCTTGCTTAATACAGCGAAACAAGCTGTTTTAGACCGAAACGAGCTAAATCACAACACATCGGTATTACAAGTGTTCCACGTGATACTCGTCAAAACTTTTTCTCTTTTAACTGCGCGAAAAGCATGTATTCGTGCTTAATACAACGAAACAAGCTGTTTTAGACCGAAACGAGCTAAATCTGAACACATCGGTTTTACAAGTATCCACGTGATACTCGTCAAAACTTTTTCTCTTATAACTGCGCGAAAAGCATGTATTCTTGCTTAATACAACGAAACAAGCTGTTTTAGACCGAAACGAGCTAAATCACAACACATCGGTTTTACAAGTGTCTCTCTAATACGCGTCAAAACTTTTTCTCTTATAACTGCGCGAAAAGCATGTATTCTTGCTTAATACAGCGAAACAAGCTGTTTTAGACCGAAATGAGCTAAATCACAACACATCGGTTTTACAAGTGTTCCTCTGATACGCGTCAAAACTTTTTCTTTTTTAACTGCGCGAAAAGCATGTATTCTTGCTTAATACAGCGAATCAAGTTGTTTTAGACCGAAACGAGCTAAATCACAACACATCGGTACTACAAGTGTTCCACGTGATACTCGTCAAAACTTTTTCTCTTATAACTGCGCGAAAAGCATGTATTCTTGCTTAATACAGCGAAACAAGCTGTTTTAGACCGAAACGAGCTAAATCACAACACAACGGTATTACAAGTGTTCCACGTGATACTCGTCAAAACTTTTTCTCTTTTAACTGCGCGAAAAGCATGTATTCGTGCTTAATACAACGAAACAAGCTGTTTTTGACCGAAACGAGCTAAATCTAGACCGAAACGAGCTAAATCACAACACATCGGTTTTACAAGTGTCTCTCTGATACGCGTCAAAACTTTTTCTTCTATAACTGCGCGTAAAGCATGTATTCTTGCTTAATACAACGAAACAAGCTGTTTTAGACCAAAACGAGCTAAATCTGAACACATCGGTTTTACAAGTATCCACGTGATACTCGTCAAAACTTTCTCTCTTATAACTGCGCGAAAAGCATGTATTCTTGCTTAATACAACGAAACAAGCTGTTTTAGACCGAAACGAGCTAAATCATAACACATCGGTTTTACAATTGTCTCTCTAATAGGCGTCAAAACTTTTTCTTCTATAACTGCGCGTAAAGCATGTATTCGTGCTTAATACAACGAAACAAGTTGTTTTAGACCGAAACGAGCTAAATCTGAACACATCGGTTTTACAAGTGTCCCTGTGACACGCGTCAAAACTTTTTCTCCTATAACTGCGCGAAAAGCATGTATTCTTGCTTAATACAGCGAAACAAGCTGTTTTAGACCGAAACGAGCTAAATCACAACACAAAGGTTTTACAAGTGTTCCTCTAATACGCGTCAAAACTTTTTCTCTTATAACTGCGCGAAAAGCATGTATTCTTGCTTAATACTACGAAACAAGCTGTTTTACACCGAAACGAGCTAAATCACAACACATCGGTTTTACAAGTGTTCCTCTGATACGCGTCTAAACTTTTTCTCTTATAACTGCGCGAAAAGCATGTATTCGTGCTTAATACAACGAAACAAGCTGTTTCAGACCGAAACGAGCTAAATCTGAACACATCGGTTTTACAAGTGTTCCTCTGATACGCGTCAAAACTTTTTCTCTTATAACTGCGCGAAAAGCATGTATTCTTGCTTAATACAGCGAAACAAGCTGTTTTAAACCGAAACGAGCTAAATCACAACACATCGGTATTACAAGTGTTCCACGTGATACTGGTCAAAACTTTTTCTTTTATAACTGCGCGAAAAGCATGTATTCGTGATTAATACAACGAAACAAGCTGTTTTAGACCGAAACGAGCTAAATCTGAACACATCGGTTTTACAAGTGTTCCTCTGATACGCGTCAAAACTTTTTCTCTTATAACTGCGCGAAAAGCATGTATTCTTGCTTAATACAGCGAAACAAGCTGTTTTAGACCGAAACGAGCTAAATCACAACACATCGGTTTTACAAGTGTTCCTCTGATACGCGTCAAAACTTTTTCTCTTATAACTGCGCGAAAAGCATGTATTCTTGCTTAATACAGCGAAACAAGATGTTTTAGACCGAAATGAGCTAAATCACAACACATCGGTTTTACAAGTGTTCCTCTGATACGCGTCAATCTTTTTCTCTTATAACGGCGCGAAAAGCATGTATTCTTGCTTAATACAACGAAACAAGCTATTTTAGACCGAAACTAGCTAAATCTGAACACATCGGTTTTACAAGTATCCACGTGATACTCGTCAAAACTTTTTCTCTTATAACTGCGCGAAAACCATGTATTCTTGCTTAATACAACGAAACAAGCTGTTTTAGACCGAAACGAGCTAAATCACAACACATCGGTACTACAAGTGTTCCACGTGATACTCGTCAAAACGTTTTCTCTTATAACTGCGCGAAAAGCATGTATTCTTGCTTAATACAGCGAAACAAGCTGTTTTAGACCGAAACGAGCTAAATCACAACACATCGGTATTACAAGTGTTCCACGTGATACTCGTCAAAACTTTTTCTCTTTTAACTGCGCGAAAAGCATGTATTCGTGCTTAATACAACGAAACAAGCTGTTTTAGACCGAAACGAGCTAAATCTGAACACATCGGTTTTACAAGTATCCACGTGATACTCGTCAAAACTTTTTCTCTTTTAACTGCGCGAAAAGCATGTATTCTTGCTTAATACAGCGAAACAAGCTGTTTTAGACCGAAATGAGCTAAATCACAACACATCGGTTTTACAAGTGTTCCTCTAATACGCGTCAAAACTTTTTCTCTTATAACTGCGCGAAAAGCATGTATTCTTGCTTAATACTACGAAACAAGCTGTTTTACACCGAAACAAGCTAAATCACAACACATCGGTTTTACAAGTGTTCCTCTGATACGCGTGTAAACTTTTTCTCTTATAACTGCGCGAAAAGCATGTATTCGTGCTTAATACAACGAAACAAGCTGTTTCAGGCCGAAACGAGCTAAATCTTAACACATCGGTTTTACAAGTGTTCCTCTGATACGCGTCAAAACTTTTTCTCTTATAACTGCGCGAAAAGCATGTATTCTTGCTTAATACAGCGAAACAAGCTGTTTTAAACCGAAACGAGCTAAATCACAACACATCGGTATTACAAGTGTTCCACGTGATACTCGTCAAAACTTTTTCTCTTATAACTGCGCGAAAAGCATGTATTCGTGCTTAATACAACGAAACAAGCTGTTTTAGACCGAAACGAGCTAAATCTGAACACATCGGTTTTACAAGTATCCACGTGATACTCGTCAACTTTTTCTCTTATAACCGCGCGAAAAGCATGTATTCTTGCTTAATACAACGAAACAAGCTGTTTTAGACCGAAACGAGCTAAATCACAACATATCGGTTTTACAAGTGTCTCTGATACGCGTCAAAACTTTTTCTTCTATAACTGCGCGTAAAGCATGTATTCGTGCTTAATACAACGAAACAAGCTGTTTTAGACCGAAAAGAAATAAATCTGAACACATCGGTTTTACAAGTGTTCCTCTGATACGCGTCAAAACTTTTTCTCCTATAACTGCGCGAAAAGCATGTATTCTTGCTTATTACAGCGAAACAAGCTGTTTTAGACCGAAACGAGCTAAATCACAACACATCGGTTTTACAAGTGTTCCTCTGATACGCGTCAAAACTTTTTCTCTTTTAACTGCGCGAAAAGCATGTATTCGTGCTTAATACAACGAAACAAGCTGTTTTTGACCGAAACGAGCTAAATCTAGACCGAAACGAGCTAAATCACAACACATCGGTTTTACAAGTGTCTCTCTGATACGCGTCAAAACTTTTTCTTCTATAACTGCGCGTAAAGCATGTATTCTTGCTTAATACAACGAAACAAGCTGTTTTAGACCAAAACGAGCTAAATCTGAACACATCGGTTTTACAAGTATCCACGTGATACTCGTCAAAACTTTCTCTCTTATAACTGCGCGAAAAGCATGTATTCTTGCTTAATACAACGAAACAAGCTGTATTAGACCGAAACGAGCTAAATCATAACACATCGGTTTTACAAGTGTCTCTCTAATAGGCGTCAAAACTTTTTCTTCTATAACTGCGCGTAAAGCATGTATTCGTGCTTAATACAACGAAACAAGTTGTTTTAGACCGAAACGAGCTAAATCTGAACACATCGGTTTTACAAGTGTCCCTGTGACACGCGTCAAAACTTTTTCTCCTATAACTGCGCGAAAAGCATGTATTCTTGCTTAATACAGCGAAACAAGCTGTTTTAGACCGAAACGAGCTAAATCACAACACAAAGGTTTTACAAGTGTTCCTCTAATACGCGTCAAAACTTTTTCTCTTATAACTGCGCGAAAAGCATGTATTCTTGCTTAATACTACGAAACAAGCTGTTTTACACCGAAACGAGCTAAATCACAACACATCGGTTTTACAAGTGTT
Organism: Amblyomma americanum; assembly: GCF_052857255.1. Taxonomy (NCBI): domain Eukaryota; kingdom Metazoa; phylum Arthropoda; class Arachnida; order Ixodida; family Ixodidae; genus Amblyomma; species Amblyomma americanum. Next base: position 507,209 of record NW_027526500.1, on the reverse strand, counting down.
CCTCTGATACGCATCTAAACTTTTTCTCTTATAACTGCGCGAAAAGCATGTATTCGTGCTTAATACAACGAAACAAGCTGTTTCAGACCGAAACGAGCTAAATCTGAACACATCGGTTTTACAAGTGTTCCTCTGATACGCGTCAAAACTTTTTCTCTTATAACTGCGCGAAAAGCATGTATTCTTGCTTAATACAGCGAAACAAGCTGTTTTAAACCGAAACGAGCTAAATCACAACACATCGGTTTTACAAGTGTTCCTCTGATACGCGTCAAAACTTTTTCTCTTATAACTGCGCGAAAAGCATGTATTCTTGCTTAATACAGCGAAACAAGATGTTTTAGACCGAAACGAGCTAAATCACAACACATCGGTTTTACAAGTGTTCCTCTGATACGCGTCAAAACTTTTTCTCTTATAACGGCGCGAAAAGCATGTATTCTTGCTTAATACAGCGAAACAAGCTGTTTTAGACCGAAACGAGCTAAATCACAACACATCGGTATTACAAGTGTTCCACGTGATACTCGTCAAAACTTTTTCTCTTTTAACTGCGCGAAAAGCATGTATTCGTGCTTAATACAACGAAACAAGCTGTTTTAGACAGAAACGAGCTAAATCTAAACACATCGGTTTTACAAGTATCCACGTGATACTCGTCAAAACTTTTTCTTTTATAACTGCGCGAAAAGCATGTATTCGTGCTTAATACAACGAAACAAGCTGTTTTAGACCGAAACGAGCTAAATCTGAACACATCGGTTTTACAAGTATCCACGTGATACTCGTCAAAACTTTTTCTCTTTTAACTGCGCGAAAAGCATGTATTCTTGCTTAATACAGCGAAACAAGCTGTTTTAGACCGAAATGAGCTAAATCACAACACATCGGTTTTACAAGTGTTCCTCTAATACGCGTCAAAACTTTTTCTCTTATAACTGCGCGAAAAGCATGTATTCTTGCTTAATACTACGAAACAAGCTGTTTTACACCGAAACGAGCTAAATCACAACACATCGGTTTTACAAGTGTTCCTCTGATACGCGTCTAAACTTTTTCTCTTATAACTGCGCGAAAAGCATGTATTCGTGCTTAATACAACGAAACAAGCTGTTTCAGGCCGAAACGAGCTAAATCTTAACACATCGGTTTTACAAGTGTTCCTCTGATACGCGTCAAAACTTTTTCTCTTATAACTGCGCGAAAAGCATGTATTCTTGCTTAATACAGCGAAACAAGCTGTTTTAAACCGAAACGAGCTAAATCACAACACATCGGTATTACAAGTGTTCCACGTGATACTCGTCAAAACTTTTTCTCTTATAACTGCGCGAAAAGCATGTATTCGTGCTTAATACAACGAAACAAGCTGTTTTAGACCGAAACGAGCTAAATCTGAACACATCGGTTTTACAAGTATCCACGTGATACTCGTCAACTTTTTCTCTTATAACCGCGCGAAAAGCATGTATTCTTGCTTAATACAACGAAACAAGCTGTTTTAGACCGAAACGAGCTAAATCACAACATATCGGTTTTACAAGTGTCTCTGATACGCGTCAAAACTTTTTCTTCTATAACTGCGCGTAAAGCATGTATTCGTGCTTAATACAACGAAACAAGCTGTTTTAGACCGAAACGAACTAAATCTGAACACATCGGTTTTACAAGTGTTCCTCTGATACGCGTCAAAACTTTTTCTCTTATAACTGCGCGAAAAGCATGTATTCTTGCTTAATACAGCGAAACAAGCTGTTTTAGACCGAAACGAGCTAAATCACAACACATCGGTTTTACAAGTGTTCCTCTGATACGCGTCAAAACTTTTTCTCTTATAACTGCGCGAAAAGCATGTATTCTTGCTTAATACAGCGAAACAAGTTGTTTTAGACCGAAACGAGCTAAATCACAACACATCGGTTTTACAAGTGTTCCTCTGATACGCGTCAAAACTTTTTCTCTTATAACTGCGCGAAAAGCATGTATTCTTGCTTAATACAGCGAAACAAGATGTTTTAGACCGAAATGAGCTAAATCACAACACATCGGTTTTACAAGTGTTCCTCTGATACGCGTCAAAACTTTTTCTCTTATAACGGCGCGAAAAGCATGTATTCTTGCTTAATACAGCGAAACAAGCTGTTTTAGACCGAAACGAGCTAAATCACAACACATCGGTATTACAAGTGTTCCACGTGATACTCGTCAAAACTTTTTGTCTTTTAACTGCGCGAAAAGCATGTATTCGTGCTTAATACAACGAAACAAGCTGTTTTAGACCGAAACGAGCTAAATCTGAACACATCGGTTTTACAAGTATCCACGTGATACTCGTCAAAACTTTTTCTCTTATAACTGCGCGAAAAGCATGTATTCTTGCTTAATACAACGAAACAAGCTGTTTTAGACCGAAACGAGCTAAATCACAACACATCGGTTTTACAAGTGTCTCTCTAATACGCGTCAAAACTTTTTCTCTTATAACTGCGCGAAAAGCATGTATTCTTGCTTAATACAACGAAACAAGCTGTTTTAGACCGAAACGAGCTAAATCTGAACACATCGGTTTTACAAGTATCCACGTGATACTCGTCAAAACTTTTTCTCTTTTAACTGCGCGAAAAGCATGTATTCTTGCTTAATACAGCGAAACAAGCTGTTTTAGACCGAAATGAGCTAAATCACAACACATCGGTTTTACAAGTGTTCCTCTGATACGCGTCAAAACTTTTTCTTTTTTAACTGCGCGAAAAGCATGTATTCTTGCTTAATACAGCGAAACAAGCTGTTTTAGACCGAAACGAGCTAAATCACAACACAACGGTATTACAAGTGTTCCACGTGATACTCGTCAAAACTTTTTCTCTTTTAACTGCGCGAAAAGCATGTATTCTTGCTTAATACAACGAAACAAGCTGTTTTAGACCGAAACGAGCTAAATCTGAACACATCGGTTTTACAAGTGTTCCTCTGATACGCGTCAAAACTTTTTCTCTTATAACTGCGCGAAAAGCATGTATTCTTGCTTAATACAGCGAAACAAGCTGTTTTAGACCGAAACGAGCTAAATCACAACACATCGGTTTTACAAGTGTTCCTCTGATACGCGTCAAAACTTTTTCTCTTATAACTGCGCGAAAAGCATGTATTCTTGCTTAATACAGCGAAACAAGATGTTTTAGACCGAAATGAGCTAAATCACAACACATCGGTTTTACAAGTGTTCCTCTGATACGCGTCAATCTTTTTCTCTTATAACGGCGCGAAGAGCATGTATTCTTGCTTAATACAACGAAACAAGCTGTTTTAGACCGAAACGAGCTAAATCTGAACACATCGGTTTTACAAGTATCCACGTGATACTCGTCAAAACTTTTTCTCTTATAACTGCGCGAAAAGCATGTATTCTTGCTTAATACAGCGAATCAAGTCGTTTTAGACCGAAACGAGCTAAATCACAACACATCGGTATTACAAGTGTTCCACGTGATACTCGTCAAAACTTTTTCTCTTTTAACTGCGCGAAAAGCATGTATTCGTGCTTAATACAACGAAACAAGCTGTTTTTGACCGAAACGAGCTAAATCTGAACACATCGGTTTTACAAGTATCCACGTGATACTCGTCAAAACTTTTTCTCTTATAACTGCGCGAAAAGCATGTATTCTTGCTTAATACAAATGAAACAAGCTGTTTTAGACCGAAACGAGCTAATCACAACACATCGGTTTTACAAGTGTCTCTCTAATACGCGTCAAAACTTTTTCTCTTATAACTGCGCGAAAAGCATGTATTCTTGCTTAATACAGCGAAACAAGCTGTTTTAGACCGAAATGAGCTAAATCACAACACATCGGTTTTACAAGTGTTCCTCTAATACGCGTCAAAACTTTTTCTCTTATAACTGCGCGAAAAGCATGTATTCTTGCTTAATACTACGAAACAAGCTGTTTTACACCGAAACGAGCTAAATCACAACACATCGGTATTACAAGTGTTCCACGTGATACTCGTCAAAACTTTTTCTCTTATAACTGCGCGAAAAGCATGTATTCGTGCTTAATACAACGAAACAAGCTGTTTTAGACCGAAACGAGCTAAATCTGAACACATCGGTTTTACAAGTATCCACGTGATACTCGTCAACTTTTTCTCTTATAACCGCGCGAAAAGCATGTATTCTTGCTTAATACAACGAAACAAGCTGTTTTAGACCGAAACGAGCTAAATCACAACACATCGGTATTACAAGTGTTCCACGTGATACTCGTCAAAACTTTTTCTCTTTTAACTGCGCGAAAAGCATGTATTCGTGCTTAATACAACGAAACAAGCTGTTTTAGACAGAAACGAGCTAAATCTGAACACATCGGTTTTACAAGTATCCACGTGATACTCGTCAAAACTTTTTCTCTTATAACTGCGCGAAAAGCATGTATTCTTGCTTAATACAACGAAACAAGCTGTTTTAGACCGAAACGAGCTAAATCACAACATATCGGTTTTACAAGTGTCTCTGATACGCGTCAAAACTTTTTCTTCTATAACTGCGCGTAAAGCATGTATTCGTGCCTAATACAACGAAACAAGCTGTTTTAGACCGAAACGAACTAAATCTGAACACATCGGTTTTACAAGTGTTCCTCTGATACGCGTCAAAACTTTTTCTCTTATAACTGCGCGAAAAGCATGTATTCTTGCTTAATACAGCGAAACAAGCTGTTTTAGACCGAAACGAGCTAAATCACAACACATCGGTTTTACAAGTGTTCCTCTGATACGCGTCAAAACTTTTTCTCTTATAACTGCGCGAAAAGCATGTATTCTTGCTTAATACAGCGAAACAAGTTGTTTTAGACCGAAACGAGCTAAATCACAACACATCGGTTTTACAAGTGTTCCTCTGATACGCGTCAAAACTTTTTCTCTTATAACTGCGCGAAAAGCATGTATTCTTGCTTAATACAGCGAAACAAGATGTTTTAGACCGAAACGAGCTAAATCACAACACATCGGTTTTACAAGTGTTCCTCTGATACGCGTCAAAACTTTTTCTCTTATAACGGCGCGAAAAGCATGTATTCTTGCTTAATACAGCGAAACAAGCTGTTTTAGACCGAAACGAGCTAAATCACAACACATCGGTATTACAAGTGTTCCACGTGATACTCGTCAAAACTTTTTCTCTTTTAACTGCGCGAAAAGCATGTATTCGTGCTTAATACAACGAAACAAGCTGTTTTAGACAGAAACGAGCTAAATCTGAACACATCGGTTTTACAAGTATCCACGTGATACTCGTCAAAACTTTTTCTTTTATAACTGCGCGAAAAGCATGTATTCGTGCTTAATACAACGAAACAAGCTGTTTTAGACCGAAACGAGCTAAATCTGAACACATCGGTTTTACAAGTATCCACGTGATACTCGTCAAAACTTTTTCTCTTTTAACTGCGCGAAAAGCATGTATTCTTGCTTAATACAGCGAAACAAGCTGTTTTAGACCGAAATGAGCTAAATCACAACACATCGGTTTTACAAGTGTTCCTCTAATACGCGTCAAAACTTTTTCTCTTATAACTGCGCGAAAAGCATGTATTCTTGCTTAATACTACGAAACAAGCTGTTTTACACCGAAACGAGCTAAATCACAACACATCGGTTTTACAAGTGTTCCTCTGATACGCGTCTAAACTTTTTCTCTTATAACTGCGCGAAAAGCATGTATTCGTGCTTAATACAACGAAACAAGCTGTTTCAGGCCGAAACGAGCTAAATCTTAACACATCGGTTTTACAAGTGTTCCTCTGATACGCGTCAAAACTTTTTCTCTTATAACTGCGCGAAAAGCATGTATTCTTGCTTAATACAGCGAAACAAGCTGTTTTAAACCGAAACGAGCTAAATCACAACACATCGGTATTACAAGTGTTCCACGTGATACTCGTCAAAACTTTTTCTCTTATAACTGCGCGAAAAGCATGTATTCGTGCTTAATACAACGAAACAAGCTGTTTTAGACCGAAACGAGCTAAATCTGAACACATCGGTTTTACAAGTATCCACGTGATACTCGTCAACTTTTTCTCTTATAACCGCGCGAAAAGCATGTATTCTTGCTTAATACAACGAAACAAGCTGTTTTAGACCGAAACGAGCTAAATCACAACATATCGGTTTTACAAGTGTCTCTGATACGCGTCAAAACTTTTTCTTCTATAACTGCGCGTAAAGCATGTATTCGTGCTTAATACAACGAAACAAGCTGTTTTAGACCGAAACGAACTAAATCTGAACACATCGGTTTTACAAGTGTTCCTCTGATACGCGTCAAAACTTTTTCTCTTATAACTGCGCGAAAAGCATGTATTCTTGCTTAATACAGCGAAACAAGCTGTTTTAGACCGAAACGAGCTAAATCACAACACATCGGTTTTACAAGTGTTCCTCTGATACGCGTCAAAACTTTTTCTCTTATAACTGCGCGAAAAGCATGTATTCTTGCTTAATACAGCGAAACAAGTTGTTTTAGACCGAAACGAGCTAAATCACAACACATCGGTTTTACAAGTGTTCCTCTGATACGCGTCAAAACTTTTTCTCTTATAACTGCGCGAAAAGCATGTATTCTTGCTTAATACAGCGAAACAAGATGTTTTAGACCGAAATGAGCTAAATCACAACACATCGGTTTTACAAGTGTTCCTCTGATACGCGTCAAAACTTTTTCTCTTATAACGGCGCGAAAAGCATGTATTCTTGCTTAATACAGCGAAACAAGCTGTTTTAGACCGAAACGAGCTAAATCACAACACATCGGTATTACAAGTGTTCCACGTGATACTCGTCAAAACTTTTTGTCTTTTAACTGCGCGAAAAGCATGTATTCGTGCTTAATACAACGAAACAAGCTGTTTTAGACCGAAACGAGCTAAATCTGAACACATCGGTTTTACAAGTATCCACGTGATACTCGTCAAAACTTTTTCTCTTATAACTGCGCGAAAAGCATGTATTCTTGCTTAATACAACGAAACAAGCTGTTTTAGACCGAAACGAGCTAAATCACAACACATCGGTTTTACAAGTGTCTCTCTAATACGCGTCAAAACTTTTTCTCTTATAACTGCGCGAAAAGCATGTATTCTTGCTTAATACAACGAAACAAGCTGTTTTAGACCGAAACGAGCTAAATCTGAACACATCGGTTTTACAAGTATCCACGTGATACTCGTCAAAACTTTTTCTCTTTTAACTGCGCGAAAAGCATGTATTCTTGCTTAATACAGCGAAACAAGCTGTTTTAGACCGAAATGAGCTAAATCACAACACATCGGTTTTACAAGTGTTCCTCTGATACGCGTCAAAACTTTTTCTTTTTTAACTGCGCGAAAAGCATGTATTCTTGCTTAATACAGCGAAACAAGCTGTTTTAGACCGAAACGAGCTAAATCACAACACAACGGTATTACAAGTGTTCCACGTGATACTCGTCAAAACTTTTTCTCTTTTAACTGCGCGAAAAGCATGTATTCTTGCTTAATACAACGAAACAAGCTGTTTTAGACCGAAACGAGCTAAATCTGAACACATCGGTTTTACAAGTGTTCCTCTGATACGCGTCAAAACTTTTTCTCTTATAACTGCGCGAAAAGCATGTATTCTTGCTTAATACAGCGAAACAAGCTGTTTTAGACCGAAACGAGCTAAATCACAACACATCGGTTTTACAAGTGTTCCTCTGATACGCGTCAAAACTTTTTCTCTTATAACTGCGCGAAAAGCATGTATTCTTGCTTAATACAGCGAAACAAGATGTTTTAGACCGAAATGAGCTAAATCACAACACATCGGTTTTACAAGTGTTCCTCTGATACGCGTCAATCTTTTTCTCTTATAACGGCGCGAAGAGCATGTATTCTTGCTTAATACAACGAAACAAGCTGTTTTAGACCGAAACGAGCTAAATCTGAACACATCGGTTTTACAAGTATCCACGTGATACTCGTCAAAACTTTTTCTCTTATAACTGCGCGAAAAGCATGTATTCTTGCTTAATACAGCGAATCAAGTCGTTTTAGACCGAAACGAGCTAAATCACAACACATCGGTATTACAAGTGTTCCACGTGATACTCGTCAAAACTTTTTCTCTTTTAACTGCGCGAAAAGCATGTATTCGTGCTTAATACAACGAAACAAGCTGTTTTTGACCGAAACGAGCTAAATCTGAACACATCGGTTTTACAAGTATCCACGTGATACTCGTCAAAACTTTTTCTCTTATAACTGCGCGAAAAGCATGTATTCTTGCTTAATACAAATGAAACAAGCTGTTTTAGACCGAAACGAGCTAATCACAACACATCGGTTTTACAAGTGTCTCTCTAATACGCGTCAAAACTTTTTCTCTTATAACTGCGCGAAAAGCATGTATTCTTGCTTAATACAGCGAAACAAGCTGTTTTAGACCGAAATGAGCTAAATCACAACACATCGGTTTTACAAGTGTTCCTCTAATACGCGTCAAAACTTTTTCTCTTATAACTGCGCGAAAAGCATGTATTCTTGCTTAATACTACGAAACAAGCTGTTTTACACCGAAACGAGCTAAATCACAACACATCGGTATTACAAGTGTTCCACGTGATACTCGTCAAAACTTTTTCTCTTATAACTGCGCGAAAAGCATGTATTCGTGCTTAATACAACGAAACAAGCTGTTTTAGACCGAAACGAGCTAAATCTGAACACATCGGTTTTACAAGTATCCACGTGATACTCGTCAACTTTTTCTCTTATAACCGCGCGAAAAGCATGTATTCTTGCTTAATACAACGAAACAAGCTGTTTTAGACCGAAACGAGCTAAATCACAACACATCGGTATTACAAGTGTTCCACGTGATACTCGTCAAAACTTTTTCTCTTTTAACTGCGCGAAAAGCATGTATTCGTGCTTAATACAACGAAACAAGCTGTTTTAGACAGAAACGAGCTAAATCTGAACACATCGGTTTTACAAGTATCCACGTGATACTCGTCAAAACTTTTTCTCTTATAACTGCGCGAAAAGCATGTATTCTTGCTTAATACAACGAAACAAGCTGTTTTAGACCGAAACGAGCTAAATCACAACATATCGGTTTTACAAGTGTCTCTGATACGCGTCAAAACTTTTTCTTCTATAACTGCGCGTAAAGCATGTATTCGTGCCTAATACAACGAAACAAGCTGTTTTAGACCGAAACGAACTAAATCTGAACACATCGGTTTTACAAGTGTTCCTCTGATACGCGTCAAAACTTTTTCTCTTATAACTGCGCGAAAAGCATGTATTCTTGCTTAATACAGCGAAACAAGCTGTTTTAGACCGAAACGAGCTAAATCACAACACATCGGTTTTACAAGTGTTCCTCTGATACGCGTCAAAACTTTTTCTCTTATAACTGCGCGAAAAGCATGTATTCTTGCTTAATACAGCGAAACAAGTTGTTTTAGACCGAAACGAGCTAAATCACAACACATCGGTTTTACAAGTGTTCCTCTGATACGCGTCAAAACTTTTTCTCTTATAACTGCGCGAAAAGCATGTATTCTTGCTTAATACAGCGAAACAAGATGTTTTAGACCGAAACGAGCTAAATCACAACACATCGGTTTTACAAGTGTTCCTCTGATACGCGTCAAAACTTTTTCTCTTATAACGGCGCGAAAAGCATGTATTCTTGCTTAATACAGCGAAACAAGCTGTTTTAGACCGAAACGAGCTAAATCACAACACATCGGTATTACAAGTGTTCCACGTGATACTCGTCAAAACTTTTTCTCTTTTAACTGCGCGAAAAGCATGTATTCGTGCTTAATACAACGAAACAAGCTGTTTTAGACAGAAACGAGCTAAATCTGAACACATCGGTTTTACAAGTATCCACGTGATACTCGTCAAAACTTTTTCTCTTATAACTGCGCGAAAAGCATGTATTCTTGCTTAATACAACGAAACAAGCTGTTTTAGACCGAAACGAGCTAAATCACAACACATCGGTTTTACAAGTGTCTCTCTAATACGCGTCAAAACTTTTTCTCTTATAACTGCGCGAAAAGCATGTATTCTTGCTTAATACAGCGAAACAAGTTGTTTTAGACCGAAATGAGCTAAATCACAACACATCGGTTTTACAAGTGTTCCTCTGATACGCGTCAAAACTTTTTCTTTTTTAACTGCGCGAAAAGCATGTATTCTTGCTTAATACAGCGAATCAAGTTGTTTTAGACCGAAACGAGCCAAATCACAACACATCGGTACTACAAGTGTTCCACGTGATACTCGTCAAAACTTTTTCTCTTATAACTGCGCGAAAAGCATGTATTCTTGCTTAATACAGCGAAACAAGCTGTTTTAGACCGAAACGAGCTAAATCACAACACAACGGTATTACAAGTGTTCCACGTGATACTCGTCAAAACTTTTTCTCTTTTAACTGCGCGAAAAGCATGTATTCGTGCTTAATACAACGAAACAAGCTGTTTTTGACCGAAACGAGCTAAATCACAACACATCGGTTTTACAAGTGTTCCTCTGATACGCGTCTAAACTTTTTCTCTTATAACTGCGCGAAAAGCATGTATTCGTGCTTAATACAACGAAACAAGCTGTTTCAGACCGAAACGAGCTAAATCTGAACACATCGGTTTTACAAATGTTCCTCTGATACGCGTCAAAACTTTTTCTTTTATAACTGCGCGAAAAGCATGTATTCTTGCTTAATACAGCGAAACAAGCTGTTTTAGACCGAAACGAGCTAAATTACAACACATCGGTATTACAAGTGTTCCACGTGATACTCGTCAAAACTTTTTCTCTTTTAACTGCGCGAAAAGCATGTATTCGTGCTTAATACAACGAAACAAGCTGTTTTAGACCGAAACGAGCTAAATCACAACATATCGGTTTTACAAGTGTCTCTGATACGCGTCAAAACCTTTTCTTCTATAACTGCGCGTAAAGCATGTATTCGTGCTTAATACAACGAAACAAGCTGTTTTAGACCGAAACGAACTAAATCTGAACACATCGGTTTTACAAGTGTTCCTCTGATACGCGTCAAAACTTTTTCTCTTATAACTGCGCGAAAAGCATGTATTCTTGCTTAATACAGCGAAACAAGCTGTTTTAGACCGAAACGAGCTAAATCACAACACATCGGTTTTACAAGTGTTCCTCTGATACGCGTCAAAACTTTTTCTCTTATAACTGCGCGAAAAGCATGTATTCTTGCTTAATACAGCGAAACAAGTTGTTTTAGACCGAAACGAGCTAAATCACAACACATCGGTTTTACAAGTGTTCCTCTGATACGCGTCAAAACTTTTTCTCTTATAACTGCGCGAAAAGCATGTATTCTTGCTTAATACAGCGAAACAAGATGTTTTAGACCGAAACGAGCTAAATCACAACACATCGGTTTTACAAGTGTTCCTCTGATACGCGTCAAAACTTTTTCTCTTATAACGGCGCGAAAAGCATGTATTCTTGCTTAATACAGCGAAACAAGCTGTTTTAGACCGAAACGAGCTAAATCACAACACATCGGTATTACAAGTGTTCCACGTGATACTCGTCAAAACTTTTTCTCTTTTAACTGCGCGAAAAGCATGTATTCGTGCTTAATACAACGAAACAAGCTGTTTTAGACAGAAACGAGCTAAATCTGAACACATCGGTTTTACAAGTATCCACGTGATACTCGTCAAAACTTTTTCTCTTATAACTGCGCGAAAAGCATGTATTCTTGCTTAATACAACGAAACAAGCTGTTTTAGACCGAAACGAGCTAAATCACAACACATCGGTTTTACAAGTGTCTCTCTAATACGCGTCAAAACTTTTTCTCTTATAACTGCGCGAAAAGCATGTATTCTTGCTTAATACAGCGAAACAAGTTGTTTTAGACCGAAATGAGCTAAATCACAACACATCGGTTTTACAAGTGTTCCTCTGATACGCGTCAAAACTTTTTCTTTTTTAACTGCGCGAAAAGCATGTATTCTTGCTTAATACAACGAAACAAGCTGTTTTAGACCAAAACGAGCTAAATCTGAACACATCGGTTTTACAAGTATCCACGTGATACTCGTCAAAACTTTCTCTCTTATAACTGCGCGAAAAGCATGTATTCTTGCTTAATACAACGAAACAAGCTGTATTAGACCGAAACGAGCTAAATCATAACACATCGGTTTTACAAGTGTCTCTCTAATAGGCGTCAAAACTTTTTCTTCTATAACTGCGCGTAAAGCATGTATTCGTGCTTAATACAACGAAACAAGTTGTTTTAGACCGAAACGAGCTAAATCTGAACACATCGGTTTTACAAGTGTCCCTGTGACACGCGTCAAAACTTTTTCTCCTATAACTGCGTGAAAAGCATGTATTCTTGCTTAATACAGCGAAACAAGCTGTTTTAGACCGAAACGAGCTAAATCACAACACAAAGGTTTTACAAGTGTTCCTCTAATACGCGTCAAAACTTTTTCTCTTATAACTGCGCGAAAAGCATGTATTCTTGCTTAATACTACGAAACAAGCTGTTTTACACCGAAACGAGCTAAATCACAACACATCGGTTTTACAAGTGTTCCTCTGATACGCATCTAAACTTTTTCTCTTATAACTGCGCGAAAAGCATGTATTCGTGCTTAATACAACGAAACAAGCTGTTTCAGACCGAAACGAGCTAAATCTGAACACATCGGTTTTACAAGTGTTCCTCTGATACGCGTCAAAACTTTTTCTCTTATAACTGCGCGAAAAGCATGTATTCTTGCTTAATACAGCGAAACAAGCTGTTTTAAACCGAAACGAGCTAAATCACAACACATCGGTTTTACAAGTGTTCCTCTGATACGCGTCAATCTTTTTCTCTTATAACGGCGCGAAGAGCATGTATTCTTGCTTAATACAACGAAACAAGCTGTTTTAGACCGAAACGAGCTAAATCTGAACACATCGGTTTTACAAGTATCCACGTGATACTCGTCAAAACTTTTTCTCTTATAACTGCGCGAAAAGCATGTATTCTTGCTTAATACAGCGAATCAAGTCGTTTTAGACCGAAACGAGCTAAATCACAACACATCGGTATTACAAGTGTTCCACGTGATACTCGTCAAAACTTTTTCTCTTTTAACTGCGCGAAAAGCATGTATTCGTGCTTAATACAACGAAACAAGCTGTTTTTGACCGAAACGAGCTAAATCTGAACACATCGGTTTTACAAGTATCCACGTGATACTCGTCAAAACTTTTTCTCTTATAACTGCGCGAAAAGCATGTATTCTTGCTTAATACAAATGAAACAAGCTGTTTTAGACCGAAACGAGCTAATCACAACACATCGGTTTTACAAGTGTCTCTCTAATACGCGTCAAAACTTTTTCTCTTATAACTGCGCGAAAAGCATGTATTCTTGCTTAATACAGCGAAACAAGCTGTTTTAGACCGAAATTAGCTAAATCACAACACATCGGTTTTACAAGTGTTCCTCTAATACGCGTCAAAACTTTTTCTCTTATAACTGCGCGAAAAGCATGTATTCTTGCTTAATACTACGAAACAAGCTGTTTTACACCGAAACGAGCTAAATCACAACACATCGGTATTACAAGTGTTCCACGTGATACTCGTCAAAACTTTTTCTCTTATAACTGCGCGAAAAGCATGTATTCGTGCTTAATACAACGAAACAAGCTGTTTTAGACCGAAACGAGCTAAATCTGAACACATCGGTTTTACAAGTATCCACGTGATACTCGTCAACTTTTTCTCTTATAACCGCGCGAAAAGCATGTATTCTTGCTTAATACAACGAAACAAGCTGTTTTAGACCGAAACGAGCTAAATCACAACACATCGGTATTACAAGTGTTCCACGTGATACTCGTCAAAACTTTTTCTCTTTTAACTGCGCGAAAAGCATGTATTCGTGCTTAATACAACGAAACAAGCTGTTTTAGACAGAAACGAGCTAAATCTGAACACATCGGTTTTACAAGTATCCACGTGATACTCGTCAAAACTTTTTCTCTTATAACTGCGCGAAAAGCATGTATTCTTGCTTAATACAACGAAACAAGCTGTTTTAGACCGAAACGAGCTAAATCACAACATATCGGTTTTACAAGTGTCTCTGATACGCGTCAAAACTTTTTCTTCTATAACTGCGCGTAAAGCATGTATTCGTGCCTAATACAACGAAACAAGCTGTTTTAGACCGAAACGAACTAAATCTGAACACATCGGTTTTACAAGTGTTCCTCTGATACGCGTCAAAACTTTTTCTCTTATAACTGCGCGAAAAGCATGTATTCTTGCTTAATACAGCGAAACAAGCTGTTTTAGACCGAAACGAGCTAAATCACAACACATCGGTTTTACAAGTGTTCCTCTGATACGCGTCAAAACTTTTTCTCTTATAACTGCGCGAAAAGCATGTATTCTTGCTTAATACAGCGAAACAAGTTGTTTTAGACCGAAACGAGCTAAATCACAACACATCGGTTTTACAAGTGTTCCTCTGATACGCGTCAAAACTTTTTCTCTTATAACTGCGCGAAAAGCATGTATTCTTGCTTAATACAGCGAAACAAGATGTTTTAGACCGAAACGAGCTAAATCACAACACATCGGTTTTACAAGTGTTCCTCTGATACGCGTCAAAACTTTTTCTCTTATAACGGCGCGAAAAGCATGTATTCTTGCTTAATACAGCGAAACAAGCTGTTTTAGACCGAAACGAGCTAAATCACAACACATCGGTATTACAAGTGTTCCACGTGATACTCGTCAAAACTTTTTCTCTTTTAACTGCGCGAAAAGCATGTATTCGTGCTTAATACAACGAAACAAGCTGTTTTAGACAGAAACGAGCTAAATCTGAACACATCGGTTTTACAAGTATCCACGTGATACTCGTCAAAACTTTTTCTCTTATAACTGCGCGAAAAGCATGTATTCTTGCTTAATACAACGAAACAAGCTGTTTTAGACCGAAACGAGCTAAATCACAACACAACGGTATTACAAGTGTTCCACGTGATACTCGTCAAAACTTTTTCTCTTTTAACTGCGCGAAAAGCATGTATTCGTGCTTAATACAACGAAACAAGCTGTTTTTGACCGAAACGAGCTAAATCACAACACATCGGTTTTACAAGTGTTCCTCTGATACGCGTCTAAACTTTTTCTCTTATAACTGCGCGAAAAGCATGTATTCGTGCTTAATACAACGAAACAAGCTGTTTCAGACCGAAACGAGCTAAATCTGAACACATCGGTTTTACAAATGTTCCTCTGATACGCGTCAAAACTTTTTCTTTTATAACTGCGCGAAAAGCATGTATTCTTGCTTAATACAGCGAAACAAGCTGTTTTAGACCGAAACGAGCTAAATTACAACACATCGGTATTACAAGTGTTCCACGTGATACTCGTCAAAACTTTTTCTCTTTTAACTGCGCGAAAAGCATGTATTCGTGCTTAATACAACGAAACAAGCTGTTTTAGACCGAAACGAGCTAAATCACAACATATCGGTTTTACAAGTGTCTCTGATACGCGTCAAAACCTTTTCTTCTATAACTGCGCGTAAAGCATGTATTCGTGCTTAATACAACGAAACAAGCTGTTTTAGACCGAAACGAACTAAATCTGAACACATCGGTTTTACAAGTGTTCCTCTGATACGCGTCAAAACTTTTTCTCTTATAACTGCGCGAAAAGCATGTATTCTTGCTTAATACAGCGAAACAAGCTGTTTTAGACCGAAACGAGCTAAATCACAACACATCGGTTTTACAAGTGTTCCTCTGATACGCGTCAAAACTTTTTCTCTTATAACTGCGCGAAAAGCATGTATTCTTGCTTAATACAGCGAAACAAGTTGTTTTAGACCGAAACGAGCTAAATCACAACACATCGGTTTTACAAGTGTTCCTCTGATACGCGTCAAAACTTTTTCTCTTATAACTGCGCGAAAAGCATGTATTCTTGCTTAATACAGCGAAACAAGATGTTTTAGACCGAAACGAGCTAAATCACAACACATCGGTTTTACAAGTGTTCCTCTGATACGCGTCAAAACTTTTTCTCTTATAACGGCGCGAAAAGCATGTATTCTTGCTTAATACAGCGAAACAAGCTGTTTTAGACCGAAACGAGCTAAATCACAACACATCGGTATTACAAGTGTTCCACGTGATACTCGTCAAAACTTTTTCTCTTTTAACTGCGCGAAAAGCATGTATTCGTGCTTAATACAACGAAACAAGCTGTTTTAGACAGAAACGAGCTAAATCTGAACACATCGGTTTTACAAGTATCCACGTGATACTCGTCAAAACTTTTTCTCTTATAACTGCGCGAAAAGCATGTATTCTTGCTTAATACAACGAAACAAGCTGTTTTAGACCGAAACGAGCTAAATCACAACACATCGGTTTTACAAGTGTCTCTCTAATACGCGTCAAAACTTTTTCTCTTATAACTGCGCGAAAAGCATGTATTCTTGCTTAATACAGCGAAACAAGTTGTTTTAGACCGAAATGAGCTAAATCACAACACATCGGTTTTACAAGTGTTCCTCTGATACGCGTCAAAACTTTTTCTTTTTTAACTGCGCGAAAAGCATGTATTCTTGCTTAATACAACGAAACAAGCTGTTTTAGACCAAAACGAGCTAAATCTGAACACATCGGTTTTACAAGTATCCACGTGATACTCGTCAAAACTTTCTCTCTTATAACTGCGCGAAAAGCATGTATTCTTGCTTAATACAACGAAACAAGCTGTATTAGACCGAAACGAGCTAAATCATAACACATCGGTTTTACAAGTGTCTCTCTAATAGGCGTCAAAACTTTTTCTTCTATAACTGCGCGTAAAGCATGTATTCGTGCTTAATACAACGAAACAAGTTGTTTTAGACCGAAACGAGCTAAATCTGAACACATCGGTTTTACAAGTGTCCCTGTGACACGCGTCAAAACTTTTTCTCCTATAACTGCGCGAAAAGCATGTATTCTTGCTTAATACAGCGAAACAAGCTGTTTTAGACCGAAACGAGCTAAATCACAACACAAAGGTTTTACAAGTGTTCCTCTAATACGCGTCAAAACTTTTTCTCTTATAACTGCGCGAAAAGCATGTATTCTTGCTTAATACTACGAAACAAGCTGTTTTACACCGAAACGAGCTAAATCACAACACATCGGTTTTACAAGTGTTCCTCTGATACGCATCTAAACTTTTTCTCTTATAACTGCGCGAAAAGCATGTATTCGTGCTTAATACAACGAAACAAGCTGTTTCAGACCGAAACGAGCTAAATCTGAACACATCGGTTTTACAAGTGTTCCTCTGATACGCGTCAAAACTTTTTCTCTTATAACTGCGCGAAAAGCATGTATTCTTGCTTAATACAGCGAAACAAGCTGTTTTAAACCGAAACGAGCTAAATCACAACACATCGGTTTTACAAGTGTTCCTCTGATACGCGTCAAAACTTTTTCTCTTATAACTGCGCGAAAAGCATGTATTCTTGCTTAATACAGCGAAACAAGATGTTTTAGACCGAAACGAGCTAAATCACAACACATCGGTTTTACAAGTGTTCCTCTGATACGCGTCAAAACTTTTTCTCTTATAACGGCGCGAAAAGCATGTATTCTTGCTTAATACAGCGAAACAAGCTGTTTTAGACCGAAACGAGCTAAATCACAACACATCGGTATTACAAGTGTTCCACGTGATACTCGTCAAAACTTTTTCTCTTTTAACTGCGCGAAAAGCATGTATTCGTGCTTAATACAACGAAACAAGCTGTTTTAGACAGAAACGAGCTAAATCTGAACACATCGGTTTTACAAGTATCCACGTGATACTCGTCAAAACTTTTTCTTTTATAACTGCGCGAAAAGCATGTATTCGTGCTTAATACAACGAAACAAGCTGTTTTAGACCGAAACGAGCTAAATCTGAACACATCGGTTTTACAAGTATCCACGTGATACTCGTCAAAACTTTTTCTCTTTTAACTGCGCGAAAAGCATGTATTCTTGCTTAATACAGCGAAACAAGCTGTTTTAGACCGAAATGAGCTAAATCACAACACATCGGTTTTACAAGTGTTCCTCTAATACGCGTCAAAACTTTTTCTCTTATAACTGCGCGAAAAGCATGTATTCTTGCTTAATACTACGAAACAAGCTGTTTTACACCGAAACGAGCTAAATCACAACACATCGGTTTTACAAGTGTTCCTCTGATACGCGTCTAAACTTTTTCTCTTATAACTGCGCGAAAAGCATGTATTCGTGCTTAATACAACGAAACAAGCTGTTTCAGGCCGAAACGAGCTAAATCTTAACACATCGGTTTTACAAGTGTTCCTCTGATACGCGTCAAAACTTTTTCTCTTATAACTGCGCGAAAAGCATGTATTCTTGCTTAATACAGCGAAACAAGCTGTTTTAAACCGAAACGAGCTAAATCACAACACATCGGTATTACAAGTGTTCCACGTGATACTCGTCAAAACTTTTTCTCTTATAACTGCGCGAAAAGCATGTATTCGTGCTTAATACAACGAAACAAGCTGTTTTAGACCGAAACGAGCTAAATCTGAACACATCGGTTTTACAAGTATCCACGTGATACTCGTCAACTTTTTCTCTTATAACCGCGCGAAAAGCATGTATTCTTGCTTAATACAACGAAACAAGCTGTTTTAGACCGAAACGAGCTAAATCACAACATATCGGTTTTACAAGTGTCTCTGATACGCGTCAAAACTTTTTCTTCTATAACTGCGCGTAAAGCATGTATTCGTGCTTAATACAACGAAACAAGCTGTTTTAGACCGAAACGAACTAAATCTGAACACATCGGTTTTACAAGTGTTCCTCTGATACGCGTCAAAACTTTTTCTCTTATAACTGCGCGAAAAGCATGTATTCTTGCTTAATACAGCGAAACAAGCTGTTTTAGACCGAAACGAGCTAAATCACAACACATCGGTTTTACAAGTGTTCCTCTGATACGCGTCAAAACTTTTTCTCTTATAACTGCGCGAAAAGCATGTATTCTTGCTTAATACAGCGAAACAAGTTGTTTTAGACCGAAACGAGCTAAATCACAACACATCGGTTTTACAAGTGTTCCTCTGATACGCGTCAAAACTTTTTCTCTTATAACTGCGCGAAAAGCATGTATTCTTGCTTAATACAGCGAAACAAGATGTTTTAGACCGAAATGAGCTAAATCACAACACATCGGTTTTACAAGTGTTCCTCTGATACGCGTCAAAACTTTTTCTCTTATAACGGCGCGAAAAGCATGTATTCTTGCTTAATACAGCGAAACAAGCTGTTTTAGACCGAAACGAGCTAAATCACAACACATCGGTATTACAAGTGTTCCACGTGATACTCGTCAAAACTTTTTGTCTTTTAACTGCGCGAAAAGCATGTATTCGTGCTTAATACAACGAAACAAGCTGTTTTAGACCGAAACGAGCTAAATCTGAACACATCGGTTTTACAAGTATCCACGTGATACTCGTCAAAACTTTTTCTCTTATAACTGCGCGAAAAGCATGTATTCTTGCTTAATACAACGAAACAAGCTGTTTTAGACCGAAACGAGCTAAATCACAACACATCGGTTTTACAAGTGTCTCTCTAATACGCGTCAAAACTTTTTCTCTTATAACTGCGCGAAAAGCATGTATTCTTGCTTAATACAACGAAACAAGCTGTTTTAGACCGAAACGAGCTAAATCTGAACACATCGGTTTTACAAGTATCCACGTGATACTCGTCAAAACTTTTTCTCTTTTAACTGCGCGAAAAGCATGTATTCTTGCTTAATACAGCGAAACAAGCTGTTTTAGACCGAAATGAGCTAAATCACAACACATCGGTTTTACAAGTGTTCCTCTGATACGCGTCAAAACTTTTTCTTTTTTAACTGCGCGAAAAGCATGTATTCTTGCTTAATACAGCGAAACAAGCTGTTTTAGACCGAAACGAGCTAAATCACAACACAACGGTATTACAAGTGTTCCACGTGATACTCGTCAAAACTTTTTCTCTTTTAACTGCGCGAAAAGCATGTATTCTTGCTTAATACAACGAAACAAGCTGTTTTAGACCGAAACGAGCTAAATCTGAACACATCGGTTTTACAAGTGTTCCTCTGATACGCGTCAAAACTTTTTCTCTTATAACTGCGCGAAAAGCATGTATTCTTGCTTAATACAGCGAAACAAGCTGTTTTAGACCGAAACGAGCTAAATCACAACACATCGGTTTTACAAGTGTTCCTCTGATACGCGTCAAAACTTTTTCTCTTATAACTGCGCGAAAAGCATGTATTCTTGCTTAATACAGCGAAACAAGATGTTTTAGACCGAAATGAGCTAAATCACAACACATCGGTTTTACAAGTGTTCCTCTGATACGCGTCAATCTTTTTCTCTTATAACGGCGCGAAGAGCATGTATTCTTGCTTAATACAACGAAACAAGCTGTTTTAGACCGAAACGAGCTAAATCTGAACACATCGGTTTTACAAGTATCCACGTGATACTCGTCAAAACTTTTTCTCTTATAACTGCGCGAAAAGCATGTATTCTTGCTTAATACAGCGAATCAAGTCGTTTTAGACCG
The DNA here is from genome assembly GCF_052857255.1 of Amblyomma americanum. Classification (NCBI taxonomy): domain Eukaryota; kingdom Metazoa; phylum Arthropoda; class Arachnida; order Ixodida; family Ixodidae; genus Amblyomma; species Amblyomma americanum. The sequence goes on along the minus strand of NW_027526500.1, from coordinate 486,481 downwards.
AAACGAGCTAAATCACAACACATCGGTATTACAAGTGTTCCACGTGATACTCGTCAAAACTTTTTCTCTTTTAACTGCGCGAAAAGCATGTATTCGTGCTTAATACAACGAAACAAGCTGTTTTTGACCGAAACGAGCTAAATCTGAACACATCGGTTTTACAAGTATCCACGTGATACTCGTCAAAACTTTTTCTCTTATAACTGCGCGAAAAGCATGTATTCTTGCTTAATACAAATGAAACAAGCTGTTTTAGACCGAAACGAGCTAATCACAACACATCGGTTTTACAAGTGTCTCTCTAATACGCGTCAAAACTTTTTCTCTTATAACTGCGCGAAAAGCATGTATTCTTGCTTAATACAGCGAAACAAGCTGTTTTAGACCGAAATGAGCTAAATCACAACACATCGGTTTTACAAGTGTTCCTCTAATACGCGTCAAAACTTTTTCTCTTATAACTGCGCGAAAAGCATGTATTCTTGCTTAATACTACGAAACAAGCTGTTTTACACCGAAACGAGCTAAATCACAACACATCGGTATTACAAGTGTTCCACGTGATACTCGTCAAAACTTTTTCTCTTATAACTGCGCGAAAAGCATGTATTCGTGCTTAATACAACGAAACAAGCTGTTTTAGACCGAAACGAGCTAAATCTGAACACATCGGTTTTACAAGTATCCACGTGATACTCGTCAACTTTTTCTCTTATAACCGCGCGAAAAGCATGTATTCTTGCTTAATACAACGAAACAAGCTGTTTTAGACCGAAACGAGCTAAATCACAACACATCGGTATTACAAGTGTTCCACGTGATACTCGTCAAAACTTTTTCTCTTTTAACTGCGCGAAAAGCATGTATTCGTGCTTAATACAACGAAACAAGCTGTTTTAGACAGAAACGAGCTAAATCTGAACACATCGGTTTTACAAGTATCCACGTGATACTCGTCAAAACTTTTTCTCTTATAACTGCGCGAAAAGCATGTATTCTTGCTTAATACAACGAAACAAGCTGTTTTAGACCGAAACGAGCTAAATCACAACATATCGGTTTTACAAGTGTCTCTGATACGCGTCAAAACTTTTTCTTCTATAACTGCGCGTAAAGCATGTATTCGTGCCTAATACAACGAAACAAGCTGTTTTAGACCGAAACGAACTAAATCTGAACACATCGGTTTTACAAGTGTTCCTCTGATACGCGTCAAAACTTTTTCTCTTATAACTGCGCGAAAAGCATGTATTCTTGCTTAATACAGCGAAACAAGCTGTTTTAGACCGAAACGAGCTAAATCACAACACATCGGTTTTACAAGTGTTCCTCTGATACGCGTCAAAACTTTTTCTCTTATAACTGCGCGAAAAGCATGTATTCTTGCTTAATACAGCGAAACAAGTTGTTTTAGACCGAAACGAGCTAAATCACAACACATCGGTTTTACAAGTGTTCCTCTGATACGCGTCAAAACTTTTTCTCTTATAACTGCGCGAAAAGCATGTATTCTTGCTTAATACAGCGAAACAAGATGTTTTAGACCGAAACGAGCTAAATCACAACACATCGGTTTTACAAGTGTTCCTCTGATACGCGTCAAAACTTTTTCTCTTATAACGGCGCGAAAAGCATGTATTCTTGCTTAATACAGCGAAACAAGCTGTTTTAGACCGAAACGAGCTAAATCACAACACATCGGTATTACAAGTGTTCCACGTGATACTCGTCAAAACTTTTTCTCTTTTAACTGCGCGAAAAGCATGTATTCGTGCTTAATACAACGAAACAAGCTGTTTTAGACAGAAACGAGCTAAATCTGAACACATCGGTTTTACAAGTATCCACGTGATACTCGTCAAAACTTTTTCTCTTATAACTGCGCGAAAAGCATGTATTCTTGCTTAATACAACGAAACAAGCTGTTTTAGACCGAAACGAGCTAAATCACAACACATCGGTTTTACAAGTGTCTCTCTAATACGCGTCAAAACTTTTTCTCTTATAACTGCGCGAAAAGCATGTATTCTTGCTTAATACAGCGAAACAAGTTGTTTTAGACCGAAATGAGCTAAATCACAACACATCGGTTTTACAAGTGTTCCTCTGATACGCGTCAAAACTTTTTCTTTTTTAACTGCGCGAAAAGCATGTATTCTTGCTTAATACAGCGAATCAAGTTGTTTTAGACCGAAACGAGCCAAATCACAACACATCGGTACTACAAGTGTTCCACGTGATACTCGTCAAAACTTTTTCTCTTATAACTGCGCGAAAAGCATGTATTCTTGCTTAATACAGCGAAACAAGCTGTTTTAGACCGAAACGAGCTAAATCACAACACAACGGTATTACAAGTGTTCCACGTGATACTCGTCAAAACTTTTTCTCTTTTAACTGCGCGAAAAGCATGTATTCGTGCTTAATACAACGAAACAAGCTGTTTTTGACCGAAACGAGCTAAATCACAACACATCGGTTTTACAAGTGTTCCTCTGATACGCGTCTAAACTTTTTCTCTTATAACTGCGCGAAAAGCATGTATTCGTGCTTAATACAACGAAACAAGCTGTTTCAGACCGAAACGAGCTAAATCTGAACACATCGGTTTTACAAATGTTCCTCTGATACGCGTCAAAACTTTTTCTTTTATAACTGCGCGAAAAGCATGTATTCTTGCTTAATACAGCGAAACAAGCTGTTTTAGACCGAAACGAGCTAAATTACAACACATCGGTATTACAAGTGTTCCACGTGATACTCGTCAAAACTTTTTCTCTTTTAACTGCGCGAAAAGCATGTATTCGTGCTTAATACAACGAAACAAGCTGTTTTAGACCGAAACGAGCTAAATCACAACATATCGGTTTTACAAGTGTCTCTGATACGCGTCAAAACCTTTTCTTCTATAACTGCGCGTAAAGCATGTATTCGTGCTTAATACAACGAAACAAGCTGTTTTAGACCGAAACGAACTAAATCTGAACACATCGGTTTTACAAGTGTTCCTCTGATACGCGTCAAAACTTTTTCTCTTATAACTGCGCGAAAAGCATGTATTCTTGCTTAATACAGCGAAACAAGCTGTTTTAGACCGAAACGAGCTAAATCACAACACATCGGTTTTACAAGTGTTCCTCTGATACGCGTCAAAACTTTTTCTCTTATAACTGCGCGAAAAGCATGTATTCTTGCTTAATACAGCGAAACAAGTTGTTTTAGACCGAAACGAGCTAAATCACAACACATCGGTTTTACAAGTGTTCCTCTGATACGCGTCAAAACTTTTTCTCTTATAACTGCGCGAAAAGCATGTATTCTTGCTTAATACAGCGAAACAAGATGTTTTAGACCGAAACGAGCTAAATCACAACACATCGGTTTTACAAGTGTTCCTCTGATACGCGTCAAAACTTTTTCTCTTATAACGGCGCGAAAAGCATGTATTCTTGCTTAATACAGCGAAACAAGCTGTTTTAGACCGAAACGAGCTAAATCACAACACATCGGTATTACAAGTGTTCCACGTGATACTCGTCAAAACTTTTTCTCTTTTAACTGCGCGAAAAGCATGTATTCGTGCTTAATACAACGAAACAAGCTGTTTTAAACAGAAACGAGCTAAATCTGAACACATCGGTTTTACAAGTATCCACGTGATACTCGTCAAAACTTTTTCTCTTATAACTGCGCGAAAAGCATGTATTCTTGCTTAATACAACGAAACAAGCTGTTTTAGACCGAAACGAGCTAAATCACAACACATCGGTTTTACAAGTGTCTCTCTAATACGCGTCAAAACTTTTTCTCTTATAACTGCGCGAAAAGCATGTATTCTTGCTTAATACAGCGAAACAAGTTGTTTTAGACCGAAATGAGCTAAATCACAACACATCGGTTTTACAAGTGTTCCTCTGATACGCGTCAAAACTTTTTCTTTTTTAACTGCGCGAAAAGCATGTATTCTTGCTTAATACAGCGAATCAAGTTGTTTTAGACCGAAACGAGCTAAATCACAACACATCGGTACTACAAGTGTTCCACGTGATACTCGTCAAAACTTTTTCTCTTATAACTGCGCGAAAAGCATGTATTCTTGCTTAATACAGCGAAACAAGCTGTTTTAGACCGAAACGAGCTAAATCACAACACAACGGTATTACAAGTGTTCCACGTGATACTCGTCAAAACTTTTTCTCTTTTAACTGCGCGAAAAGCATGTATTCGTGCTTAATACAACGAAACAAGCTGTTTTTGACCGAAACGAGCTAAATCACAACACATCGGTTTTACAAGTGTTCCTCTGATACGCGTCTAAACTTTTTCTCTTATAACTGCGCGAAAAGCATGTATTCGTGCTTAATACAACGAAACAAGCTGTTTCAGACCGAAACGAGCTAAATCTGAACACATCGGTTTTACAAGTGTTCCTCTGATACGCGTCAAAACTTTTTCTCTTATAACTGCGCGAAAAGCATGTATTCTTGCTTAATAAAGCGAAACAAGCTGTTTTAAACCGAAACGAGCTAAATCACAACACATCGGTTTTACAAGTGTTCCTCTGATACGCGTCAAAACTTTTTCTCTTATAACTGCGCGAAAAGCATGTATTCTTGCTTAATACAGCGAAACAAGATGTTTTAGACCGAAATGAGCTAAATCACAACACATCGGTTTTACAAGTGTTCCTCTGATACGCGTCAAAACTTTTTCTCTTATAATGGCGCGAAAAGCATGTATTCTTGCTTAATACAGCGAAACAAGCTGTTTTAGACCGAAACGAGCTAAATCACAACACATCGGTATTACAAGTGTTCCACGTGATACTCGTCAAAACGTTTTCTCTTTTAACTGCGCGAAAAGCATGTATTCGTGCTTAATACAACGAAACAAGCTGTTTTAGACCGAAACGAGCTAAATCTGAACACATCGGTTTTACAAGTATCCACGTGATACTCGTGAAAACTTTTTCTCTTATAACTGCGCGAAAAGCATGTATTCTTGCTTAATACAACGAAACAAGCTGTTTTAGACCGAAACGAGCTAAATCACAACACATCGGTTTTACAAGTGTCTCTCTAATACGCGTCAAAACTTTTTCTCTTATAACTGCGCGAAAAGCATGTATTCTTGCTTAATACAACGAAACAAGCTGTTTTAGACCGAAACGAGCTAAATCTGAACACATCGGTTTTACAAGTATCCACGTGATACTCGTCAAAACTTTTTCTCTTTTAACTGCGCGAAAAGCATGTATTCTTGCTTAATACAGCGAAACAAGCTGTTTTAGACCGAAATGAGCTAAATCACAACACATCGGTTTTACAAGTGTTCCTCTGATACGCGTCAAAACTTTTTCTCCTATAACTGCGCGAAAAGCATGTATTCTTGCTTAATACAGCGAAACAAGCTGTTTTAGACCGAAACGAGCTAAATCACAACACATCGGTATTACAAGTGTTCCACGTGATACTCGTCAAAACTTTTTCTCTTTTAACTGCGCGAAAAGCATGTATTCGTGCTTAATACAACGAAACAAGCTGTTTTTGACCGAAACGAGCTAAATCTGAACACATCGGTTTTACAAGTATCCACGTGATACTCGTCAAAACTTTTTCTCTTATAACTGCGCGAAAAGCATGTATTCTTGCTTAATACAACGAAACAAGCTGTTTTAGACCGAAACGAGCTAAATCACAACACATCGGTTTTACAAGTGTCTCTCTAATACGCGTCAAAACTTTTTCTCTTATAACTGCGCGAAAAGCATGTATTCTTGCTTAATACAGCGAAACAAGTTGTTTTAGACCGAAATGAGCTAAATCACAACACATCGGTTTTACAAGTGTTCCTCTGATACGCGTCAAAACTTTTTCTTTTTTAACTGCGCGAAAAGCATGTATTCTTGCTTAATACAGCGAATCAAGTTGTTTTAGACCGAAACGAGCTAAATCACAACACATCGGTACTACAAGTGTTCCACGTGATACTCGTCAAAACTTTTTCTCTTATAACTGCGCGAAAAGCATGTATTCTTGCTTAATACAGCGAAACAAGCTGTTTTAGACCGAAACGAGCTAAATCACAACACAACGGTATTACAAGTGTTCCACGTGATACTCGTCAAAACTTTTTCTCTTTTAACTGCGCGAAAAGCATGTATTCGTGCTTAATACAACGAAACAAGCTGTTTTTGACCGAAACGAGCTAAATCACAACACATCGGTTTTACAAGTGTTCCTCTGATACGCGTCTAAACTTTTTCTCTTATAACTGCGCGAAAAGCATGTATTCGTGCTTAATACAACGAAACAAGCTGTTTCAGACCGAAACGAGCTAAATCTGAACACATCGGTTTTACAAATGTTCCTCTGATACGCGTCAAAACTTTTTCTTTTATAACTGCGCGAAAAGCATGTATTCTTGCTTAATACAGCGAAACAAGCTGTTTTAGACCGAAACGAGCTAAATTACAACACATTGGTATTACAAGTGTTCCACGTGATACTCGTCAAAACTTTTTCTCTTTTAACTGCGCGAAAAGCATGTATTCGTGCTTAATACAACGAAACAAGCTGTTTTAGACCGAAACGAGCTAAATCACAACATATCGGTTTTACAAGTGTCTCTGATACGCGTCAAAACCTTTTCTTCTATAACTGCGCGTAAAGCATGTATTCGTGCTTAATACAACGAAACAAGCTGTTTTAGACCGAAACGAACTAAATCTGAACACATCGGTTTTACAAGTGTTCCTCTGATACGCGTCAAAACTTTTTCTCTTATAACTGCGCGAAAAGCATGTATTCTTGCTTAATACAGCGAAACAAGCTGTTTTAGACCGAAACGAGCTAAACCACAACACATCGGTTTTACAAGTGTTCCTCTGATACGCGTCAAAACTTTTTCTCTTATAACTGCGCGAAAAGCATGTATTCTTGCTTAATACAGCGAAACAAGTTGTTTTAGACCGAAACGAGCTAAATCACAACACATCGGTTTTACAAGTGTTCCTCTGATACGCGTCAAAACTTTTTCTCTTATAACTGCGCGAAAAGCATGTATTCTTGCTTAATACAGCGAAACAAGATGTTTTAGACCGAAACGAGCTAAATCACAACACATCGGTTTTACAAGTGTTCCTCTGATACGCGTCAAAACTTTTTCTCTTATAACGGCGCGAAAAGCATGTATTCTTGCTTAATACAGCGAAACAAGCTGTTTTAGACCGAAACGAGCTAAATCACAACACATCGGTATTACAAGTGTTCCACGTGATACTCGTCAAAACTTTTTCTCTTTTAACTGCGCGAAAAGCATGTATTCGTGCTTAATACAACGAAACAAGCTGTTTTAGACAGAAACGAGCTAAATCTGAACACATCGGTTTTACAAGTATCCACGTGATACTCGTCAAAACTTTTTCTCTTATAACTGCGCGAAAAGCATGTATTCTTGCTTAATACAACGAAACAAGCTGTTTTAGACCGAAACGAGCTAAATCACAACACATCGGTTTTACAAGTGTCTCTCTAATACGCGTCAAAACTTTTTCTCTTATAACTGCGCGAAAAGCATGTATTCTTGCTTAATACAGCGAAACAAGTTGTTTTAGACCGAAATGAGCTAAATCACAACACATCGGTTTTACAAGTGTTCCTCTGATACGCGTCAAAACTTTTTCTTTTTTAACTGCGCGAAAAGCATGTATTCTTGCTTAATACAGCGAATCAAGTTGTTTTAGACCGAAACGAGCTAAATCACAACACATCGGTACTACAAGTGTTCCACGTGATACTCGTCAAAACTTTTTCTCTTATAACTGCGCGAAAAGCATGTATTCTTGCTTAATACAGCGAAACAAGCTGTTTTAGACCGAAACGAGCTAAATCACAACACAACGGTATTACATGTGTTCCACGTGATACTCGTCAAAACTTTTTCTCTTTTAACTGCGCGAAAAGCATGTATTCGTGCTTAATACAACGAAACAAGCTGTTTTTGACCGAAACGAGCTAAATCACAACACATCGGTTTTACAAGTGTTCCTCTGATACGCGTCTAAACTTTTTCTCTTATAACTGCGCGAAAAGCATGTATTCGTGCTTAATACAACGAAACAAGCTGTTTCAGACCGAAACGAGCTAAATCTGAACACATCGGTTTTACAAGTGTTCCTCTGATACGCGTCAAAACTTTTTCTCTTATAACTGCGCGAAAAGCATGTATTCTTGCTTAATAAAGCGAAACAAGCTGTTTTAAACCGAAACGAGCTAAATCACAACACATCGGTTTTACAAGTGTTCCTCTGATACGCGTCAAAACTTTTTCTCTTATAACTGCGCGAAAAGCATGTATTCTTGCTTAATACAGCGAAACAAGATGTTTTAGACCGAAATGAGCTAAATCACAACACATCGGTTTTACAAGTGTTCCTCTGATACGCGTCAAAACTTTTTCTCTTATAATGGCGCGAAAAGCATGTATTCTTGCTTAATACAGCGAAACAAGCTGTTTTAGACCGAAACGAGCTAAATCACAACACATCGGTATTACAAGTGTTCCACGTGATACTCGTCAAAACGTTTTCTCTTTTAACTGCGCGAAAAGCATGTATTCGTGCTTAATACAACGAAACAAGCTGTTTTAGACCGAAACGAGCTAAATCTGAACACATCGGTTTTACAAGTATCCACGTGATACTCGTGAAAACTTTTTCTCTTATAACTGCGCGAAAAGCATGTATTCTTGCTTAATACAACGAAACAAGCTGTTTTAGACCGAAACGAGCTAAATCACAACACATCGGTTTTACAAGTGTCTCTCTAATACGCGTCAAAACTTTTTCTCTTATAACTGCGCGAAAAGCATGTATTCTTGCTTAATACAACGAAACAAGCTGTTTTAGACCGAAACGAGCTAAATCTGAACACATCGGTTTTACAAGTATCCACGTGATACTCGTCAAAACTTTTTCTCTTTTAACTGCGCGAAAAGCATGTATTCTTGCTTAATACAGCGAAACAAGCTGTTTTAGACCGAAATGAGCTAAATCACAACACATCGGTTTTACAAGTGTTCCTCTGATACGCGTCAAAACTTTTTCTCCTATAACTGCGCGAAAAGCATGTATTCTTGCTTAATACAGCGAAACAAGCTGTTTTAGACCGAAACGAGCTAAATCACAACACATCGGTATTACAAGTGTTCCACGTGATACTCGTCAAAACTTTTTCTCTTTTAACTGCGCGAAAAGCATGTATTCGTGCTTAATACAACGAAACAAGCTGTTTTTGACCGAAACGAGCTAAATCTGAACACATCGGTTTTACAAGTATCCACGTGATACTCGTCAAAACTTTTTCTCTTATAACTGCGCGAAAAGCATGTATTCTTGCTTAATACAAACGAAACAAGCTGTTTTAGACCGAAACGAGCTAATCACAACACATCGGTTTTACAAGTGTCTCTCTAATACGCGTCAAAACTTTTTCTCTTATAACTGCGCGAAAAGCATGTATTCTTGCTTAATACAACGAAACAAGCTGTTTTAGACCGAAACGAGCTAAATCTGAACACATCGGTTTTACAAGTATCCACGTGATACTCGTCAAAACTTTTTCTCTTATAACTGCGCGAAAAGCATGTATTCTTGCTTAATACAGCGAATCAAGTTGTTTTAGACCGAAACGAGCTAAATCACAACACATCGGTACTACAAGTGTTCCACGTGATACTCGTCAAAACTTTTTCTCTTATAACTGCGCGAAAAGCATGTATTCTTGCTTAATACAGCGAAACAAGCTGTTTTAGACCGAAACGAGCTAAATCACAACACATCGGTATTACAAGTGTTCCACGTGATACTCGTCAAAACTTTTTCTCTTTTAACTGCGCGAAAAGCATGTATTCGTGCTTAATACAACGAAACAAGCTGTTTTAGACCGAAACGAGCTAAATCTGAACACATCGGTTTTACAAGTATCCACGTGATACTCGTCAAAACTTTTTCTCTTTTAACTGCGCGAAAAGCATGTATTCTTGCTTAATACAGCGAAACAAGCTGTTTTAGACCGAAATGAGCTAAATCACAACATATCGGTTTTACAAGTGTTCCTCTGATACGCGTCAAAACTTTTTCTTTTATAACTGCGCGAAAAGCATGTATTCTTGCTTAATACAGCGAATCAAGTTGTTTTAAACCGAAACGAGCTAAATCACAACACATCGGTACTACAAGTGTTCCACGTGATACTCGTCAAAACTTTTTCTCTTATAACTGCGCGAAAAGCATGTATTCTTGCTTAATACAGCGAAACAAGCTGTTTTAGACCGAAACGAGCTAAATCACAACACATCGGTATTACAAGTGTTCCACGTGATACTCGTCAAAACTTTTTTTCTTTTAACTGCGCGAAAAGCATGTATTCGTGCTTAATACAACGAAACAAGCTGTTTTTGACCGAAACGAGCTAAATCTGAACACATCGGTTTTACAAGTATCCACGTGATACTCGTCAAAACTTTTTCTCTTATAACTGCGCGAAAAGCATGTATTCTTGCTTAATACAACGAAACAAGCTGTTTTAGACCGAAACGAGCTAAATCACAACACATCGGTTTTACAAGTGTCTCTCTAATACGCGTCAAAACTTTTTCTCTTATAACTGCGCGAAAAGCATGTATTCTTGCTTAATACAACGAAACAAGCTGTTTTAGACCGAAACGAGCTAAATCTGAACACATCGGTTTTACAAGTATCCACGTGATACTCGTCAAAACTTTTTCTCTTATAACTGCGCGAAAAGCATGTATTCTTGCTTAATACAGCGAATCAAGTCGTTTTAGACCGAAACGAGCTAAATCACAACACATCGGTACTACAAGTGTTCCACGTGATACTCGTCAAAACTTTTTCTCTTATAACTGCGCGAAAAGCATGTATTCTTGCTTAATACAGCGAAACAAGCTGTTTTAGACCGAAACGAGCTAAATCACAACACATCGGTATTACAAGTGTTCCACGTGATACTCGTCAAAACTTTTTCTCTTTTAACTGCGCGAAAAGCATGTATTCGTGCTTAATACAACGAAACAAGCTGTTTTAGACCGAAACGAGCTAAATCTGAACACATCGGTTTTGCAAGTATCCACGTGATACTCTCTTTTAACTGCGCGAAAAGCATGTATTCTTGCTTAATACAGCGAAACAAGCTGTTTTAGACCGAAATGAGCTAAATCACAACACATCGGTTTTACAAGTGTTCCTCTAATACGCGTCAAAACTTTTTCTCTTATAACTGCGCGAAAAGCATGTATTCTTGCTTAATACTACGAAACAAGCTGTTTTACACCGAAACGAGCTAAATCACAACACATCGGTATTACAAGTGTTCCACGTGATACTCGTCAAAACTTTTTCTCTTATAACTGCGCGAAAAGCATGTATTCGTGCTTAATACAACGAAACAAGCTGTTTTAGACCGAAACGAGCTAAATCTGAACACATCGGTTTTACAAGTATCCACGTGATACTCGTCAACTTTTTCTCTTATAACCGCGCGAAAAGCATGTATTCTTGCTTAATACAACGAAACAAGCTGTTTTAGACCGAAACGAGCTAAATCACAACATATCGGTTTTACAAGTGTCTCTGATACGCGTCAAAACTTTTTCTTCTATAACTGCGCGTAAAGCATGTATTCGTGCTTAATACAACGAAACAAGCTGTTTTAGACCGAAACGAACTAAATCTGAACACATCGGTTTTACAAGTGTTCCTCTGATACGCGTCAAAACTTTTTCTCTTATAACTGCGCGAAAAGCATGTATTCTTGCTTAATACAGCGAAACAAGCTGTTTTAGACCGAAACGAGCTAAATCACAACACATCGGTTTTACAAGTGTTCCTCTGATACGCGTCAAAACTTTTTCTCTTATAACTGCGCGAAAAGCATGTATTCTTGCTTAATACAGCGAAACAAGTTGTTTTAGACCGAAACGAGCTAAATCACAACACATCGGTTTTACAAGTGTTCCTCTGATACGCGTCAAAACTTTTTCTCTTATAACTGCGCGAAAAGCATGTATTCTTGCTTAATACAGCGAAACAAGATGTTTTAGACCGAAACGAGCTAAATCACAACACATCGGTTTTAAAAGTGTTCCTCTGATACGCGTCAAAACTTTTTCTCTTATAACGGCGCGAAAAGCATGTATTCTTGCTTAATACAGCGAAACAAGCTGTTTTAGACCGAAACGAGCTAAATCACAACACATCGGTATTACAAGTGTTCCACGTGATACTCGTCAAAACTTTTTCTCTTTTAACTGCGCGAAAAGCATGTATTCGTGCTTAATACAACGAAACAAGCTGTTTTAGACAGAAACGAGCTAAATCTGAACACATCGGTTTTACAAGTATCCACGTGATACTCGTCAAAACTTTTTCTCTTATAACTGCGCGAAAAGCATGTATTCTTGCTTAATACAACGAAACAAGCTGTTTTAGACCGAAACGAGCTAAATCACAACACATCGGTTTTACAAGTGTCTCTCTAATACGCGTCAAAACTTTTTCTCTTATAACTGCGCGAAAAGCATGTATTCTTGCTTAATACAACGAAACAAGCTGTTTTAGTCCGAAACGAGCTAAATCTGAACACATCGGTTTTACAAGTATCCACGTGATACTCGTCAAAACTTTTTCTCTTTTAACTGCGCGAAAAGCATGTATTCTTGCTTAATACAGCGAAACAAGCTGTTTTAGACCGAAATGAGCTAAATCACAACACATCGGTTTTACAAGTGTTCCTCTGATACGCGTCAAAACTTTTTCTTTTTTAACTGCGCGAAAAGCATGTATTCTTGCTTAATACAGCGAATCAAGTTGTTTTAGACCGAAACGAGCTAAATCACAACACATCGGTACTACAAGTGTTCCACGTGATACTCGTCAAAACTTTTTCTCTTATAACTGCGCGAAAAGCATGTATTCTTGCTTAATACAGCGAAACAAGCTGTTTTAGACCGAAACGAGCTAAATCACAACACAACGGTATTACAAGTGTTCCACGTGATACTCGTCAAAACTTTTTCTCTTTTAACTGCGCGAAAAGCATGTATTCTTGCTTAATACAACGAAACAAGCTGTTTTTGACCGAAACGAGCTAAATCACAACACATCGGTTTTACAAGTGTTCCTCTGATACGCGTCTAAACTTTTTCTCTTATAACTGCGCGAAAAGCATGTATTCGTGCTTAATACAACGAAACAAGCTGTTTCAGACCGAAACGAGCTAAATCTGAACACATCGGTTTTACAAGTGTTCCTCTGATACGCGTCAAAACTTTTTCTCTTATAACTGCGCGAAAAGCATGTATTCTTGCTTAATACAGCGAAACAAGCTGTTTTAAACCGAAACGAGCTAAATCACAACACATCGGTTTTACAAGTGTTCCTCTGATACGCGTCAAAACTTTTTCTCTTATAACTGCGCGAAAAGCATGTATTCTTGCTTAATACAGCGAAACAAGATGTTTTAGACCGAAATGAGCTAAATCACAACACATCGGTTTTACAAGTGTTCCTCTGATACGCGTCAAAACTTTTTCTCTTATAATGGCGCGAAAAGCATGTATTCTTGCTTAATACAGCGAAACAAGCTGTTTTAGACCGAAACGAGCTAAATCACAACACATCGGTATTACAAGTGTTCCACGTGATACTCGTCAAAACTTTTTCTCTTTTAACTGCGCGAAAAGCATGTATTCGTGCTTAATACAACGAAACAAGCTGTTTTAGACCGAAACGAGCTAAATCTGAACACATCGGTTTTACAAGTATCCACGTGATACTCGTGAAAACTTTTTCTCTTATAACTGCGCGAAAAGCATGTATTCTTGATTAATACAACGAAACAAGCTGTTTTAGACCGAAACGAGCTAAATCACAACACATCGGTTTTACAAGTGTCTCTCTAATACGCGTCAAAACTTTTTCTCTTATAACTGCGCGAAAAGCATGTATTCTTGCTTAATACAACGAAACAAGCTGTTTTAGACCGAAACGAGCTAAATCTGAACACATCGGTTTTACAAGTATCCACGTGATACTCGTCAAAACTTTTTCTCTTTTAACTGCGCGAAAAGCATGTATTCTTGCTTAATACAGCGAAACAAGCTGTTTTAGACCGAAATGAGCTAAATCACAACACATCGGTTTTACAAGTGTTCCTCTGATACGCGTCAAAACTTTTTCTCCTATAACTGCGCGAAAAGCATGTATTCTTGCTTAATACAGCGAAACAAGCTGTTTTAGACCGAAACCAGCTAAATCACAACACATCGGTATTACAAGTGTTCCACGTGATACTCGTCAAAACTTTTTCTCTTTTAACTGCGCGAAAAGCATGTATTCTTGCTTAATACAAACGAAACAAGCTGTTTTAGACCGAAACGAGCTAATCACAACACATCGGTTTTACAAGTGTCTCTCTAATACGCGTCAAAACTTTTTCTCTTATAACTGCGCGAAAAGCATGTATTCTTGCTTAATACAACGAAACAAGCTGTTTTAGACCGAAACGAGCTAAATCTGAACACATCGGTTTTACAAGTATCCACGTGATACTCGTCAAAACTTTTTCTCTTATAACTGCGCGAAAAGCATGTATTCTTGCTTAATACAGCGAATCAAGTTGTTTTAGACCGAAACGAGCTAAATCACAACACATCGGTACTACAAGTGTTCCACGTGATACTCGTCAAAACTTTTTCTCTTATAACTGCGCGAAAAGCATGTATTCTTGCTTAATACAGCGAAACAAGCTGTTTTAGACCGAAACGAGCTAAATCACAACACATCGGTATTACAAGTGTTCCACGTGATACTCGTCAAAACTTTTTCTCTTTTAACTGCGCGAAAAGCATGTATTCGTGCTTAATACAACGAAACAAGCTGTTTTAGACCAAAATGAGCTAAATCACAACATATCGGTTTTACAAGTGTTCCTCTGATACGCGTCAAAACTTTTTCTTTTATAACTGCGCGAAAAGCATGTATTCTTGCTTAATACAGCGAATCAAGTTGTTTTAAACCGAAACGAGCTAAATCACAACACATCGGTACTACAAGTGTTCCACGTGATACTCGTCAAAACTTTTTCTCTTATAACTGCGCGAAAAGCATGTATTCTTGCTTAATACAGCGAAACAAGCTGTTTTAGACCGAAACGAGCTAAATCACAACACATCGGTATTACAAGTGTTCCACGTGATACTCGTCAAAACTTTTTCTCTTTTAACTGCGCGAAAAGCATGTATTCGTGCTTAATACAACGAAACAAGCTGTTTTTGACCGAAACGAGCTAAATCTGAACACATCGGTTTTACAAGTATCCACGTGATACTCGTCAAAACTTTTTCTCTTATAACTGCGCGAAAAGCATGTATTCTTGCTTAATACAACGAAACAAGCTGTTTTAGACCGAAACGAGCTAAATCACAAAACATCGGTTTTACAAGTGTCTCTCTAATACGCGTCAAAACTTTTTCTCTTATAACTGCGCGAAAAGCATGTATTCTTGCTTAATACAACGAAACAAGCTGTTTTAGACCGAAACGAGCTAAATCTGAACACATCGGTTTTACAAGTATCCACGTGATACTCGTCAAAACTTTTTCTTATAACTGCGCGAAAAGCATGTATTCTTGCTTAATACAGCGAAACAAGTTGTTTTAGACCGAAATGAGCTAAATCACAACACATCGGTTTTACAAGTGTTCCTCTGATACGCGTCAAAACTTTTTCTTTTATAACTGCGCGAAAAGCATGTATTCTTGCTTAATACAGCGAAACAAGCTGTTTTAGACCGAAACGAGCTAAATCACAACACATCGGTATTACAAGTGTTCCACGTGATACTCGTCAAAACTTTTTCTCTTTTAACTGCGCGAAAAGCATGTATTCGTGCTTAATACAACGAAACAAGCTGTTTTTGACCGAAACGAGCTAAATCTGAACACATCGGTTTTACAAGTATCCACGTGATACTCGTCAAAACTTTTTCTCTTATAACTGCGCGAAAAGCATGTATTCTTGCTTAATACAACGAAACAAGCTGTTTTAGACCGAAACGAGCTAATCACAACACATCGGTTTTACAAGTGTCTCTCTAATACGCGTCAAAACTTTTTCTCCAATAACTGCGCGAAAAGCATGTATTCTTGCTTAATACAACGAAACAAGCTGTTTTAGACTGAAACGAGCTAAATCTGAACACATCGGTTTTACAAGTATCCACGTGATACTCGTCAAAACTTTTTCTCTTATAACTGCGCGAAAAGCATGTATTCTTGCTTAATACAGCGAATCAAGTTGTTTTAGACCGAAACGAGCTAAATCACAACACATCGGTACTACAAGTGTTCCACGTGATACTCGTCAAAACTTTTTCTCTTATAACTGCGCGAAAAGCATGTATTCTTGCTTAGTACAGCGAAACAAGCTGTTTTAGACCGAAACGAGCTAAATCACAACACATCGGTATTACAAGTGTTCCACGTGATACTCGTCAAAACTTTTTCTCTTTTAACTGCGCGAAAAGCATGTATTCGTGCTTAATACAACGAAACAAGCTGTTTTTGACCGAAACGAGCTAAATCTGAACACATCGGTTTTACAAGTATCCACGTGATACTCGTCAACTTTTTCTCTTATAACTGCGCGAAAAGCATGTATTCTTGCTTAATACAACGAAACAAGCTGTTTTGGACCGAAACGAGCTAAATCACAACACATCGGTTTTACAATTGTCTCTGATACGCGTCAAAACTTTTTCTTCTATAACTGCGCGTAAATCATGTATTCGTGCTTAATACAACGAAACAAGCTGTTTTAGACCGAAACGAGCTAAATCTGAACACATCCGTTTTACAAGTGTTCCTCTGATACGCGTCAAAACTTTTTCTCTTAAAACTGCGCTAAAAGCATGTATTCTTGCTTAATACAGCGAAACAAGCTGTTTTAGACCGAAACGAGCTAAATCACAACACATCGGTTTTACAAGTGTTCCTCTGATACGCGTCAAAGCTTTTTCTCTTATAACTGCGCGAAAAGCATGTATTCTTGCTTAATACAGCGAAACAAGCTGTTTTAGACCGAAACGAGCTAAATCACAACACATCGGTTTTACAAGTGTTCCTCTGATACGCGTCAAAACTTTTTCTCTTATAACTGCGCGAAAAGCATGTATTCTTGCTTAATACAGCGAAACAAGCTGTTTTAGACCGAAATGAGCTAAATCACAACACATCGGTTTTACAAGTGTTCCTCTAATACGCGTCAAAACTTTTTCTCTTATAACTGCGCGAAAAGCATGTATTCTTGCTTAATACAGCGAAACAAGCTGTTTTAGACCGAAACGAGCTAAATCACAACACATCGGTATTACAAGTGTTCCACGTGATACTCGTCAAAACTTTTTCTCTTTTAACTGCGCGAAAAGCATGTATTCGTGCTTAATACGACGAAACAAGCTGTTTTTGACCGAAACGAGCTAAATCTGAACACATCGGTTTTACAAGTATCCACGTGATACTCGTCAAAACTTTTTCTCTTATAACTGCGCGAAAAGCATGTATTCTTGCTTAATACAACGAAACAAGCTGTTTTAGACCGAAACGAGCTAAATCACAACACATCGGTTTTACAAGTGTCTCTCTAATACGCGTCAAAACTTTTTCTCTTATAACTGCGCGAAAAGCATGTATTCTTGCTTAATACAACGAAACAAGCTGTTTTAGACCGAAACGAGCTAAATCTGAACACATCGGTTTTACAAGTATCCACGTGATACTCGTCAAAACTTTTTCTCTTATAACTGCGCGAAAAGCATGTATTCTTGCTTAATACAGCGAAACAAGCTGTTTTAGACCGAAATGAGCTAAATCACAACACATCGGTTTTACAAGTGTTCCTCTGATACGCGTCAAAACTTTTTCTTTTATAACTGCGCGAAAAGCATGTATTCTTGCTTAATACAGCGAATCAAGCTGTTTTAGACCGAAACGAGCTAAATCACAACACATCGGTATTACAAGTGTTCCACGTGATACTCGTCAAAACTTTTTCTCTTATAACTGCGCGAAAAGCATGTATTCGTGCTTAATACAACGAAACAAGCTGTTTTAGACCGAAACGAGCTAAATCTGAACACATCGGTTTTACAAGTATCCACGTGATACTCGTCAAAACTTTTTCTCTTATAACTGCGCGAAAAGCATGTATTCTTGCTTAATACAGCGAAACAAGCTGTTTTAGACCGAAATGAGCTAAATCACAACACAGCGGTTTTACAAGTGTTCCTCTGATACGCGTCAAAACTTTTTCTTTTATAACTGCGCGAAAAGCATGTATTCTTGCTTAATACAGCGAAACAAGCTGTTTTAGACCGAAACGAGCTAAATCACAACACATCGGTATTACAAGTGTTCCACGTGATACTCGTCAAAACTTTTTCTCTTTTAACTGCGCGAAAAGCATGTATTCGTGCTTAATACAACGAAACAAGCTGTTTTAGACCAAAATGAGCTAAATCACAACATATCGGTTTTACAAGTGTTCCTCTGATACGCGTCAAAACTTTTTCTTTTATAACTGCGCGAAAAGCATGTATTCTTGCTTAATACAGCGAATCAAGTTGTTTTAAACCGAAACGAGCTAAATCACAACACATCGGTACTACAAGTGTTCCACGTGATACTCGTCAAAACTTTTTCTCTTATAACTGCGCGAAAAGCATGTATTCTTGCTTAATACAGCGAAACAAGCTGTTTTAGACCGAAACGAGCTAAATCACAACACATCGGTATTACAAGTGTTCCACGTGATACTCGTCAAAACTTTTTCTCTTTTAACTGCGCGAAAAGCATGTATTCGTGCTTAATACAACGAAACAAGCTGTTTTTGACCGAAACGAGCTAAATCTGAACACATCGGTTTTACAAGTATCCACGTGATACTCGTCAAAACTTTTTCTCTTATAACTGCGCGAAAAGCATGTATTCTTGCTTAATACAACGAAACAAGCTGTTTTAGACCGAAACGAGCTAAATCACAAAACATCGGTTTTACAAGTGTCTCTCTAATACGCGTCAAAACTTTTTCTCTTATAACTGCGCGAAAAGCATGTATTCTTGCTTAATACAACGAAACAAGCTGTTTTAGACCGAAACGAGCTAAATCTGAACACATCGGTTTTACAAGTATCCACGTGATACTCGTCAAAACTTTTTCTTATAACTGCGCGAAAAGCATGTATTCTTGCTTAATACAGCGAAACAAGTTGTTTTAGACCGAAATGAGCTAAATCACAACACATCGGTTTTACAAGTGTTCCTCTGATACGCGTCAAAACTTTTTCTTTTATAACTGCGCGAAAAGCATGTATTCTTGCTTAATACAGCGAAACAAGCTGTTTTAGACCGAAACGAGCTAAATCACAACACATCGGTATTACAAGTGTTCCACGTGATACTCGTCAAAACTTTTTCTCTTTTAACTGCGCGAAAAGCATGTATTCGTGCTTAATACAACGAAACAAGCTGTTTTTGACCGAAACGAGCTAAATCTGAACACATCGGTTTTACAAGTATCCACGTGATACTCGTCAAAACTTTTTCTCTTATAACTGCGCGAAAAGCATGTATTCTTGCTTAATACAACGAAACAAGCTGTTTTAGACCGAAACGAGCTAATCACAACACATCGGTTTTACAAGTGTCTCTCTAATACGCGTCAAAACTTTTTCTCCAATAACTGCGCGAAAAGCATGTATTCTTGCTTAATACAACGAAACAAGCTGTTTTAGACTGAAACGAGCTAAATCTGAACACATCGGTTTTACAAGTATCCACGTGATACTCGTCAAAACTTTTTCTCTTATAACTGCGCGAAAAGCATGTATTCTTGCTTAATACAGCGAATCAAGTTGTTTTAGACCGAAACGAGCTAAATCACAACACATCGGTACTACAAGTGTTCCACGTGATACTCGTCAAAACTTTTTCTCTTATAACTGCGCGAAAAGCATGTATTCTTGCTTAGTACAGCGAAACAAGCTGTTTTAGACCGAAACGAGCTAAATCACAACACATCGGTATTACAAGTGTTCCACGTGATACTCGTCAAAACTTTTTCTCTTTTAACTGCGCGAAAAGCATGTATTCGTGCTTAATACAACGAAACAAGCTGTTTTTGACCGAAACGAGCTAAATCTGAACACATCGGTTTTACAAGTATCCACGTGATACTCGTCAACTTTTTCTCTTATAACTGCGCGAAAAGCATGTATTCTTGCTTAATACAACGAAACAAGCTGTTTTGGACCGAAACGAGCTAAATCACAACACATCGGTTTTACAATTGTCTCTGATACGCGTCAAAACTTTTTCTTCTATAACTGCGCGTAAATCATGTATTCGTGCTTAATACAACGAAACAAGCTGTTTTAGACCGAAACGAGCTAAATCTGAACACATCCGTTTTACAAGTGTTCCTCTGATACGCGTCAAAACTTTTTCTCTTAAAACTGCGCTAAAAGCATGTATTCTTGCTTAATACAGCGAAACAAGCTGTTTTAGACCGAAACGAGCTAAATCACAACACATCGGTTTTACAAGTGTTCCTCTGATACGCGTCAAAGCTTTTTCTCTTATAACTGCGCGAAAAGCATGTATTCTTGCTTAATACAGCGAAACAAGCTGTTTTAGACCGAAACGAGCTAAATCACAACACATCGGTTTTACAAGTGTTCCTCTGATACGCGTCAAAACTTTTTCTCTTATAACTGCGCGAAAAGCATGTATTCTTGCTTAATACAGCGAAACAAGCTGTTTTAGACCGAAATGAGCTAAATCACAACACATCGGTTTTACAAGTGTTCCTCTAATACGCGTCAAAACTTTTTCTCTTATAACTGCGCGAAAAGCATGTATTCTTGCTTAATACAGCGAAACAAGCTGTTTTAGACCGAAACGAGCTAAATCACAACACATCGGTATTACAAGTGTTCCACGTGATACTCGTCAAAACTTTTTCTCTTTTAACTGCGCGAAAAGCATGTATTCGTGCTTAATACGACGAAACAAGCTGTTTTTGACCGAAACGAGCTAAATCTGAACACATCGGTTTTACAAGTATCCACGTGATACTCGTCAAAACTTTTTCTCTTATAACTGCGCGAAAAGCATGTATTCTTGCTTAATACAACGAAACAAGCTGTTTTAGACCGAAACGAGCTAAATCACAACACATCGGTTTTACAAGTGTCTCTCTAATACGCGTCAAAACTTTTTCTCTTATAACTGCGCGAAAAGCATGTATTCTTGCTTAATACAACGAAACAAGCTGTTTTAGACCGAAACGAGCTAAATCTGAACACATCGGTTTTACAAGTATCCACGTGATACTCGTCAAAACTTTTTCTCTTATAACTGCGCGAAAAGCATGTATTCTTGCTTAATACAGCGAAACAAGCTGTTTTAGACCGAAATGAGCTAAATCACAACACATCGGTTTTACAAGTGTTCCTCTGATACGCGTCAAAACTTTTTCTTTTATAACTGCGCGAAAAGCATGTATTCTTGCTTAATACAGCGAATCAAGCTGTTTTAGACCGAAACGAGCTAAATCACAACACATCGGTATTACAAGTGTTCCACGTGATACTCGTCAAAACTTTTTCTCTTATAACTGCGCGAAAAGCATGTATTCGTGCTTAATACAACGAAACAAGCTGTTTTAGACCGAAACGAGCTAAATCTGAACACATCGGTTTTACAAGTATCCACGTGATACTCGTCAAAACTTTTTCTCTTATAACTGCGCGAAAAGCATGTATTCTTGCTTAATACAGCGAAACAAGCTGTTTTAGACCGAAATGAGCTAAATCACAACACAGCGGTTTTACAAGTGTTCCTCTGATACGCGTCAAAACTTTTTCTTTTATAACTGCGCGAAAAGCATGTATTCTTGCTTAATACAGCGAAACAAGCTGTTTTAGACCGAAACGAGCTAAATCACAACACATCGGTATTACAAGTGTTCCACGTGATACTCGTCAAAACTTTTTCTCTTTTAACTGCGCGAAAAGCATGTATTCGTGCTTAATACAACGAAACAAGCTGTTTTTGACCGAAACGAGCTAAATCTGAACACATCGGTTTTACAAGTATCCACGTGATACTCGTCAAAACTTTTTCTCTTATAACTGCGCGAAAAGCATGTATTCTTGCTTAATACAACGAAACAAGCTGTTTTTGACCGAAACGAGCTAAATCTGAACACATCGGTTTTACAAGTATCCACGTGATACTCAACTTTTTCTCTTATAACTGCGCGAAAAGCATGTATTCTTGCTTAATACAACGAAACAAGCTGTTTTGGACCGAAACGAGCTAAATCACAACACATCGGTTTTGCAATTGTCTCTGATACGCGTCAAAACTTTTTCTTCTATAACTGCGCGTAAAGCATGTATTCGTGCTTAATACAACGAAACAAGCTGTTTTAGACCGAAACGAGCTAAATCTGAACACATCCGTTTTACAAGTGTTCCTCTGATACGCGTCAAAACTTTTTCTCTTAAAACTGCGCTAAAGGCATGTATTCTTGCTTAATACAGCGAAACAAGCTGTTTTAGACCGAAACGAGCTAAATCACAACACATCGGTTTTACAAGTGTTCCTCTGATCCGCGTCAAAGCTTTTTCTCTTATAACTGCGCGAAAAGCATGTATTCTTGCTTAATACAGCGAAACAAGCTGTTTTAGACCGAAACGAGCTAAATCACAACACATCGGTTTTACAAGTGTTCCTCTGATACGCGTCAAAACTTTTTCTCTTATAACTGCGCGAAAAGCATGTATTCTTGCTTAATACAGCGAAACAAGCTGTTTTAGACCGAAATGAGCTAAATCACAACACATCAGTTTTACAAGTGTTCCTCTAATACGCGTCAAAACTTTTTCTCTTATAACTGCGCGAAAAGCATGTATTCTTGCTTAATACAGCGAAACAAGCTGTTTTAGACCGAAACGAGCTAAATCACAACACATCGGTATTACAAGTGTTCCACGTGATACTCGTCAAAACTTTTTCTCTTTTAACGGCGCGAAAAGCATGTATTCGTGCTTAATACGACGAAACAAGCTGTTTTTGACCGAAACGAGCTAAATCTGAACACATCGGTTTTACAAGTATCCACGTGATACTCGTCAAAACTTTTTCTCTTATAACTGCGCGAAAAGCATGTATTCTTGCTTAATACAACGAAACAAGCTGTTTTAGACCGAAACGAGCTAAATCACAACACATCGGTTTTACAAGTGTCTCTCTAATACGCGTCAAAGCTTTTTCTCTTATAACTGCGCGAAAAGCATGTATTCTTGCTTAATACAGCGAAACAAGC
Source organism: Amblyomma americanum (assembly GCF_052857255.1). Classification (NCBI taxonomy): domain Eukaryota; kingdom Metazoa; phylum Arthropoda; class Arachnida; order Ixodida; family Ixodidae; genus Amblyomma; species Amblyomma americanum. Next base: position 463,011 of record NW_027526500.1, on the reverse strand, counting down.
TGTTTTAGACCGAAACGAGCTAAATCACAACACATCGGTTTTACAAGTGTTCCTCTGATACGCGTCAAAACTTTTTCTCTTATAACTGCGCGAAAAGCATGTATTCTTGCTTAATACAGCGAAACAAGCTGTTTTAGACCAAAATGAGCTAAATCACAACACATCGGTTTTACAAGTGTTCCTCTAATACGCGTCAAAACTTTTTCTCTTATAACTGCGCGAAAAGCATGTATTCTTGCTTAATACAGCGAAACAAGCTGTTTTAGACCGAAACGAGCTAAATCACAACACATCGGTATTACAAGTGTTCCACGTGATACTCGTCAAAACTTTTTCTCTTTTAACTGCGCGAAAAGCATGTATTCGTGCTTAATACGACGAAACAGGCTGTTTTTGACCGAAACGAGCTAAATCTGAACACATCGGTTTTACAAGTATCCACGTGATACTCGTCAAAACTTTTTCTCTTATAACTGCGCGAAAAGCATGTATTCTTGCTTAATACAACGAAACAAGCTGTTTTAGACCGAAACGAGCTAAATCACAACACATCGGTTTTACAAGTGTCTCTCTAATACGCGTCAAAACTTTTTCTCTTATAACTGCGCGAAAAGCATGTATTCTTGCTTAATACAACGAAACAAGCTGTTTTAGACCGAAACGAGCTAAATCTGAACACATCGGTTTTACAAGTATCCACGTGATACTCGTCAAAACTTTTTCTCTTATAACTGCGCGAAAAGCATGTATTCTTGCTTAATACAGCGAAACAAGCTGTTTTAGACCGAAATGAGCTAAATCACAACACATCGGTTTTACAAGTGTTCCTCTGATACGCGTCAAAACTTTTTCTTTTATAACTGCGCGAAAAGCATGTATTCTTGCTTAATACAGCGAATCAAGCTGTTTTAGACCGAAAGGAGCTAAATCACAACACATCGGTATTACAAGTGTTCCACGTGATACTCGTCAAAACTTTTTCTCTTATAACTGCGCGAAAAGCATGTATTCGTGCTTAATACAACGAAACAAGATGTTTTAGACCGAAACGAGCTAAATCTGAACACATCCGTTTTACAAGTGTTCCTCTGATACGCGCCAAAACTTTTTCTCTTAAAACTGCGCTAAAAGCATGTATTCTTGCTTAATACAGCGAAACAAGCTGTTTTAGACCGAAACGAGCTAAACACAACACATCGGTTTTACAAGTGTTCCTCTGATACGCGTCAAAACTTTTTCTCTTATAACTGCGCGAAAAGCATGTATTCTTGCTTAATACAGCGAAACAAGCTGTTTTAGACCGAAATGAGCTAAATCACAACACATCGGTTTTACAAGTGTTCCTCTAATACGCGTCAAAACTTTTTCTCTTATAACTGCGCGAAAAGCATGTATTCTTGCTTAATACAGCGAAACAAGCTGTTTTAGACCGAAACGAGCTAAATCACAACACATCGGTATTACAAGTGTTCCACGTGATACTCGTCAAAACTTTTTCTCTTTTAACTGCGCGAAAAGCATGTATTCGTGCTTAATACGACGAAACAAGCTGTTTTTGACCGAAACGAGCTAAATCTGAACACATCGGTTTTACAAGTATCCACGTGATACTCGTCAAAACTTTTTCTCTTATAACTGCGCGAAAAGCATGTATTCTTGCTTAATACAACGAAACAAGCTGTTTTAGACCGAAACGAGCTAAATCTGAACACATCGGTTTTACAAGTATCCACGTGATACTCGTCAAAACTTTTTCTCTTATAACTGCGCGAAAAGCATGTATTCTTGCTTAATACAACGAAACAAGCTGTTTTAGACCGAAACGAGCTAAATCTGAACACATCGGTTTTACAAGTATCCACGTGATACTCGTCAAAACTTTTTCTCTTATAACTGCGCGAAAAGCATGTATTCTTGCTTAATACAGCGAAACAAGCTGTTTTAGACCGAAATGAGCTAAATCACAACACATCGGTTTTACAAGTGTTCCTCTGATACGCGTCAAAACTTTTTCTTTTATAACTGCGCGAAAAGCATGTATTCTTGCTTAATACAGCGAATCAAGCTGTTTTAGACCGAAACGAGCTAAATCACAACACATCGGTATTACAAGTGTTCCACGTGATACTCGTCAAAACTTTTTCTCTTATAACTGCGCGAAAAGCATGTATTCGTGCTTAATACAACGAAACAAGCTGTTTTAGACCGAAACGAGCTAAATCTGAACACATCGGTTTTACAAGTATCCACGTGATACTCGTCAAAACTTTTTCTCTTATAACTGCGCGAAAAGCATGTATTCTTGCTTAATACAGCGAAACAAGCTGTTTTAGACCGAAATGAGCTAAATCACAACACAGCGGTTTTACAAGTGTTCCTCTGATACGCGTCAAAACTTTTTCTTTTATAACTGCGCGAAAAGCATGTATTCTTGCTTAATACAGCGAAACAAGCTGTTTTAGACCGAAACGAGCTAAATCACAACACATCGGTATTACAAGTGTTCCACGTGATACTCGTCAAAACTTTTTCTCTTTTAACTGCGCGAAAAGCATGTATTCGTGCTTAATACAACGAAACAAGCTGTTTTTGACCGAAACGAGCTAAATCTGAACACATCGGTTTTACAAGTATCCACGTGATACTCGTCAAAACTTTTTCTCTTATAACTGCGCGAAAAGCATGTATTCTTGCTTAATACAACGAAACAAGCTGTTTTAGACCGAAACGAGCTAATCACAACACATCGGTTTTACAAGTGTCTCTCTAATACGCGTCAAAACTTTTTCTCTTATAACTGCGCGAAAAGCATGTATTCTTGCTTAATACAACGAAACAAGCTGTTTTAGACTGAAACGAGCTAAATCTGAACACATCGGTTTTACAAGTATCCACGTGATACTCGTCAAAACTTTTTCTCTTATAACTGCACGAAAAGCATGTATTCTTGCTTAATACAGCGAATCAAGTTGTTTTAGACCGAAACGAGCTAAATCACAACACATCGGTACTACAAGTGTTCCACGTGATATTCGTCAAAACTGTTTCTCTTATAACTGCGCGAAAAGCATGTATTCTTGCTTAGTACAGCGAAACAAGCTGTTTTAGACCGAAACGAGCTAAATCACAACACATCGGTATTACAAGTGTTCCACGTGATACTCGTCAAAACTTTTTCTCTTTTAACTGCGCGAAAAGCATGTATTCGTGCTTAATACAACGAAACAAGCTGTTTTTGACCGAAACGAGCTAAATCTGAACACATCGGTTTTACAAGTATCCACGTGATACTCAACTTTTTCTCTTATAACTGCGCGAAAAGCATGTATTCTTGCTTAATACAACGAAACAAGCTGTTTTGGACCGAAACGAGCTAAATCACAACACATCGGTTTTACAATTGTCTCTGATACGCGTCAAAACTTTTTCTTCTATAACTGCGCGTAAAGCATGTATTCTTGCTTAATACAACGAAACAAGCTGTTTTAGACCGAAACGAGCTAAATCTGAACACATCCGTTTTACAAGTGTTCCTCTGATACGCGTCAAAACTTTTTCTCTTAAAACTGCGCTAAAGGCATGTATTCTTGCTTAATACAGCGAAACAAGCTGTTTTAGACCGAAACGAGCTAAATCACAACACATCGGTTTTACAAGTGTTCCTCTGATCCGCGTCAAAGCTTTTTCTCTTATAACTGCGCGAAAAGCATGTATTCTTGCTTAATACAGCGAAACAAGCTGTTTTAGACCGAAACGAGCTAAATCACAACACATCGGTTTTACAAGTGTTCCTCTGATACGCGTCAAAACTTTTTCTCTTATAACTGCGCGAAAAGCATGTATTCTTGCTTAATACAGCGAAACAAGCTGTTTTAGACCGAAATGAGCTAAATCACAACACATCAGTTTTACAAGTGTTCCTCTAATACGCGTCAAAACTTTTTCTCTTATAACTGCGCGAAAAGCATGTATTCTTGCTTAATACAGCGAAACAAGCTGTTTTAGACCGAAACGAGCTAAATCACAACACATCGGTATTACAAGTGTTCCACGTGATACTCGTCAAAACTTTTTCTCTTTTAACGGCGCGAAAAGCATGTATTCGTGCTTAATACGACGAAACAAGCTGTTTTTGACCGAAACGAGCTAAATCTGAACACATCGGTTTTACAAGTATCCACGTGATACTCGTCAAAACTTTTTCTCTTATAACTGCGCGAAAAGCATGTATTCTTGCTTAATACAACGAAACAAGCTGTTTTAGACCGAAACGAGCTAAATCACAACACATCGGTTTTACAAGTGTCTCTCTAATACGCGTCAAAGCTTTTTCTCTTATAACTGCGCGAAAAGCATGTATTCTTGCTTAATACAGCGAAACAAGCTGTTTTAGACCGAAACGAGCTAAATCACAACACATCGGTTTTACAAGTGTTCCTCTGATACGCGTCAAAACTTTTTCTCTTATAACTGCGCGAAAAGCATGTATTCTTGCTTAATACAGCGAAACAAGCTGTTTTAGACCGAAATGAGCTAAATCACAACACATCGGTTTTACAAGTGTTCCTCTAATACGCGTCAAAACTTTTTCTCTTATAACTGCGCGAAAAGCATGTATTCTTGCTTAATACAGCGAAACAAGCTGTTTTAGACCGAAACGAGCTAAATCACAACACATCGGTATTACAAGTGTTCCACGTGATACTCGTCAAAACCTTTTCTCTTTTAACTGCGCGAAAAGCATGTATTCGTGCTTAATACGACGAAACAGGCTGTTTTTGACCGAAACGAGCTAAATCTGAACACATCGGTTTTACAAGTATCCACGTGATACTCGTCAAAACTTTTTCTCTTATAACTGCGCGAAAAGCATGTATTCTTGCTTAATACAACGAAACAAGCTGTTTTAGACCGAAACGAGCTAAATCACAACACATCGGTTTTACAAGTGTCTCTCTAATACGCGTCAAAACTTTTTCTCTTATAACTGCGCGAAAAGCATGTATTCTTGCTTAATACAACGAAACAAGCTGTTTTAGACCGAAACGAGCTAAATCTGAACACATCGGTTTTACAAGTATCCACGTGATACTCGTCAAAACTTTTTCTCTTATAACTGCGCGAAAAGCATGTATTCTTGCTTAATACAGCGAAACAAGCTGTTTTAGACCGAAATGAGCTAAATCACAACACATCGGTTTTACAAGTGTTCCTCTGATACGCGTCAAAACTTTTTCTTTTATAACTGCGCGAAAAGCATGTATTCTTGCTTAATACAGCGAATCAAGCTGTTTTAGACCGAAACGAGCTAAATCACAACACATCGGTATTACAAGTGTTCCACGTGATACTCGTCAAAACTTTTTCTCTTATAACTGCGCGAAAAGCATGTATTCGTGCTTAATACAACGAAACAAGCTGTTTTAGACCGAAACGAGCTAAATCTGAACACATCGGTTTTACAAGTATCCACGTGATACTCGTCAAAACTTTTTTTCTTATAACTGCGCGAAAAGCATGTATTCTTGCTTAATACAGCGAAACAAGCTGTTTTAGACCGAAATGACCTAAATCACAACACAGCGGTTTTACAAGTGTTCCTCTGATACGCGTCAAAACTTTTTCTTTTATAACTGCGCGAAAAGCATGTATTCTTGCTTAATACAGCGAAACAAGCTGTTTTAGACCGAAACGAGCTAAATCACAACACATCGGTATTACAAGTGTTCCACGTGATACTCGTCAAAACTTTTTCTCTTTTAACTGCGCGAAAAGCATGTATTCGTGCTTAATACAACGAAACAAGCTGTTTTTGACCGAAACGAGACAACGAAACAAGCTGTTTTTGACCGAAACGAGCTAAATCTGAACACATCGGTTTTACAAGTATCCACGTGATACTCGTCAAAACTTTTTCTCTTATAACTGCGCGAAAAGCATGTATTCTTGCTTAATACAACGAAACAAGCTGTTTTAGACCGAAACGAGCTAATCACAACACATCGGTTTTACAAGTGTCTCTCTAATACGCGTCAAAACTTTTTCTCTTATAACTGCGCGAAAAGCATGTATTCTTGCTTAATACAACGAAACAAGCTGTTTTAGACTGAAACGAGCTAAATCTGAACACATCGGTTTTACAAGTATCCACGTGATACTCGTCAAAACTTTTTCTCTTATAACTGCGCGAAAAGCATGTATTCTTGCTTAATACAGCGAATCAAGTTGTTTTAGACCGAAACGAGCTAAATCACAACACATCGGTACTACAAGTGTTCCACGTGATACTCGTCAAAACTTTTTCTCTTATAACTGCGCGAAAAGCATGTATTCTTGCTCAGTACAGCGAAACAAGCTGTTTTAGACCGAAACGAGCTAAATCACAACACATCGGTATTACAAGTGTTCCACGTGATACTCGTCAAAACTTTTTCTCTTTTAACTGCGCGAAAAGCATGTATTCGTGATTAATACAACGAAACAAGCTGTTTTTGACCGAAAAGAGCTAAATCTGAACACATCGGTTTTACAAGTATCCACGTGATACTCGTCAACTTTTTCTCTTATAACTGCGCGAAAAGCATGTATTCTTGCTTAATACAACGAAACAAGCTGTTTTGGACCGAAACGAGCTAAATCACAACACATCGGTTTTACAATTGTCTCTGATACGCGTCAAAACTTTTTCTTCTATAACTGCGCGTAAAGCATGTATTCGTGCTTAATACAACGAAACAAGCTGTTTTAGACCGAAACGAGCTAAATCTGAACACATCCGTTTTACAAGTGTTCCTCTGATACGCGTCAAAACTTTTTCTCTTAAAACTGCGCTAAAAGCATGTATTCTTGCTTAATACAGCGAAACAAGCTGTTTTAGACCGAAACAAGCTAAATCACAACACATCGGTTTTACAAGTGTTCCTCTGATACGCGTCAAAGCTTTTTCTCTTATAACTGAGCGAAAAGCATGTATTCTTGCTTAATACAGCGAAACAAGCTGTTTTAGACCGAAACGAGCTAAATCACAACACATCGGTTTTACAAGTGTTCCTCTGATACGTGTCAAAACTTTTTCTCTGATAACTGCGCGAAAAGCATGTATTCTTGCTTAATACAGCGAAACAAGCTGTTTTAGACCGAAATGAGCTAAATCACAACACATCGGTTTTACAAGTGTTCCTCTAATACGCGTCAAAACTTTTTCTCTTATAACTGCGCGAAAAGCATGTATTCTTGCTTAATACAGCGAAACAAGCTGTTTTAGACCGAAACGAGCTAAATCACAACACATCGGTATTACAAGTGTTCCACGTGATACTCGTCAAAACTTTTTCTTTTTTAACTGCGCGAAAAGCATGTATTCGTGCTTAATACGACGAAACAAGCTGTTTTTGACCGAAACGAGCTAAATCTGAACACATCGGTTTTACAAGTATCCACGTGATACTCGTCAAAACTTTTTCTCTTATAACTGCGCGAAAAGCATGTATTCTTGCTTAATACAACGAAACAAGCTGTTTTAGACCGAAACGAGCTAAATCACAACACATCGGTTTTACAAGTGTCTCTCTAATACGCGTCAAAACTTTTTCTCTTATAACTGCGCGAAAAGCATGTATTCTTGCTTAATACAACGAAACAAGCTGTTTTAGACCGAAACGAGCTAAATCTGAACACATCGGTTTTACAAGTATCCACGTGATACTCGTCAAAACTTTTTCTCTTATAACTGCGCGAAAAGCATGTATTCTTGCTTAATACAGCGAAACAAGCTGTTTTAGACCGAAATGAGCTAAATCACAACACATCGGTTTTACAAGTGTTCCTCTGATACGCGTCAAAACTTTTTCTTTTATAACTGCGCGAAAAGCATGTATTCTTGCTTAATACAGCGAATCAAGCTGTTTTAGACCGAAACGAGCTAAATCACAACACATCGGTATTACAAGTGTTCCACGTGATACTCGTCAAAACTTTTTCTCTTATAACTGCGCGAAAAGCATGTATTCGTGCTTAATACAACGAAACAAGCTGTTTTAGACCGAAACGAGCTAAATCTGAACACATCGGTTTTACAAGTATCCACGTGATACTCGTCAAAACTTTTTCTCTTATAACTGCGCGAAAAGCATGTATTCTTGCTTAATACAGCGAAACAAGCTGTTTTAGACCGAAATGAGCTAAATCACAACACAGCGGTTTTACAAGTGTTCCTCTGATACGCGTCAAAACTTTTTCTTTTATAACTGCGCGAAAAGCATGTATTCTTGCTTAATACAACGAAACAAGCTGTTTTAGACCGAAACGAGCTAAATCACAACACATCGGTATTACAAGTGTTCCACGTGATACTCGTCAAAACTTTTTCTCTTTTAACTGCGCGAAAAGCATGTATTCTTGCTTAATACAACGAAACAAGCTGTTTTAGACCGAAACGAGGTAATCACAACACATCGGTTTTACAAGTGTCTCTCTAATACGCGTCAAAACTTTTTCTTTTATAACTGCGCGAAAAGCATGTATTCTTGCTTAATACAGCGAATCAAGTTGTTTTAGACCGAAACGAGCTAAATCACAACACATCGGTACTACAAGTGTTCCACGTGATACTCGTCAAAACTTTTTCTCTTATAACTGCGCGAAAAGCATGTATTCTTGCTTAATACAACGAAACAAGCTGTTTTAGACCGAAACGAGCTAAATCACAACACATCGGTTTTACAAGTGTCTAATACGCGTCAAAACTTTTTCTCTTATAACTGCACGAAAAGCATGTATTCTTGCTTAATACAACGAAACAAGCTGTTTTAGACCGAAACGAGCTAAATCTGAACACATCGGTTTTACAAGTATCCACGTGATACTCGTCAAAACTTTTTCTCTTATAACTGCGCGAAAAGCATGTATTCTTGCTTAATACAGCGAAACAAGCTGTTTTAGACCGAAATGAGCTAAATCACAACACATCGGTTTTACAAGTGTTCCTCTGATACGCGTCAAAACTTTTTCTTTTATAACTGCGCGAAAAGCATGTATTCTTGCTTAATACAGCGAATCAAGCTGTTTTAGACCGAAACGAGCTAAATCACAACACATCGGTATTACAAGTGTTCCACGTGATACTCGTCAAAACTTTTTCTCTTATAACTGCGCGAAAAGCATGTATTCGTGCTTAATACAACGAAACAACCTGTTTTAGACCGAAACGAGCTAATCACAACACATCGGTTTTACAAGTGTCTCTCTAATACGCGTCAAAACTTTTTCTCTTATAACTGCGCGAAAAGCATGTATTCTTGCTTAATACAACGAAACAAGCTGTTTTAGACTGAAACGAGCTAAATCTGAACACATCGGTTTTACAAGTATCCACGTGATACTCGTCAAAACTTTTTCTCTTATAACTGCACGAAAAGCATGTATTCTTGCTTAATACAGCGAATCAAGTTGTTTTAGACCGAAACGAGCTAAATCACAACACATCGGTACTACAAGTGTTCCACGTGATACTCGTCAAAACTTTTTCTCTTATAACTGCGCGAAAAGCATGTATTCTTGCTTAGTACAGCGAAACAAGCTGTTTTAGACCGAAACGAGCTAAATCAAAACACATCGGTATTACAAGTGTTCCACGTGATACTCGTCAAAACTTTTTCTCTTTTAACTGCGCGAAAAGCACGTATTCGTGCTTAATACAACGAAACAAGCTGTTTTTGACCGAAACGAGCTAAATCTGAACACATCGGTTTTACAAGTATCCACGTGATACTCGTCAACTTTTTCTCTTATAACTGCGCGAAAAGCATGTATTCTTGCTTAATACAACGAAACAAGTTGTTTTGGACCGAAACGAGCTAAATCACAACACATCGGTTTTACAATTGTCTCTGATACGCGTCAAAACTTTTTCTTCTATAACTGCGCGTAAAGCATGTATTCGTGCTTAATACAACGAAACAAGCTGTTTTAGACCGAAACGAGCTAAATCTGAACACATCCGTTTTACAAGTGTTCCTCTGATACGCGTCAAAACTTTTTCTCTTAAAACTGCGCTAAAGGCATGTATTCTTGCTTAATACAGCGAAACAAGCTGTTTTAGACCGAAACGAGCTAAATCGCAACACATCGGTTTTACAAGTGTTCCTCTGATCCGCGTCAAAGCTTTTTCTCTTATAACTGCGCGAAAAGCATGTATTCTTGCTTAATACAGCGAAACAAGCTGTTTTAGACCGAAACGAGCTAAATCACAACACATCGGTTTTACAAGTGTTCCTCTGATACGCGTCAAAACTTTTTCTCTTATAACTGCGCGAAAAGCATGTATTCTTGCTTAATACAGCGAAACAAGCTGTTTTAGACCGAAATGAGCTAAATCACAACACATCGGTTTTACAAGTGTTCCTCTGATACGCGTCAAAACTTTTTCTTTTATAACTGCGCGAAAAGCATGTATTCTTGCTTAATACAGCGAATCAAGTTGTTTTAGACCGAAACGAGCTAAATCACAACACATCGGTATTACAAGTGTTCCACGTGATACTCGTCAAAACTTTTTCTCTTATAACTGCGCGAAAAGCATGTATTCGTGCTTAATACAACGAAACAACCTGTTTTAGACCGAAACGAGCTAATCACAACACATCGGTTTTACAAGTGTCTCTCTAATACGCGTCAAAACTTTTTCTCTTATAACTGCGCGAAAAGCATGTATTCTTGCTTAATACAACGAAACAAGCTGTTTTAGACTGAAACGAGCTAAATCTGAACACATCGGTTTTACAAGTATCCACGTGATACTCGTCAAAACTTTTTCTCTTATAACTGCACGAAAAGCATGTATTCTTGCTTAATACAGCGAATCAAGTTGTTTTAGACCGAAACGAGCTAAATCACAACACATCGGTACTACAAGTGTTCCACGTGATACTCGTCAAAACTTTTTCTCTTATAACTGCGCGAAAAGCATGTATTCTTGCTTAGTACAGCGAAACAAGCTGTTTTAGACCGAAACGAGCTAAATCAAAACACATCGGTATTACAAGTGTTCCACGTGATACTCGTCAAAACTTTTTCTCTTTTAACTGCGCGAAAAGCACGTATTCGTGCTTAATACAACGAAACAAGCTGTTTTTGACCGAAACGAGCTAAATCTGAACACATCGGTTTTACAAGTATCCACGTGATACTCGTCAACTTTTTCTCTTATAACTGCGCGAAAAGCATGTATTCTTGCTTAATACAACGAAACAAGCTGTTTTGGACCGAAACGAGCTAAATCACAACACATCGGTTTTACAATTGTCTCTGATACGCGTCAAAACTTTTTCTTCTATAACTGCGCGTAAAGCATGTATTCGTGCTTAATACAACGAAACAAGCTGTTTTAGACCGAAACGAGCTAAATCTGAACACATCCGTTTTACAAGTGTTCCTCTGATACGCGTCAAAACTTTTTCTCTTAAAACTGCGCTAAAGGCATGTATTCTTGCTTAATACAGCGAAACAAGCTGTTTTAGACCGAAACGAGCTAAATCGCAACACATCGGTTTTACAAGTGTTCCTCTGATCCGCGTCAAAGCTTTTTCTCTTATAACTGCGCGAAAAGCATGTATTCTAGCTTAATACAGCGAAACAAGCTGTTTTAGACCGAAACGAGCTAAATCACAACACATCGGTTTTACAAGTGTTCCTCTGATACGCGTCAAAACTTTTTCTCTTATAACTGCGCGAAAAGCATGTATTCTTGCTTAATACAGCGAAACAAGCTGTTTTAGACCGAAATGAGCTAAATCACAACACATCGGTTTTACAAGTGTTCCTCTAATACGCGTCAAAACTTTTTCTCTTATAACTGCGCGAAAAGCATGTATTCTTGCTTAATACAGCGAAACAAGCTGTTTTAGACCGAAACGAGCTAAATCACAACACATCGGTATTACAAGTGTTCCACGTGATACTCGTCAAAACTTTTTCTCTTTTAACTGCGCGAAAAGCATGTATTCGTGCTTAATACGACGAAACAAGCTGTTTTTGACCGAAACGAGCTAAATCTGAACACATCGGTTTTACAAGTATCCACGTGATACTCGTCAACTTTTTCTCTTATAACTGCGCGAAAAGCATGTATTCTTGCTTAATACAACGAAACAAGCTGTTTTGGACCGAAACGAGCTAAATCACAACACATCGGTTTTACAATTGTCTCTGATACGCGTCAAAACTTTTTCTTCTATAACTGCGCGTAAAGCATGTATTCGTGCTTAATACAACGAAACAAGCTGTTTTAGACCGAAACGAGCTAAATCTGAACACATCCGTTTTACAAGTGTTCCTCTGATACGCGTCAAAACTTTTTCTCTTAAAACTGCGCTAAAGGCATGTATTCTTGCTTAATACAGCGAAACAAGCTGTTTTAGACCGAAACGAGCTAAATCACAACACATCGGTTTTACAAGTGTTCCTCTGATCCGCGTCAAAGCTTTTTCTCTTAATAACTGCGCGAAAAGCATGTATTCTTGCTTAATACAGCGAAACAAGCTGTTTTAGACCGAAACGAGCTAAATCACAACACATCGGTATTACAAGTGTTCCACGTGATACTCGTCAAAACTTTTTCTCTTTTAACTGCGCGAAAAGCATGTATTCGTGCTTAATACGACGAAACAAGCTGTTTTTGACCGAAACGAGCTAAATCTGAACACATCGGTTTTACAAGTATCCACGTGATACTCGTCAAAACTTTTTCTCTTATAACTGCGCGAAAAGCATGTATTCTTGCTTAATACAACGAAACAAGCTGTTTTAGACCGAAACGAGCTAAATCACAACACATCGGTTTTACAAGTGTCTCTCTAATACGCGTCAAAACTTTTTCTCTTATAACTGCGCGAAAAGCATGTATTCTTGCTTAATACAACGAAACAAGCTGTTTTTGACCGAAACGAGCTAAATCTGAACACATCGGTTTTACAAGTATCCACGTGATACTCGTCAAAACTTTTTTTCTTATAACTGCGCGAAAAGCATGTATTCTTGCTTAATACAAACGAAACAAGCTGTTTTAGACCGAAACGAGCTAATCACAACACATCGGTTTTACAAGTGTCTCTCTAATACGCGTCAAAACTTTTTCTCTTATAACTGCGCGAAAAGCATGTATTCTTGCTTAATACAACGAAACAAGCTGTTTTAGACCGAAACGAGCTAAATCTGAACACATCGGTTTTACAAGTATCCACGTGATACTCGTCAAAACTTTTTCTCTTATAACTGCGCGAAAAGCATGTATTCTTGCTTAATACAGCGAATCAAGTTGTTTTAGACCGAAACGAGCTAAATCACAACACATCGGTACTACAAGTGTTCCACGTGATACTCGTCAAAACTTTTTCTCTTATAACTGCGCGAAAAGCATGTATTCTTGCTTAATACAGCGAAACAAGCTGTTTTAGACCGAAACGAGCTAAATCACAACACATCGGTATTACAAGTGTTCCACGTGATACTCGTCAAAACGTTTTCTCTTTTAACTGCGCGAAAAGCATGTATTCGTGCTTAATACAACGAAACAAGCTGTTTTAGACCAAAATGAGCTAAATCACAACATATCGGTTTTACAAGTGTTCCTCTGATACGCGTCAAAACTTTTTCTTTTATAACTGCGCGAAAAGCATGTATTCTTGCTTAATACAGCGAATCAAGTTGTTTTAAACCGAAACGAGCTAAATCACAACACATCGGTACTACAAGTGTTCCACGTGATACTCGTCAAAACTTTTTCTCTTATAACTGCGCGAAAAGCATGTATTCTTGCTTAATACAGCGAAACAAGCTGTTTTAGACCGAAACGAGCTAAATCACAACACATCGGTATTACAAGTGTTCCACGTGATACTCGTCAAAACTTTTTCTCTTTTAACTGCGCGAAAAGCATGTATTCGTGCTTAATACAACGAAACAAGCTGTTTTTGACCGAAACGAGCTAAATCTGAACACATCGGTTTTACAAGTATCCACGTGATACTCGTCAAAACTTTTTCTCTTATAACTGCGCGAAAAGCATGTATTCTTGCTTAATACAACGAAACAAGCTGTTTTAGACCGAAACGAGCTAAATCACAACACATCGGTTTTACAAGTGTCTCTCTAATACGCGTCAAAACTTTTTCTCTTATAACTGCGCGAAAAGCATGTATTCTTGCTTAATACAACGAAACAAGCTGTTTTAGACCGAAACGAGCTAAATCTGAACACATCGGTTTTACAAGTATCCACGTGATACTCGTCAAAACTTTTTCTTATAACTGCGCGAAAAGCATGTATTCTTGCTTAATACAGCGAAACAAGTTGTTTTAGACCGAAATGAGCTAAATCACAACACATCGGTTTTACAAGTGTTCCTCTGATACGCGTCAAAACTTTTTCTTTTATAACTGCGCGAAAAGCATGTATTCTTGCTTAATACAGCGAAACAAGCTGTTTTAGACCGAAACGAGCTAAATCACAACACATCGGTATTACAAGTGTTCCACGTGATACTCGTCAAAACTTTTTCTCTTTTAACTGCGCGAAAAGCATGTATTCGTGCTTAATACAACGAAACAAGCTGTTTTTGACCGAAACGAGCTAAATCTGAACACATCGGTTTTACAAGTATCCACGTGATACTCGTCAAAACTTTTTCTCTTATAACTGCGCGAAAAGCATGTATTCTTGCTTAATACAACAAAACAAGCTGTTTTAGACCGAAACGAGCTAATCACAACACATCGGTTTTACAAGTGTCTCTCTAATACGCGTCAAAACTTTTTCTCTAATAACTGCGCGAAAAGCATGTATTCTTGCTTAATACAACGAAACAAGCTGTTTTAGACTGAAACGAGCTAAATCTGAACACATCGGTTTTACAAGTATCCACGTGATACTCGTCAAAACTTTTTCTCTTATAACTGCGCGAAAAGCATGTATTCTTGCTTAATACAGCGAATCAAGTTGTTTTAGACCGAAACGAGCTAAATCACAACACATCGGTACTACAAGTGTTCCACGTGATACTCGTCAAAACTTTTTCTCTTATAACTGCGCGAAAAGCATGTATTCTTGCTTAGTACAGCGAAACAAGCTGTTTTAGACCGAAACGAGCTAAATCACAACACATCGGTATTACAAGTGTTCCACGTGATACTCGTCAAAACTTTTTCTCTTTTAACTGCGCGAAAAGCATGTATTCGTGCTTAATACAACGAAACAAGCTGTTTTTGACCGAAACGAGCTAAATCTGAACACATCGGTTTTACAAGTATCCACGTGATACTCGTCAACTTTTTCTCTTATAACTGCGCGAAAAGCATGTATTCTTGCTTAATACAACGAAACAAGCTGTTTTGGACCGAAACGAGCTAAATCACAACACATCGGTTTTACAATTGTCTCTGATACGCGTCAAAACTTTTTCTTCTATAACTGCGCGTAAATCATGTATTCGTGCTTAATACAACGAAACAAGCTGTTTTAGACCGAAACGAGCTAAATCTGAACACATCCGTTTTACAAGTGTTCCTCTGATACGCGTCAAAACTTTTTCTCTTATAACTGCGCGAAAAGCATGTATTATTGCTTAATACAGCGAAACAAGCTGTTTTGGACCGAAACGAGCTAAATCACAACACATCGGTTTTACAATTGTCTCTGATACGCGTCAAAGCTTTTTCTCTTATAACTGCGCGAAAAGCATGTATTCTTGCTTAATACAGCGAAACAAGCTGTTTTAGACCGAAACGAGCTAAATCACAACACATCGGTTTTACAAGTGTTCCTCTGATACGCGTCAAAACTTTTTCTCTTATAACTGCGCGAAAAGCATGTATTCTTGCTTAATACAGCGAAACAAGCTGTTTTAGACCGAAATGAGCTAAATCACAACACATCGGTTTTACAAGTGTTCCTCTAATACGCGTCAAAACTTTTTCTCTTATAACTGCGCGAAAAGCATGTATTCTTGCTTAATACAGCGAAACAAGCTGTTTTAGACCGAAACGAGCTAAATCACAACACATCGGTATTACAAGTGTTCCACGTGATACTCGTCAAAACTTTTTCTCTTTTAACTGCGCGAAAAGCATGTATTCGTGCTTAATACGACGAAACAAGCTGTTTTTGACCGAAACGAGCTAAATCTGAACACATCGGTTTTACAAGTATCCACGTGATACTCGTCAAAACTTTTTCTCTTATAACTGCGCGAAAAGCATGTATTCTTGCTTAATACAACGAAACAAGCTGTTTTAGACCGAAACGAGCTAAATCACAACACATCGGTTTTACAAGTGTCTCTCTAATACGCGTCAAAACTTTTTCTCTTATAACTGCGCGAAAAGCATGTATTCTTGCTTAATACTACGAAACAAGCTGTTTTAGACCGAAACGAGCTAAATCTGAACACATCGGTTTTACAAGTATCCACGTAATACTCGTCAAAACTTTTTCTCTTATAACTGCGCGAAAATCATGTATTCTTGCTTAATACAACGAAACAAGCTGTTTTAGACCGAAATGAGCTAAATCACAACACATCGGTTTTACAAGTGTTCCTCTGATACGCGTCAAAACTTTTTCTTTTATAACTGCGCGAAAAGCACGTATTCTTGCTTAATACAGCGAATCAAGCTGTTTTAGACCGAAACGAGCTAAATCACAACACATCGGTATTACAAGTGTTCCACGTGATACTCGTCAAAACTTTTTCTCTTATAACTGCGCGAAAAGCATGTATTCGTGCTTAATACAACGAAACAAGCTGTTTTAGACCGAAACGAGCTAAATCTGAACACATCGGTTTTACAAGTATCCACGTGATACTCGTCAAAACTTTTTCTCTTATAACTGCGCGAAAAGCATGTATTCTTGCTTAATACAGCGAAACAAGCTGTTTTAGACCGAAATGAGCTAAATCACAACACAGCGGTTTTAGAAGTGTTCCTCTGATACGCGTCAAAACTTTTTCTTTTATAACTGCGCGAAAAGCATGTATTCTTGCTTAATACAGCGAAACAAGCTGTTTTAGACCGAAACGAGCTAAATCACAACACATCGGTATTACAAGTGTTCCACGTGATACTCGTCAAAAGTTTTTCTCTTTTAACTGCGCGAAAAGCATGTATTCGTGCTTAATACAACGAAACAAGCTGTTTTTGACCGAAACGAGCTAAATCTGAACACATCGGTTTTACAAGTATCCACGTGATACTCGTCAAAACTTTTTCTCCTATAACTGCGCGAAAAGCATGTATTCTTGCTTAATACAACGAAACAAGCTGTTTTAGACCGAAACGAGCTAATCACAACACATCGGTTTTACAAGTGTCTCTCTAATACGCGTCAAAACTTTTTCTCTTATAACTGCGCGAAAAGCATGTATTCTTGCTTAATACAACGAAACAAGCTGTTTTAGACTGAAACGAGCTAAATCTGAACACATCGGTTTTACAAGTATCCACGTGATACTCGTCAAAACTTTTTCTCTTATAACTGCACGAAAAGCATGTATTCTTGCTTAATACAGCGAATCAAGTTGTTTTAGACCGAAACGAGCTAAATCACAACACATCGGTACTACAAGTGTTCCACGTGATACTCGTCAAAACTTTTTCTCTTATAACTGCGCGAAAAGCATGTATTCTTGCTTAGTACAGCGAAACAAGCTGTTTTAGACCGAAACGAGCTAAATCACAACACATCGGTATTACAAGTGTTCCACGTGATACTCGTCAAAACTTTTTCTCTTTTAACTGCGCGAAAAGCATGTATTCGTGCTTAATACAACGAAACAAGCTGTTTTTGACCGAAACGAGCTAAATCTGAACACATCGGTTTTACAAGTATCCACGTGATACTCGTCAACTTTTTCTCTTATAACTGCGCGAAAAGCATGTATTCTTGCTTAATACAACGAAACAAGCTGTTTTGGACCGAAACGAGCTAAATCACAACACATCGGTTTTACAATTGTCTCTGATACGCGTCAAAACGTTTTCTTCTATAACTGCGCGTAAAGCATGTATTCGTGCTTAATACAACGAAACAAGCTGTTTTAGACCGAAACGAGCTAAATCTGGACACATCCGTTTTACAAGTGTTCCTCTGATACGCGTCAAAACTTTTTCTCTTAAAACTGCGCTAAAGGCATGTATTCTTGCTTAATACAGCGAAACAAGCTGTTTTAGACCGAAACGAGCTAAATCACAACACATCGGTTTTACAAGTGTTCCTCTGATCCGCGTCAAAGCTTTTTCTCTTATAACTGCGCGAAAAGCATGTATTCTTGCTTAATACAGCGAAACAAGCTGTTTTAGACCGAAACGAGCTAAATCACAACACATCGGTTTTACAAGTGTTCCTCTGATACGCGTCAAAACTTTTTCTCTTATAACTGCGCGAAAAGCATGTATTCTTGCTTAATACAGCGAAACAAGCTGTTTTAGACCGAAATGAGCTAAATCACAACACATCAGTTTTACAAGTGTTCCTCTAATACGCGTCAAAACTTTTTCTCTTATAACTGCGCGAAAAGCATGTATTCTTGCTTAATACAGCGAAACGAGCTGTTTTAGACCGAAACGAGCTAAATCACAACACATCGGTATTACAAGTGTTCCACGTGATACTCGTCAAAACTTTTTCTCTTTTAACTGCGCGAAAAGCATGTATTCGTGCTTAATACGACGAAACAAGCTGTTTTTGACCGAAACGAGCTAAATCTGAACACATCGGTTTTACAAGTATCCACGTGATACTCGTCAAAACTTTTTCTCTTATAACTGCGCGAAAAGCATGTATTCTTGCTTAATACAACGAAACAAGCTGTTTTAGACCGAAACGAGCTAAATCACAACACATCGGTTTTACAAGTGTCTCTCCAATACGCGTCAAAGCTTTTTCTCTTATAACTGCGCGAAAAGCATGTATTCTTGCTTAATACAGCGAAACAAGCTGTTTTAGACCGAAACGAGCTAAATCACAACACATCGGTTTTACAAGTGTTCCTCTGATACGCGTCAAAACTTTTTCTCTTATAACTGCGCGAAAAGCATGTATTCTTGCTTAATACAGCGAAACAAGCTGTTTTAGACCGAAATGAGCTAAATCACAACACATCGGTTTTACAAGTGTTCCTCTAATACGCGTCAAAACTTTTTCTCTTATAACTGCGCGAAAAGCATGTATTCTTGCTTAATACAGCGAAACAAGCTGTTTTAGACCGAAACGAGCTAAATCACAACACATCGGTATTACAAGTGTTCCACGTGATACTCGTCAAAACTTTTTCTCTTTTAACTGCGCGAAAAGCATGTATTCGTGCTTAATACGACGAAACAAGCTGTTTTTGACCGAAACGAGCTAAATCTGAACACATCGGTTTTACAAGTATCCACGTGATACTCGTCAAAACTTTTTCTCTTATAACTGCGCGAAAAGCATGTATTCTTGCTTAATACAACGAAACAAGCTGTTTTAGACCGAAACGAGCTAAATCACAACACATCGGTTTTACAAGTGTCTCTCTAATACGCGTCAAAACTTTTTCTCTTATAACTGCGCGAAAAGCATGTATTCTTGCTTAATACAACGAAACAAGCTGTTTTAGACCGAAACGAGCTAAATCTGAACACATCGGTTTTACAAGTATCCACGTGATACTCGTCAAAACTTTTTCTCTTATAACTGCGCGAAAAGCATGTATTCTTGCTTAATACAGCGAAACAAGCTGTTTTAGACCGAAATGAGCTAAATCACAACACATCGGTTTTACAAGTGTTCCTCTGATACGCGTCAAAACTTTTTCTTTTATAACTGCGCGAAAAGCATGTATTCTTACTTAATACAGCGAATCAAGCTGTTTTAGACCGAAACGAGCTAAATCACAACACATCGGTATTACAAGTGTTCCACGTGATACTCGTCAAAACTTTTTCTCTTATAACTGCGCGAAAAGCATGTATTCGTGCTTAATACAACGAAACAAGCTGTTTTAGACCGAAACGAGCTAAATCTGAACACATCGGTTTTACAAGTATCCACGTGATACTCGTCAAAACTTTTTCTCTTATAACTGCGCGAAAAGCATGTATTCTTGCTTAATACAGCGAAACAAGCTGTTTTAGACCGAAATGAGCTAAATCACAACACAGCGGTTTTACAAGTGTTCCTCTGATACGCGTCAAAACTTTTTCTTTTATAACTGCGCGAAAAGCATGTATTCTTGCTTAATACAGCGAAACAAGCTGTTTTAGACCGAAACGAGCTAAATCACAACACATCGGTATTACAAGTGTTCCACGTGATACTCGTCAAAACTTTTTCTCTTTTAACTGCGCGAAAAGCATGTATTCGTGCTTAATACAACGAAACAAGCTGTTTTTGACCGAAACGAGACAACGAAACAAGCTGTTTTTGACCGAAACGAGCTAAATCTGAACACATCGGTTTTACAAGTATCCACGTGATACTCGTCAAAACTTTTTCTCTTATAACTGCGCGAAAAGCATGTATTCTTGCTTAATACAACGAAACAAGCTGTTTTAGACCGAAACGAGCTAATCACAACACATCGGTTTTACAAGTGTCTCTCTAATACGCGTCAAAACTTTTTCTCTTATAACTGCGCGAAAAGCATGTATTCTTGCTTAATACAACGAAACAAGCTGTTTTAGACTGAAACGAGCTAAATCTGAACACATCGGTTTTACAAGTATCCACGTGATACTCGTCAAAACTTTTTCTCTTATAACTGCGCGAAAAGCATGTATTCTTGCTTAATACAGCGAATCAAGTTGTTTTAGACCGAAACGAGCTAAATCACAACACATCGGTACTACAAGTGTTCCACGTGATACTCGTCAAAACTTTTTCTCTTATAACTGCGCGAAAAGCATGTATTCTTGCTTAGTACAGCGAAACAAGCTGTTTTAGACCGAAACGAGCTAAATCACAACACATCGGTATTACAAGTGTTCCACGTGATACTCGTCAAAACTTTTTCTCTTTTAACTGCGCGAAAAGCATGTATTCGTGCTTAATACAACGAAACAAGCTGTTTTTGACCGAAAAGAGCTAAATCTGAACACATCGGTTTTACAAGTATCCACGTGATACTCGTCAACTTTTTCTCTTATAACTGCGCGAAAAGCATGTATTCTTGCTTAATACAACGAAACAAGCTGTTTTGGACCGAAACGAGCTAAATCACAACACATCGGTTTTACAATTCTCTCTGATACGCGTCAAAACTTTTTCTTCTATAACTGCGCGTAAAGCATGTATTCGTGCTTAATACAACGAAACAAGCTGTTTTAGACCGAAACGAGCTAAATCTGAACACATCCGTTTTACAAGTGTTCCTCTGATACGCGTCAAAACTTTTTCTCTTAAAACTGCGCTAAAAGCATGTATTCTTGCTTAATACAGCGAAACAAGCTGTTTTAGACCGAAACGAGCTAAATCACACCACATCGGTTTTACAAGTGTTCCTCTGATACGCGTCAAAGCTTTTTCTCTTATAACTGAGCGAAAAGCATGTATTCTTGCTTAATACAGCGAAACAAGCTGTTTTAGACCGAAACGAGCTAAATCACAACACATCGGTTTTACAAGTGTTCCTCTGATACGTGTCAAAACTTTTTCTCTTATAACTGCGCGAAAAGCATGTATTCTTGCTTAATACAGCGAAACAAGCTGTTTTAGACCGAAATGAGCTAAATCACAACACATCGGTTTTACAAGTGTTCCTCTAATACGCGTCAAAACTTTTTCTCTTATAACTGCGCGAAAAGCATGTATTCTTGCTTAATACAGCGAAACAAGCTGTTTTAGACCGAAACGAGCTAAATCACAACACATCGGTATTACAAGTGTTCCACGTGATACTCGTCAAAACTTTTTCTCTTTTAACTGCGCGAAAAGCATGTATTCGTGCTTAATACGACGAAACAAGCTGTTTTTGACCGAAACGAGCTAAATCTGAACACATCGGTTTTACAAGTATCCACGTGATACTCGTCAAAACTTTTTCTCTTATAACTGCGCGAAAAGCATGTATTCTTGCTTAATACAACGAAACAAGCTGTTTTAGACCGAAACGAGCTAAATCACAACACATCGGTTTTACAAGTGTCTCTCTAATACGCGTCAAAACGTTTTCTCTTATAACTGCGCGAAAAGCATGTATTCTTGCTTAATACAACGAAACAAGCTGTTTTAGACCGAAACGAGCTAAATCTGAACACATCGGTTTTACAAGTATCCACGTGATACTCGTCAAAACTTTTTCTCTTATAACTGCGCGAAAAGCATGTATTCTTGCTTAATACAGCGAAACAAGCTGTTTTAGACCGAAATGAGCTAAATCACAACACATCGGTTTTACAGGTGTTCCTCTGATACGCGTCAAAACTTTTTCTTTTATAACTGCGCGAAAAGCATGTATTCTTGCTTAATACAGCGAATCAAGCTGTTTTAGACCGAAACGAGCTAAATCACAACACATCGGTATTACAAGTGTTCCACGTGATACTCGTCAAAACTTTTTCTCTTATAACTGCGCGAAAAGCATGTATTCGTGCTTAATACAACGAAACAAGCTGTTTTAGACCGAAACGAGCTAAATCTGAACACATCGGTTTTACAAGTATCCACGTGATACTCGTCAAAACTTTTTCTCTTATAACTGCGCGAAAAGCATGTATTCTTGCTTAATACAGCGAAACAAGCTGTTTTAGACCGAAATGAGCTAAATCACAACACAGCGGTTTTACAAGTGTTCCTCTGATACGCGTCAAAACTTTTTCTTTTATAACTGCGCGAAAAGCATGTATTCTTGCTTAATACAGCGAAACAAGCTGTTTTAGACCGAAACGAGCTAAATCACAACACATCGGTATTACAAGTGTTCCACGTGATACTCGTCAAAACTTTTTCTCTTTTAACTGCGCGAAAAGCATGTATTCTTGCTTAATACAACGAAACAAGTTGTTTTAGACCGAAACGAGGTAATCACAACACATCGGTTTTACAAGTGTCTCTCTAATACGCGTCAAAACTTTTTCTCTTATAACTGCGCGAAAAGCATGTATTCTTGCTTAATACAACGAAACAAGCTGTTTTAGACTGAAACGAGCTAAATCTGAACACATCGGTTTTACAAGTATCCACGTGATACTCGTCAAAACTTTTTCTCTTATAACTGCGCGAAAAGCATGTATTCTTGCTTAATACAGCGAATCAAGTTGTTTTAGACCGAAACGAGCTAAATCACAACACATCGGTACTACAAGTGTTCCACGTGATACTCGTCAAAACGTTTTCTCTTATAACTGCGCGAAAAGCATGTATTCTTGCTTAGTACAGCGAAACAAGCTGTTTTAGACCGAAACGAGCTAAATCACAACACATCGGTATTACAAGTGTTCCCCGTGATACTCGTCAAAACTTTTTCTCTTTTAACTGCGCGAAAAGCATGTATTCGTGCTTAATACAACGAAACAAGCTGTTTTTGACCGAAAAGAGCTAAATCTGAACACATCGGTTTTACAAGTATCCACGTGATACTCGTCAACTTTTTCTCTTATAACTGCGCGAAAAGCATGTATTCTTGCTTAATACAACGAAACAAGCTGTTTTGGACCGAAACGAGCTAAATCACAACACATCGGTTTTACAATTGTCTCTGATACGCGTCAAAACTTTTTCTTCTATAACTGCGCGTAAAGCATGTATTCGTGCTTAATACAACGAAACAAGCTGTTTTAGACCGAAACGAGCTAAATCTGAACACATCCGTTTTACAAGTGTTCCTCTGATACGCGTCAAATCTTTTTCTCTTAAAACTGCGCTAAAAGCATGTATTCTTGCTTAATACAGCGAAACAAGCTGTTTTAGACCGAAACGAGCTAAATCACAACACATCGGTTTTACAAGTGTTCCTCTGATACGCGTCAAAGCTTTTTCTCTTATAACTGAGCGAAAAGCATGTATTCTTGCTTAATACAGCGAAACAAGCTGTTTTAGACCGAAACGAGCTAAATCACAACACATCGGTTTTACAAGTGTTCCTCTGATACGCGTCAAAGCTTTTTCTCTTATAACTGAGCGAAAAGCATGTATTCTTGCTTAATACAGCGAAACAAGCTGTTTTAGACCGAAACGAGCTAAATCACAACACATCGGTTTTACAAGTGTTCCTCTGATACGTGTCAAAACTTTTTCTCTTATAACTGCGCGAAAAGCATGTATTCTTGCTTAATACAGCGAAACAAGCTGTTTTAGACCGAAACGAGCTAAATCACAACACATCGGTATTACAAGTGTTCCACGTGATACTCGTCAAAACTTTTTCTCTTTTAACTGCGCGAAAAGCATGTATTCGTGCTTAATACGACGAAACAAGCTGTTTTTGACCGAAACGAGCTAAATCTGAACACATCGGTTTTACAAGTATCCACGTGATACTCGTCAAAACTTTTTCTCTTATAACTGCGCGAAAAGCATGTATTCTTGCTTAATACAACGAAACAAGCTGTTTTAGACCGAAACGAGCTAAATCACAACACATCGGTTTTACAAGTGTCTCTCTAATACGCGTCAAAACGTTTTCTCTTATAACTGCGCGAAAAGCATGTATTCTTGCTTAATACAACGAAACAAGCTGTTTTAGACCGAAACGAGCTAAATCTGAACACATCGGTTTTACAAGTATCCACGTGATACTCGTCAAAACTTTTTCTCTTATAACTGCGCGAAAAGCATGTATTCTTGCTTAATACAGCGAAACAAGCTGTTTTAGACCGAAATGAGCTAAATCACAACACATCGGTTTTACAAGTGTTCCTCTGATACGCGTCAAAACTTTTTCTTTTATAACTGCGCGAAAAGCATGTATTCTTGCTTAATACAGCGAATCAAGCTGTTTTAGACCGAAACGAGCTAAATCACAACACATCGGTAGTACAAGTGTTCCACGTGATACTCGTCAAAACTTTTTCTCTTATAACTGCGCGAAAAGCATGTATTCGTGCTTAATACAACGAAACAAGCTGTTTTAGACCGAAACGAGCTAAATCTGAACACATCGGTTTTACAAGTATCCACGTGATACTCGTCAAAACTTTTTCTCTTATAACTGCGCGAAAAGCATGTATTCTTGCTTAATACAGCGAAACAAGCTGTTTTAGACCGAAATGAGCTAAATCACAACACAGCGGTTTTACAAGTGTTCCTCTGATACGCGTCAAAACTTTTTCTTTTATAACTGCGCGAAAAGCATGTATTCTTGCTTAATACAGCGAAACAAGCTGTTTTAGACCGAAACGAGCTAAATCACAACACATCGGTATTACAAGTGTTCCACGTGATACTCGTCAAAACTTTTTCTCTTTTAACTGCGCGAAAAGCATGTATTCTTGCTTAATACAACGAAACAAGCTGTTTTGGACCGAAACGAGCTAAATCACAACACATCGGTTTTACAATTGTCTCTGATACGCGTCAAAACGTTTTCTTCTATAACTGCGCGTAAAGCATGTATTCGTGCTTAATACAACGAAACAAGCTGTTTTAGACCGAAACGAGCTAAATCTGGACACATCCGTTTTACAAGTGTTCCTCTGATACGCGTCAAAACTTTTTCTCTTAAAACTGCGCTAAAGGCATGTATTCTTGCTTAATACAGCGAAACAAGCTGTTTTAGACCGAAACGAGCTAAATCACAACACATCGGTTTTACAAGTGTTCCTCTGATCCGCGTCAAAGCTTTTTCTCTTATAACTGCGCGAAAAGCATGTATTCTTGCTTAATACAGCGAAACAAGCTGTTTTAGACCGAAACGAGCTAAATCACAACACATCGGTTTTACAAGTGTTCCTCTGATACGCGTCAAAACTTTTTCTCTTATAACTGCGCGAAAAGCATGTATTCTTGCTTAATACAGCGAAACAAGCTGTTTTAGACCGAAATGAGCTAAATCACAACACATCAGTTTTACAAGTGTTCCTCTAATACGCGTCAAAACTTTTTCTCTTATAACTGCGCGAAAAGCATGTATTCTTGCTTAATACAGCGAAACGAGCTGTTTTAGACCGAAACGAGCTAAATCACAACACATCGGTATTACAAGTGTTCCACGTGATACTCGTCAAAACTTTTTCTCTTTTAACTGCGCGAAAAGCATGTATTCGTGCTTAATACGACGAAACAAGCTGTTTTTGACCGAAACGAGCTAAATCTGAACACATCGGTTTTACAAGTATCCACGTGATACTCGTCAAAACTTTTTCTCTTATAACTGCGCGAAAAGCATGTATTCTTGCTTAATACAACGAAACAAGCTGTTTTAGACCGAAACGAGCTAAATCACAACACATCGGTTTTACAAGTGTCTCTCCAATACGCGTCAAAGCTTTTTCTCTTATAACTGCGCGAAAAGCATGTATTCTTGCTTAATACAGCGAAACAAGCTGTTTTAGACCGAAACGAGCTAAATCACAACACATCGGTTTTACAAGTGTTCCTCTGATACGCGTCAAAACTTTTTCTCTTATAACTGCGCGAAAAGCATGTATTCTTGCTTAATACAGCGAAACAAGCTGTTTTAGACCGAAATGAGCTAAATCACAACACATCGGTTTTACAAGTGTTCCTCTAATACGCGTCAAAACTTTTTCTCTTATAACTGCGCGAAAAGCATGTATTCTTGCTTAATACAGCGAAACAAGCTGTTTTAGACCGAAACGAGCTAAATCACAACACATCGGTATTACAAGTGTTCCACGTGATACTCGTCAAAACTTTTTCTCTTTTAACTGCGCGAAAAGCATGTATTCGTGCTTAATACGACGAAACAAGCTGTTTTTGACCGAAACGAGCTAAATCTGAACACATCGGTTTTACAAGTATCCACGTGATACTCGTCAAAACTTTTTCTCTTATAACTGCGCGAAAAGCATGTATTCTTGCTTAATACAACGAAACAAGCTGTTTTAGACCGAAACGAGCTAAATCACAACACATCGGTTTTACAAGTGTCTCTCTAATACGCGTCAAAACTTTTTCTCTTATAACTGCGCGAAAAGCATGTATTCTTGCTTAATACAACGAAACAAGCTGTTTTAGACCGAAACGAGCTAAATCTGAACACATCGGTTTTACAAGTATCCACGTGATACTCGTCAAAACTTTTTCTCTTATAACTGCGCGAAAAGCATGTATTCTTGCTTAATACAGCGAAACAAGCTGTTTTAGACCGAAATGAGCTAAATCACAACACATCGGTTTTACAAGTGTTCCTCTGATACGCGTCAAAACTTTTTCTTTTATAACTGCGCGAAAAGCATGTATTCTTACTTAATACAGCGAATCAAGCTGTTTTAGACCGAAACGAGCTAAATCACAACACATCGGTATTACAAGTGTTCCACGTGATACTCGTCAAAACTTTTTCTCTTATAACTGCGCGAAAAGCATGTATTCGTGCTTAATACAACGAAACAAGCTGTTTTAGACCGAAACGAGCTAAATCTGAACACATCGGTTTTACAAGTATCCACGTGATACTCGTCAAAACTTTTTCTCTTATAACTGCGCGAAAAGCATGTATTCTTGCTTAATACAGCGAAACAAGCTGTTTTAGACCGAAATGAGCTAAATCACAACACAGCGGTTTTACAAGTGTTCCTCTGATACGCGTCAAAACTTTTTCTTTTATAACTGCGCGAAAAGCATGTATTCTTGCTTAATACAGCGAAACAAGCTGTTTTAGACCGAAACGAGCTAAATCACAACACATCGGTATTACAAGTGTTCCACGTGATACTCGTCAAAACTTTTTCTCTTTTAACTGCGCGAAAAGCATGTATTCGTGCTTAATACAACGAAACAAGCTGTTTTTGACCGAAACGAGACAACGAAACAAGCTGTTTTTGACCGAAACGAGCTAAATCTGAACACATCGGTTTTACAAGTATCCACGTGATACTCGTCAAAACTTTTTCTCTTATAACTGCGCGAAAAGCATGTATTCTTGCTTAATACAACGAAACAAGCTGTTTTAGACCGAAACGAGCTAATCACAACACATCGGTTTTACAAGTGTCTCTCTAATACGCGTCAAAACTTTTTCTCTTATAACTGCGCGAAAAGCATGTATTCTTGCTTAATACAACGAAACAAGCTGTTTTAGACTGAAACGAGCTAAATCTGAACACATCGGTTTTACAAGTATCCACGTGATACTCGTCAAAACTTTTTCTCTTATAACTGCGCGAAAAGCATGTATTCTTGCTTAATACAGCGAATCAAGTTGTTTTAGACCGAAACGAGCTAAATCACAACACATCGGTACTACAAGTGTTCCACGTGATACTCGTCAAAACTTTTTCTCTTATAACTGCGCGAAAAGCATGTATTCTTGCTTAGTACAGCGAAACAAGCTGTTTTAGACCGAAACGAGCTAAATCACAACACATCGGTATTACAAGTGTTCCACGTGATACTCGTCAAAACTTTTTCTCTTTTAACTGCGCGAAAAGCATGTATTCGTGCTTAATACAACGAAACAAGCTGTTTTTGACCGAAAAGAGCTAAATCTGAACACATCGGTTTTACAAGTATCCACGTGATACTCGTCAACTTTTTCTCTTATAACTGCGCGAAAAGCATGTATTCTTGCTTAATACAACGAAACAAGCTGTTTTGGACCGAAACGAGCTAAATCACAACACATCGGTTTTACAATTCTCTCTGATACGCGTCAAAACTTTTTCTTCTATAACTGCGCGTAAAGCATGTATTCGTGCTTAATACAACGAAACAAGCTGTTTTAGACCGAAACGAGCTAAATCTGAACACATCCGTTTTACAAGTGTTCCTCTGATACGCGTCAAAACTTTTTCTCTTAAAACTGCGCTAAAAGCATGTATTCTTGCTTAATACAGCGAAACAAGCTGTTTTAGACCGAAACGAGCTAAATCACACCACATCGGTTTTACAAGTGTTCCTCTGATACGCGTCAAAGCTTTTTCTCTTATAACTGAGCGAAAAGCATGTATTCTTGCTTAATACAGCGAAACAAGCTGTTTTAGACCGAAACGAGCTAAATCACAACACATCGGTTTTACAAGTGTTCCTCTGATACGTGTCAAAACTTTTTCTCTTATAACTGCGCGAAAAGCATGTATTCTTGCTTAATACAGCGAAACAAGCTGTTTTAGACCGAAATGAGCTAAATCACAACACATCGGTTTTACAAGTGTTCCTCTAATACGCGTCAAAACTTTTTCTCTTATAACTGCGCGAAAAGCATGTATTCTTGCTTAATACAGCGAAACAAGCTGTTTTAGACCGAAACGAGCTAAATCACAACACATCGGTATTACAAGTGTTCCACGTGATACTCGTCAAAACTTTTTCTCTTTTAACTGCGCGAAAAGCATGTATTCGTGCTTAATACGACGAAACAAGCTGTTTTTGACCGAAACGAGCTAAATCTGAACACATCGGTTTTACAAGTATCCACGTGATACTCGTCAAAACTTTTTCTCTTATAACTGCGCGAAAAGCATGTATTCTTGCTTAATACAACGAAACAAGCTGTTTTAGACCGAAACGAGCTAAATCACAACACATCGGTTTTACAAGTGTCTCTCTAATACGCGTCAAAACGTTTTCTCTTATAACTGCGCGAAAAGCATGTATTCTTGCTTAATACAACGAAACAAGCTGTTTTAGACCGAAACGAGCTAAATCTGAACACATCGGTTTTACAAGTATCCACGTGATACTCGTCAAAACTTTTTCTCTTATAACTGCGCGAAAAGCATGTATTCTTGCTTAATACAGCGAAACAAGCTGTTTTAGACCGAAATGAGCTAAATCACAACACATCGGTTTTACAGGTGTTCCTCTGATACGCGTCAAAACTTTTTCTTTTATAACTGCGCGAAAAGCATGTATTCTTGCTTAATACAGCGAATCAAGCTGTTTTAGACCGAAACGAGCTAAATCACAACACATCGGTATTACAAGTGTTCCACGTGATACTCGTCAAAACTTTTTCTCTTATAACTGCGCGAAAAGCATGTATTCGTGCTTAATACAACGAAACAAGCTGTTTTAGACCGAAACGAGCTAAATCTGAACACATCGGTTTTACAAGTATCCACGTGATACTCGTCAAAACTTTTTCTCTTATAACTGCGCGAAAAGCATGTATTCTTGCTTAATACAGCGAAACAAGCTGTTTTAGACCGAAATGAGCTAAATCACAACACAGCGGTTTTACAAGTGTTCCTCTGATACGCGTCAAAACTTTTTCTTTTATAACTGCGCGAAAAGCATGTATTCTTGCTTAATACAGCGAAACAAGCTGTTTTAGACCGAAACGAGCTAAATCACAACACATCGGTATTACAAGTGTTCCACGTGATACTCGTCAAAACTTTTTCTCTTTTAACTGCGCGAAAAGCATGTATTCTTGCTTAATACAACGAAACAAGTTGTTTTAGACCGAAACGAGGTAATCACAACACATCGGTTTTACAAGTGTCTCTCTAATACGCGTCAAAACTTTTTCTCTTATAACTGCGCGAAAAGCATGTATTCTTGCTTAATACAACGAAACAAGCTGTTTTAGACTGAAACGAGCTAAATCTGAACACATCGGTTTTACAAGTATCCACGTGATACTCGTCAAAACTTTTTCTCTTATAACTGCGCGAAAAGCATGTATTCTTGCTTAATACAGCGAATCAAGTTGTTTTAGACCGAAACGAGCTAAATCACAACACATCGGTACTACAAGTGTTCCACGTGATACTCGTCAAAACGTTTTCTCTTATAACTGCGCGAAAAGCATGTATTCTTGCTTAGTACAGCGAAACAAGCTGTTTTAGACCGAAACGAGCTAAATCACAACACATCGGTATTACAAGTGTTCCCCGTGATACTCGTCAAAACTTTTTCTCTTTTAACTGCGCGAAAAGCATGTATTCGTGCTTAATACAACGAAACAAGCTGTTTTTGACCGAAAAGAGCTAAATCTGAACACATCGGTTTTACAAGTATCCACGTGATACTCGTCAACTTTTTCTCTTATAACTGCGCGAAAAGCATGTATTCTTGCTTAATACAACGAAACAAGCTGTTTTGGACCGAAACGAGCTAAATCACAACACATCGGTTTTACAATTGTCTCTGATACGCGTCAAAACTTTTTCTTCTATAACTGCGCGTAAAGCATGTATTCGTGCTTAATACAACGAAACAAGCTGTTTTAGACCGAAACGAGCTAAATCTGAACACATCCGTTTTACAAGTGTTCCTCTGATACGCGTCAAATCTTTTTCTCTTAAAACTGCGCTAAAAGCATGTATTCTTGCTTAATACAGCGAAACAAGCTGTTTTAGACCGAAACGAGCTAAATCACAACACATCGGTTTTACAAGTGTTCCTCTGATACGCGTCAAAGCTTTTTCTCTTATAACTGAGCGAAAAGCATGTATTCTTGCTTAATACAGCGAAACAAGCTGTTTTAGACCGAAACGAGCTAAATCACAACACATCGGTTTTACAAGTGTTCCTCTGATACGCGTCAAAGCTTTTTCTCTTATAACTGAGCGAAAAGCATGTATTCTTGCTTAATACAGCGAAACAAGCTGTTTTAGACCGAAACGAGCTAAATCACAACACATCGGTTTTACAAGTGTTCCTCTGATACGTGTCAAAACTTTTTCTCTTATAACTGCGCGAAAAGCATGTATTCTTGCTTAATACAGCGAAACAAGCTGTTTTAGACCGAAACGAGCTAAATCACAACACATCGGTATTACAAGTGTTCCACGTGATACTCGTCAAAACTTTTTCTCTTTTAACTGCGCGAAAAGCATGTATTCGTGCTTAATACGACGAAACAAGCTGTTTTTGACCGAAACGAGCTAAATCTGAACACATCGGTTTTACAAGTATCCACGTGATACTCGTCAAAACTTTTTCTCTTATAACTGCGCGAAAAGCATGTATTCTTGCTTAATACAACGAAACAAGCTGTTTTAGACCGAAACGAGCTAAATCACAACACATCGGTTTTACAAGTGTCTCTCTAATACGCGTCAAAACGTTTTCTCTTATAACTGCGCGAAAAGCATGTATTCTTGCTTAATACAACGAAACAAGCTGTTTTAGACCGAAACGAGCTAAATCTGAACACATCGGTTTTACAAGTATCCACGTGATACTCGTCAAAACTTTTTCTCTTATAACTGCGCGAAAAGCATGTATTCTTGCTTAATACAGCGAAACAAGCTGTTTTAGACCGAAATGAGCTAAATCACAACACATCGGTTTTACAAGTGTTCCTCTGATACGCGTCAAAACTTTTTCTTTTATAACTGCGCGAAAAGCATGTATTCTTGCTTAATACAGCGAATCAAGCTGTTTTAGACCGAAACGAGCTAAATCACAACACATCGGTAGTACAAGTGTTCCACGTGATACTCGTCAAAACTTTTTCTCTTATAACTGCGCGAAAAGCATGTATTCGTGCTTAATACAACGAAACAAGCTGTTTTAGACCGAAACGAGCTAAATCTGAACACATCGGTTTTACAAGTATCCACGTGATACTCGTCAAAACTTTTTCTCTTATAACTGCGCGAAAAGCATGTATTCTTGCTTAATACAGCGAAACAAGCTGTTTTAGACCGAAATGAGCTAAATCACAACACAGCGGTTTTACAAGTGTTCCTCTGATACGCGTCAAAACTTTTTCTTTTATAACTGCGCGAAAAGCATGTATTCTTGCTTAATACAGCGAAACAAGCTGTTTTAGACCGAAACGAGCTAAATCACAACACATCGGTATTACAAGTGTTCCACGTGATACTCGTCAAAACTTTTTCTCTTTTAACTGCGCGAAAAGCATGTATTCTTGCTTAATACAACGAAACAAGTTGTTTTAGACCGAAACGAGGTAATCACAACACATCGGTTTTACAAGTGTCTCTCTAATACGCGTCAAAACTTTTTCTCTTATAACTGCGCGAAAAGCATGTATTCTTGCTTAATACAACGAAACAAGCTGTTTTAGACTGAAACGAGCTAAATCTGAACACATCGGTTTTACAAGTATCCACGTGATACTCGTCAAAACTTTTTCTCTTATAACTGCGCGAAAAGCATGTATTCTTGCTTAATACAGCGAATCAAGTTGTTTTAGACCGAAACGAGCTAAATCACAACACATCGGTACTACAAGTGTTCCACGTGATACTCGTCAAAACGTTTTCTCTTATAACTGCGCGAAAAGCATGTATTCTTGCTTAGTACAGCGAAACAAGCTGTTTTAGACCGAAACGAGCTAAATCACAACACATCGGTATTACAAGTGTTCCACGTGATACTCGTCAAAACTTTTTCTCTTTTAACTGCGCGAAAAGCATGTATTCGTGCTTAATACAACGAAACAAGCTGTTTTTGACCGAAAAGAGCTAAATCTGAACACATCGGTTTTACAAGTATCCACGTGATACTCGTCAACTTTTTCTCTTATAACTGCGCGAAAAGCATGTATTCTTGCTTAATACAACGAAACAAGCTGTTTTGGACCGAAACGAGCTAAATCACAACACATCGGTTTTACAATTGTCTCTGATACGCGTCAAAACTTTTTCTTCTATAACTGCGCGTAAAGCATGTATTCGTGCTTAATACAACGAAACAAGCTGTTTTAGACCGAAACGAGCTAAATCTGAACACATCCGTTTTACAAGTGTTCCTCTGATACGCGTCAAATCTTTTTCTCTTAAAACTGCGCTAAAAGCATGTATTCTTGCTTAATACAGCGAAACAAGCTGTTTTAGACCGAAACGAGCTAAATCACAACACATCGGTTTTACAAGTGTTCCTCTGATACGCGTCAAAGCTTTTTCTCTTATAACTGAGCGAAAAGCATGTATTCTTGCTTAATACAGCGAAACAAGCTGTTTTAGACCGAAACGAGCTAAATCACAACACATCGGTTTTACAAGTGTTCCTCTGATACGTGTCAAAACTTTTTCTCTTATAACTGCGCGAAAAGCATGTATTCTTGCTTAATACAGCGAAACAAGCTGTTTTAGACCGAAATGAGCTAAATCACAACACATCGGTTTTACAAGTGTTCCTCTAATACGCGTCAAAACTTTTTCTCTTATAACTGCGCGAAAAGCATGTATTCTTGCTTAATACAGCGAAACAAGCTGTTTTAGACCGAAACGAGCTAAATCACAACACATCGGTATTACAAGTGTTCCACGTGATACTCGTCAAAACTTTTTCTCTTTTAACTGCGCGAAAAGCATGTATTCGTGCTTAATACGACGAAACAAGCTGTTTTTGACCGAAACGAGCTAAATCTGAACACATCGGTTTTACAAGTATCCACGTGATACTCGTCAAAACTTTTTCTCTTATAACTGCGCGAAAAGCATGTATTCTTGCTTAATACAACGAAACAAGCTGTTTTAGACCGAAACGAGCTAAATCACAACACATCGGTTTTACAAGTGTCTCTCTAATACGCGTCAAAACTTTTTCTCTTATAACTGCGCGAAAAGCATGTATTCTTGCTTAATACAACGAAACAAGCTGTTTTAGACCGAAACGAGCTAAATCTGAACACATCGGTTTTACAAGTGTTCCTCTGATACGCGTCAAAACTTTTTCTCTTATAACTGCGCGAAAAGCATGTATTCTTGCTTAATACAGCGAAACAAGCTGTTTTAGACCGAAATGAGCTAAATCACAACACATCGGTTTTACAAGTGTTCCTCTAATACGCGTCAAAACTTTTTCTCTTATAACTGCGCGAAAAGCATGTATTCTTGCTTAATACAGCGAAACAAGCTGTTTTAGACCGAAACGAGCTAAATCACAACACATCGGTATTACAAGTGTTCCACGTGATACTCGTCAAAACTTTTTCTCTTTTAACTGCGCGAAAAGCATGTATTCGTGCTTAATACGACGAAACAAGCTGTTTTTGACCGAAACGAGCTAAATCTGAACACATCGGTTTTACAAGTATCCACGTGATACTCGTCAAAACTTTTTCTCTTATAACTGCGCGAAAAGCATGTATTCTTGCTTAATACAACGAAACAAGCTGTTTTAGACCGAAACGAGCTAAATCACAACACATCGGTTTTACAAGTGTCTCTCTAATACGCGTCAAAACGTTTTCTCTTATAACTGCGCGAAAAGCATGTATTCTTGCTTAATACAACGAAACAAGCTGTTTTAGACCGAAACGAGCTAAATCTGAACACATCGGTTTTACAAGTATCCACGTGATACTCGTCAAAACTTTTTCTCTTATAACTGCGCGAAAAGCATGTATTCTTGCTTAATACAGCGAAACAAGCTGTTTTAGACCGAAATGAGCTAAATCACAACACATCGGTTTTACAAGTGTTCCTCTGATACGCGTCAAAACTTTTTCTTTTATAACTGCGCGAAAAGCATGTATTCTTGCTTAATACAGCGAATCAA
The DNA here is from genome assembly GCF_052857255.1 of Amblyomma americanum. Classification (NCBI taxonomy): domain Eukaryota; kingdom Metazoa; phylum Arthropoda; class Arachnida; order Ixodida; family Ixodidae; genus Amblyomma; species Amblyomma americanum. The sequence continues at coordinate 427,443 of NW_027526500.1, read as the reverse complement.
GCTGTTTTAGACCGAAACGAGCTAAATCACAACACATCGGTATTACAAGTGTTCCACGTGATACTCGTCAAAACTTTTTCTCTTATAACTGCGCGAAAAGCATGTATTCGTGCTTAATACAACGAAACAAGCTGTTTTAGACCGAAACGAGTTAAATCTGAACACATCGGTTTTATAAGTATCCACGTGATACTCGTCAAAACTTTTTCTCTTATAACTGCGCGAAAAGCATGTATTCTTGCTTAATACAGCGAAACAAGCTGTTTTAGACCGAAATGAGCTAAATCACAACACAGCGGTTTTACAAGTGTTCCTCTGATACGCGTCAAAACTTTTTCTTTTATAACTGCGCGAAAAGCATGTATTCTTGCTTAATACAGCGAAACAAGCTGTTTTAGACCGAAACGAGCTAAATCACAACACATCGGTATTACAAGTGTTCCACGTGATACTCGTCAAAACTTTTTCTCTTTTAACTGCGCGAAAAGCATGTATTCTTGCTTAATACAACGAAACAAGCTGTTTTAGACCGAAACGAGGTAATCACAACACATCGGTTTTACAAGTGTCTCTCTAATACGCGTCAAAACTTTTTCTCTTATAACTGCGCGAAAAGCATGTATTCTTGCTTAATACAACGAAACAAGCTGTTTTAGACTGAAACGAGCTAAATCTGAACACATCGGTTTTACAAGTATCCACGTGATACTCGTCAAAACTTTTTCTCTTATAACTGCGCGAAAAGCATGTATTCTTGCTTAATACAGCGAATCAAGTTGTTTTAGACCGAAACGAGCTAAATCACAACACATCGGTACTACAAGTGTTCCACGTGATACTCGTCAAAACGTTTTCTCTTATAACTGCGCGAAAAGCATGTATTCTTGCTTAGTACAGCGAAACAAGCTGTTTTAGACCGAAACGAGCTAAATCACAACACATCGGTATTACAAGTGTTCCACGTGATACTCGTCAAAACTTTTTCTCTTTTAACTGCGCGAAAAGCATGTATTCGTGCTTAATACAACGAAACAAGCTGTTTTTGACCGAAAAGAGCTAAATCTGAACACATCGGTTTTACAAGTATCCACGTGATACTCGTCAACTTTTTCTCTTATAACTGCGCGAAAAGCATGTATTCTTGCTTAATACAACGAAACAAGCTGTTTTGGACCGAAACGAGCTAAATCACAACACATCGGTTTTACAATTGTCTCTGATACGCGTCAAAACTTTTTCTTCTATAACTGCGCGTAAAGCATGTATTCGTGCTTAATACAACGAAACAAGCTGTTTTAGACCGAAACGAGCTAAATCTGAACACATCCGTTTTACAAGTGTTCCTCTGATACGCGTCAAATCTTTTTCTCTTAAAACTGCGCTAAAAGCATGTATTCTTGCTTAATACAGCGAAACAAGCTGTTTTAGACCGAAACGAGCTAAATCACAACACATCGGTTTTACAAGTGTTCCTCTGATACGCGTCAAAGCTTTTTCTCTTATAACTGAGCGAAAAGCATGTATTCTTGCTTAATACAGCGAAACAAGCTGTTTTAGACCGAAACGAGCTAAATCACAACACATCGGTTTTACAAGTGTTCCTCTGATACGTGTCAAAACTTTTTCTCTTATAACTGCGCGAAAAGCATGTATTCTTGCTTAATACAGCGAAACAAGCTGTTTTAGACCGAAATGAGCTAAATCACAACACATCGGTTTTACAAGTGTTCCTCTAATACGCGTCAAAACTTTTTCTCTTATAACTGCGCGAAAAGCATGTATTCTTGCTTAATACAGCGAAACAAGCTGTTTTAGACCGAAACGAGCTAAATCACAACACATCGGTATTACAAGTGTTCCACGTGATACTCGTCAAAAATTTTTCTCTTTTAACTGCGCGAAAAGCATGTATTCGTGCTTAATACGACGAAACAAGCTGTTTTTGACCGAAACGAGCTAAATCTGAACACATCGGTTTTACAAGTATCCACGTGATACTCGTCAAAACTTTTTCTCTTATAACTGCGCGAAAAGCATGTATTCTTGCTTAATACAACGAAACAAGCTGTTTTAGACCGAAACGAGCTAAATCACAACACATCGGTTTTACAAGTGTCTCTCTAATACGCGTCAAAACTTTTTCTCTTATAACTGCGCGAAAAGCATGTATTCTTGCTTAATACAACGAAACAAGCTGTTTTAGACCGAAACGAGCTAAATCTGAACACATCGGTTTTACAAGTGTTCCTCTGATACGCGTCAAAACTTTTTCTCTTATAACTGCGCGAAAAGCATGTATTCTTGCTTAATACAGCGAAACAAGCTGTTTTAGACCGAAATGAGCTAAATCACAACACATCGGTTTTACAAGTGTTCCTCTAATACGCGTCAAAACTTTTTCTCTTATAACTGCGCGAAAAGCATGTATTCTTGCTTAATACAGCGAAACAAGCTGTTTTAGACCGAAACGAGCTAAATCACAACACATCGGTATTACAAGTGTTCCACGTGATACTCGTCAAAACTTTTTCTCTTTTAACTGCGCGAAAAGCATGTATTCGTGCTTAATACGACGAAACAAGCTGTTTTTGACCGAAACGAGCTAAATCTGAACACATCGGTTTTACAAGTATCCACGTGATACTCGTCAAAACTTTTTCTCTTATAACTGCGCGAAAAGCATGTATTCTTGCTTAATACAACGAAACAAGCTGTTTTTGACCGAAACGAGCTAAATCACAACACATCGGTTTTACAAGTGTCTCTCTAATACGCGTCAAAACTTTTTCTCTTATAACTGCGCGAAAAGCATGTATTCTTGCTTAATACAACGAAACAAGCTGTTTTAGACCGAAACGAGCTAAATCTGAACACATCGGTTTTACAAGTATCCACGTGATACTCGTCAAAACTTTTTCTCTTATAACTGCGCGAAAAGCATGTATTCTTGCTTAATACAGCGAAACAAGCTGTTTTAGACCGAAATGAGCTAAATCACAACACATCGGTTTTACAAGTGTTCCTCTGATACGCGTCAAAACTTTTTCTTTTATAACTGCGCGAAAAGCATGTATTCTTGCTTAATACAGCGAATCAAGCTGTTTTAGACCGAAACGAGCTAAATCACAACACATCGGTATTACAAGTGTTCCACGTGATACTCGTCAAAACTTTTTCTCTTATAACTGCGCGAAAAGCATGTATTCGTGCTTAATACAACGAAACAAGCTGTTTTAGACCGAAACGAGCTAAATCTGAACACATCGGTTTTACAAGTATCCACGTGATACTCGTCAAAACTTTTTCTCTTATAACTGCGCGAAAAGCATGTATTCTTGCTTAATACAGCGAAACAAGCTGTTTTAGACCGAAATGAGCTAAATCACAACACAGCGGTTTTACAAGTGTTCCTCTGATACGCGTCAAAACTTTTTCTTTTATAACTGCGCGAAAAGCATGTATTCTTGCTTAATACAGCGAAACAAGCTGTTTTAGACCGAAACGAGCTAAATCACAACACATCGGTATTACAAGTGTTCCACGTGATACTCGTCAAAACTTTTTCTCTTTTAACTGCGCGAAAAGCATGTATTCGTGCTTAATACAACGAAACAAGCTGTTTTTGACCGAAACGAGACAACGAAACAAGCTGTTTTTGACCGAAACGAGCTAAATCTGAACACATCGGTTTTACAAGTATCCACGTGATACTCGTCAAAACTTTTTCTCTTATAACTGCGCGAAAAGCATGTATTCTTGCTTAATACAACGAAACAAGCTGTTTTAGACCGAAACGAGCTAATCACAACACATCGGTTTTACAAGTGTCTCTCTAATACGCGTCAAAACTTTTTCTCTTATAACTGCGCGAAAAGCATGTATTCTTGCTTAATACAACGAATCAAGCTGTTTTAGACTGAAACGAGCTAAATCTGAACACATCGGTTTTACAAGTATCCACGTGATACTCGTCAAAACTTTTTCTCTTATAACTGCGCGAAAAGCATGTATTCTTGCTTAATACAGCGAATCAAGTTGTTTTAGACCGAAACGAGCTAAATCACAACACATCGGTACTACAAGTGTTCCACGTGATACTCGTCAAAACTTTTTCTCTTATAACTGCGCGAAAAGCATGTATTCTTGCTTAGTACAGCGAAACAAGCTGTTTTAGACCGAAACGAGCTAAATCACAACACATCGGTATTACAAGTGTTCCACGTGATACTCGTCAAAACTTTTTCTCTTTTAACTGCGCGAAAAGCATGTATTCGTGCTTAATACAACGAAACAAGCTGTTTTTGACCGAAACGAGCTAAATCTGAACACATCGGTTTTACAAGTATCCACGTGATACTCGTCAACTTTTTCTCTTATAACTGCGCGAAAAGCATGTATTCTTGCTTAATACAACGAAACAAGCTGTTTTGGACCGAAACGAGCTAAATCACAACACATCGGTTTTACAAGTGTCTCTCTAATACGCGTCAAAACTTTTTCTCTTATAACTGCGCGAAAAGCATGTATTCTTGCTTAATACAACGAAACAAGCTGTTTTAGACCGAAACGAGCTAAATCTGAACACATCGGTTTTACAAGTATCCACGTGATACTCGTCAAAACTTTTTCTCTTATAACTGCGCGAAAAGCATGTATTCTTGCTTAATACAGCGAAACAAGCTGTTTTAGACCGAAATGAGCTAAATCACAACACATCGGTTTTACAAGTGTTCCTCTGATACGCGTCAAAACTTTTTCTTTTATAACTGCGCGAAAAGCATGTATTCTTGCTTAATACAGCGAATCAAGCTGTTTTAGACCGAAACGAGCTAAATCACAACACATCGGTATTACAAGTGTTCCACGTGATACTCGTCAAAACTTTTTCTCTTATAACTGCGCGAAAAGCATGTATTCGTGCTTAATACAACGAAACAAGCTGTTTTAGACCGAAACGAGCTAAATCTGAACACATCGGTTTTACAAGTATCCACGTGATACTCGTCAAAACTTTTTCTCTTATAACTGCGCGAAAAGCATGTATTCTTGCTTAATACAGCGAAACAAGCTGTTTTAGACCGAAATGAGCTAAATCACAACACAGCGGTTTTACAAGTGTTCCTCTGATACGCGTCAAAACTTTTTCTTTTATAACTGCGCGAAAAGCATGTATTCTTGCTTAATACAGCGAAACAAGCTGTTTTAGACCGAAACGAGCTAAATCACAACACCGGTATTACAAGTGTTCCACGTGATACTCGTCAAAACTTTTTCTCTTTTAACTGCGCGAAAAGCATGTATTCGTGCTTAATACAACGAAACAAGCTGTTTTTGACCGAAACGAGACAACGAAACAAGCTGTTTTTGACCGAAACGAGCTAAATCTGAACACATCGGTTTTACAAGTATCCACGTGATACTCGTCAAAACTTTTTCTCTTATAACTGCGCGAAAAGCATGTATTCTTGCTTAATACAACGAAACAAGCTGTTTTAGACCGAAACGAGCTAATCACAACACATCGGTTTTACAAGTGTCTCTCTAATACGCGTCAAAACTTTTTCTCTTATAACTGCGCGAAAAGCATGTATTCTTGCTTAATACAACGAATCAAGCTGTTTTAGACTGAAACGAGCTAAATCTGAACACATCGGTTTTACAAGTATCCACGTGATACTCGTCAAAACTTTTTCTCTTATAACTGCGCGAAAAGCATGTATTCTTGCTTAATACAGCGAATCAAGTTGTTTTAGACCGAAACGAGCTAAATCACAACACATCGGTACTACAAGTGTTCCACGTGATACTCGTCAAAACTTTTTCTCTTATAACTGCGCGAAAAGCATGTATTCTTGCTTAGTACAGCGAAACAAGCCGTTTTTTTGGACCGAAACGAGCTAAATCACAACACATCGGTATTACAAGTGTTCCACGTGATACTCGTCAAAACTTTTTCTCTTTTAACTGCGCGAAAAGCATGTATTCGTGCTTAATACAACGAAACAAGCTGTTTTTGACCGAAACGAGCTAAATCTGAACACATCGGTTTTACAAGTATCCACGTGATACTCGTCAACTTTTTCTCTTATAACTGCGCGAAAAGCATGTATTCTTGCTTAATACAACGAAACAAGCTGTTTTGGACCGAAACGAGCTAAATCACAACACATCGGTTTTACAATTGTCTCTGATACGCGTCAAAACTTTTTCTTCTATAACTGCGCGTAAAGCATGTATTCGTGCTTAATACAACGAAACAAGCTGTTTTAGACCGAAACGAGCTAAATCTGAACACATCCGTTTTACAAGTGTTCCTCTGATACGCGTCAAAACTTTTTCTCTTAAAACTGCGCTAAAAGCATGTATTCTTGCTTAATACAGCGAAACAAGCTGTTTTAGACCGAAACGAGCTAAATCACAACACATCGGTTTTACAAGTGTTCCTCTGATACGCGTCAAAGCTTTTTCTCTTATAACTGCGCGAAAAGCATGTATTCTTGCTTAATACAGCGAAACAAGCTGTTTTAGACCGAAACGAGCTAAATCACAACACATCGGTTTTACAAGTGTTCCTCTGATACGTGTCAAAACTTTTTCTCTTATAACTGCGCGAAAAGCATGTATTCTTGCTTAATACAGCGAAACAAGCTGTTTTAGACCGAAATGAGCTAAATCACAACACATCGGTTTTACAAGTGTTCCTCTAATACGCGTCAAAACTTTTTCTCTTATAACTGCGCGAAAAGCATGTATTCTTGCTTAATACAGCGAAACAAGCTGTTTTAGACCGAAACGAGCCAAATCACAACACATCGGTATTACAAGTGTTCCACGTGATACTCGTCAAAACTTTTTCTCTTTTAACTGCGCGAAAAGCATGTATTCGTGCTTAATACGACGAAACAAGCTGTTTTTGACCGAAACGAGCTAAATCTGAACACATCGGTTTTACAAGTATCCACGTGATACTCGTCAAAACTTTTTCTCTTATAACTGCGCGAAAAGCATGTATTCTTGCTTAATACAACGAAACAAGCTGTTTTAGACCGAAACGAGCTAAATCACAACACATCGGTTTTACAAGTGTCTCTCTAATACGCGTCAAAACTTTTTCTCTTATAACTGCGCGAAAAGCATGTATTCTTGCTTAATACAACGAAACAAGCTGTTTTAGACCGAAACGAGCTAAATCTGAAAACATCGGTTTTACAAGTATCCACGTGATACTCGTCAAAACTTTTTCTCTTATAACTGCGCGAAAAGCATGTATTCTTGCTTAATACAGCGAAACAAGCTGTTTTAGACCGAAATGAGCTAAATCACAACACATCGGTTTTACAAGTGTTCCTCTGATACGCGTCAAAACTTTTTCTTTTATAACTGCGCGAAAAGCATGTATTCTTGCTTAATACAGCGAATCAAGTTGTTTTAGACCGAAACGAGCTAAATCACAACACATCGGTACTACAAGTGTTCCACGTGATACTCGTCAAAACTTTTTCTCTTATAACTGCGCGAAAAGCATGTATTCTTGCTTAATACAACGAAACAAGCTGTTTTAGACCGAAACGAGCTAAATCACAACACATCGGTTTTACAAGTGTCTAATACGCGTCAAAACTTTTTCTCTTATAACTGCACGAAAAGCATGTATTCTTGCTTAATACAACGAAACAAGCTGTTTTAGACCGAAACGAGCTAAATCTGAACACATCGGTTTTACAAGTATCCACGTGATACTCGTCAAAACTTTTTCTCTTATAACTGCGCGAAAAGCATGTATTCTTGCTTAATACAGCGAAACAAGCTGTTTTAGACCGAAATGAGCTAAATCACAACACATCGGTTTTACAAGTGTTCCTCTGATACGCGTCAAAACTTTTTCTTTTATAACTGCGCGAAAAGCATGTATTCTTGCTTAATACAGCGAATCAAGCTGTTTTAGACCGAAACGAGCTAAATCACAACACATCGGTATTACAAGTGTTCCACGTGATACTCGTCAAAACTTTTTCTCTTATAACTGCGCGAAAAGCATGTATTCGTGCTTAATACAACGAAACAAGCTGTTTTAGACCGAAACGAGCTAATCACAACACATCGGTTTTACAAGTGTCTCTCTAATACGCGTCAAAACTTTTTCTCTTATAACTGCGCGAAAAGCATGTATTCTTGCTTAATACAACGAAACAAGCTGTTTTAGACTGAAACGAGCTAAATCTGAACACATCGGTTTTACAAGTATCCACGTGATACTCGTCAAAACTTTTTCTCTTATAACTGCACGAAAAGCATGTATTCTTGCTTAATACAGCGAATCAAGTTGTTTTAGACCGAAACGAGCTAAATCACAACACATCGGTACTACAAGTGTTCCACGTGATACTCGTCAAAACTTTTTCTCTTATAACTGCGCGAAAAGCATGTATTCTTGCTTAGTACAGCGAAACAAGCTGTTTTAGACCGAAACGAGCTAAATCACAACACATCGGTATTACAAGTGTTCCACGTGATACTCGTCAAAACTTTTTCTCTTTTAACTGCGCGAAAAGCATGTATTCGTGCTTAATACAACGAAACAAGCTGTTTTTGACCGAAACGAGCTAAATCTGAACACATCGGTTTTACAAGTATCCACGTGATACTCGTCAACTTTTTCTCTTATAACTGCGCGAAAAGCATGTATTCTTGCTTAATACAACGAAACAAGCTGTTTTGGACCGAAACGAGCTAAATCACAACACATCGGTTTTACAATTGTCTCTGATACGCGTCAAAACTTTTTCTTCTATAACTGCGCGAAAAGCATGTATTCTTGCTTAATACAACGAAACAAGCTGTTTTGGACCGAAACGAGCTAAATCACAACACATCGGTTTTACAATTGTCTCTGATACGCGTCAAAACTTTTTCTTCTATAACTGCGCGTAAAGCATGTATTCGTGCTTAATACAACGAAACAAGCTGTTTTAGACCGAAACGAGCTAAATCACAACACATCGGTTTTACAAGTGTCTCTCTAATACGCGTCAAAGCTTTTTCTCTTATAACTGCGCGAAAAGCATGTATTCTTGCTTAATACAGCGAAACAAGCTGTTTTAGACCGAAACGAGCTAAATCACAACACATCGGTTTTACAAGTGTTTCTCTGATACGCGTCAAAACTTTTTCTCTTATAACTGCGCGAAAAGCATGTATTCTTGCTTAATACAGCGAAACAAGCTGTTTTAGACCGAAATGAGCTAAATCACAACACATCGGTTTTACAAGTGTTCCTCTAATACGCGTCAAAACTTTTTCTCTTATAACTGCGCGAAAAGCATGTATTCTTGCTTAATACAGCGAAACAAGCTGTTTTAGACCGAAACGAGCTAAATCACAACACATCGGTATTACAAGTGTTCCACGTGATACTCGTCAAAACTTTTTCTCTTTTAACTGCGCGAAAAGCATGTATTCGTGCTTAATACGACGAAACAAGCTGTTTTTGACCGAAACGAGCTAAATCTGAACACATCGGTTTTACAAGTATCCACGTGATACTCGTCAAAACTTTTTCTCTTATAACTGCGCGAAAAGCATGTATTCTTGCTTAATACAACGAAACAAGCTGTTTTAGACCGAAACGAGCTAAATCACAACACATCGGTTTTACAAGTGTCTCTCTAATACGCGTCAAAACTTTTTCTCTTATAACTGCGCGAAAAGCATGTATTCTTGCTTAATACAACGAAACAAGCTGTTTTAGACCGAAACGAGCTAAATCTGAACACATCGGTTTTACAAGTATCCACGTGATACTCGTCAAAACTTTTTCTCTTATAACTGCGCGAAAAGCATGTATTCTTGCTTAATACAGCGAAACAAGCTGTTTTAGACCGAAATGAGCTAAATCACAACACATCGGTTTTACAAGTGTTCCTCTGATACGCGTCAAAACTTTTTCTTTTATAACTGCGCGAAAAGCATGTATTCTTGCTTAATACAGCGAATCAAGCTGTTTTAGACCGAAACGAGCTAAATCACAACACATCGGTATTACAAGTGTTCCACGTGATACTCGTCAAAACTTTTTCTCTTATAACTGCGCGAAAAGCATGTATTCGTGCTTAATACAACGAAACAAGCTGTTTTAGACCGAAACGAGCTAAATCTGAACACATCGGTTTTACAAGTATCCACGTGATACTCGTCAAAACTTTTTCTCTTATAACTGCGCGAAAAGCATGTATTCTTGCTTAATACAGCGAAACAAGCTGTTTTAGACCGAAATGAGCTAAATCACAACACAGCGGTTTTACAAGTGTTCCTCTGATACGCGTCAAAACTTTTTCTTTTATAACTGCGCGAAAAGCATGTATTCTTGCTTAATACAGCGAAACAAGCTGTTTTAGACCGAAACGAGCTAAATCACAACACATCGGTATTACAAGTGTTCCACGTGATACTCGTCAAAACTTTTTCTCTTTTAACTGCGCGAAAAGCATGTATTCGTGCTTAATACAACGAAACAAGCTGTTTTTGACCGAAACGAGACAACGAAACAAGCTGTTTTTGACCGAAACGAGCTAAATCTGAACACATCGGTTTTACAAGTATCCACGTGATACTCGTCAAAACTTTTTCTCTTATAACTGCGCGAAAAGCATGTATTCTTGCCTAATACAACGAAACAAGCTGTTTTAGACCGAAACGAGCTAATCACAACACATCGGTTTTACAAGTGTCTCTCTAATACGCGTCAAAACTTTTTCTCTTATAACTGCGCGAAAAGCATGTATTCTTGCTTAATACAACGAAACAAGCTGTTTTAGACTGAAACGAGCTAAATCTGAACACATCGGTTTTACAAGTATCCACGTGATACTCGTCAAAACTTTTTCTCTTATAACTGCGCGAAAAGCATGTATTCTTGCTTAATACAGCGAATCAAGTTGTTTTAGACCGAAACGAGCTAAATCACAACACATCGGTACTACAAGTGTTCCACGTGATACTCGTCAAAACTTTTTCTCTTATAACTGCGCGAAAAGCATGTATTCTTGCTTAGTACAGCGAAACAAGCTGTTTTAGACCGAAACGAGCTAAATCACAACACATCGGTATGACAAGTGTTCCACGTGATACTCGTCAAAACTTTTTCTCTTTTAACTGCGCGAAAAGCATGTATTCTTGCTTAATACAGCGAAACAAGCTGTTTTAGACCGAAATGAGCTAAATCACAACACATCGGTTTTACAAGTGTTCCTCTAATACGCGTCAAAACTTTTTCTCTTATAACTGCGCGAAAAGCATGTATTCTTGCTTAATACAGCGAAACAAGCTGTTTTAGACCGAAACGAGCTAAATCACAACACATCGGTATTACAAGTGTTCCACGTGATACTCGTCAAAACTTTTTCTCTTTTAACTGCGCGAAAAGCATGTATTCGTGCTTAATACGACGAAACAAGCTGTTTTTGACCGAAACGAGCTAAATCTGAACACATCGGTTTTACAAGTATCCACGTGATACTCAAAACTTTTTCTCTTATAACTGCGCGAAAAGCATGTATTCTTGCTTAATACAACGAAACAAGCTGTTTTAGACCGAAACGAGCTAAATCACAACACATCGGTTTTACAAGTGTCTCTCTAATACGCGTCAAAACTTTTTCTCTTATAACTGCGCGAAAAGCATGTATTCTTGCTTAATACAACGAAACAAGCTGTTTTAGACCGAAACGAGCTAAATCTGAACACATCGGTTTTACAAGTATCCACGTGATACTCGTCAAAACTTTTTCTCTTATAACTGCGCGAAAAGCATGTATTCTTGCTTAATACAGCGAAACAAGCTGTTTTAGACCGAAATGAGCTAAATCACAACACATCGGTTTTACAAGTGTTCCTCTGATACGCGTCAAAACTTTTTCTTTTATAACTGCGCGAAAAGCATGTATTCTTGCTTAATACAGCGAATCAAGCTGTTTTAGACCGAAACGAGCTAAATCACAACACATCGGTATTACAAGTGTTCCACGTGATACTCGTCAAAACTTTTTCTCTTATAACTGCGCGAAAAGCATGTATTCGTGCTTAATACAACGAAACAAGCTGTTTTAGACCGAAACGAGCTAAATCTGAACACATCGGTTTTACAAGTATCCACGTGATACTCGTCAAAACTTTTTCTCTTATAACTGCGCGAAAAGCGTGTATTCTTGCTTAATACAGCGAAACAAGCTGTTTTAGACCGAAATGAGCTAAATCACAACACAGCGGTTTTACAAGTGTTCCTCTGATACGCGTCAAAACTTTTTCTTTTATAACTGCGCGAAAAGCATGTATTCTTGCTTAATACAGCGAAACAAGCTGTTTTAGACCGAAACGAGCTAAATCACAACACATCGGTATTACAAGTGTTCCACGTGATACTCGTCAAAACTTTTTCTCTTTTAACTGCGCGAAAAGCATGTATTCGTGCTTAATACAACGAAACAAGCTGTTTTTGACCGAAACGAGACAACGAAACAAGCTGTTTTTGACCGAAACGAGCTAAATCTGAACACATCGGTTTTACAAGTATCCACGTGATACTCGTCAAAACTTTTTCTCTTATAACTGCGCGAAAAGCATGTATTCTTGCTTAATACAACGAAACAAGCTGTTTTAGACCGAAACGAGCTAATCACAACACATCGGTTTTACAAGTGTCTCTCTAATACGCGTCAAAACTTTTTCTCTTATAACTGCGCGAAAAGCATGTATTCTTGCTTAATACAACGAAACAAGCTGTTTTAGACTGAAACGAGCTAAATCTGAACACATCGGTTTTACAAGTATCCACGTGATACTCGTCAAAACTTTTTCTCTTATAACTGCGCGAAAAGCATGTATTCTTGCTTAATACAGCGAATCAAGTTGTTTTAGACCGAAACGAGCTAAATCACAACACATCGGTACTACAAGTGTTCCACGTGATACTCGTCAAAACTTTTTCTCTTATAACTGCGCGAAAAGCATGTATTCTTGCTTAATACAGCGAAACAAGCTGTTTTAGACCGAAACGAGCTAAATCACAACACATCGGTATTACAAGTGTTCCACGTGATACTCGTCAAAACTTTTTCTCTTTTAACTGCGCGAAAAGCATGTATTCTTGCTTAATACAGCGAAACAAGCTGTTTTAGACCGAAATGAGCTAAATCACAACACATCGGTTTTACAAGTGTTCCTCTAATACGCGTCAAAACTTTTTCTCTTATAACTGCGCGAAAAGCATGTATTCTTGCTTAATACAGCGAAACAAGCTGTTTTAGACCGAAACGAGCTAAATCACAACACCTCGGTATTACAAGTGTTCCACGTGATACTCGTCAAAACTTTTTCTCTTTTAACTGCGCGAAAAGCATGTATTCGTGCTTAATACGACGAAACAAGCTGTTTTTGACCGAAACGAGCTAAATCTGAACACATCGGTTTTACAAGTATCCACGTGATACTCGTCAAAACTTTTTCTCTTATAACTGCGCGAAAAGCATGTATTCTTGCTTAATACAGCGAAACAAGCTGTTTTAGACCGAAATGAGCTAAATCACAACACATCGGTTTTACAAGTGTTCCTCTGATACGCGTCAAAACTTTTTCTTTTATAACTGCGCGAAAAGCATGTATTCTTGCTTAATACAGCGAATCAAGCTGTTTTAGACCGAAACGAGCTAAATCACAACACATCGGTATTACAAGTGTTCCACGTGATACTCGTCAAAACTTTTTCTCTTATAACTGCGCGAAAAGCATGTATTCGTGCTTAATACAACGAAACAAGCTGTTTTAGACCGAAACGAGCTAAATCTGAACACATCGGTTTTACAAGTATCCACGTGATACTCGTCAAAACTTTTTCTCTTATAACTGCGCGAAAAGCATGTATTCTTGCTTAATACAGCGAAACAAGCTGTTTTAGACCGAAATGAGCTAAATCACAACACAGCGGTTTTACAAGTGTTCCTCTGATACGCGTCAAAACTTTTTCTTTTATAACTGCGCGAAAAGCATGTATTCTTGCTTAATACAGCGAAACAAGCTGTTTTAGACCGAAACGAGCTAAATCACAACACATCGGTATTACAAGTGTTCCACGTGATACTCGTCAAAACTTTTTCTCTTTTACCTGCGCGAAAAGCATGTATTCGTGCTTAATACAACGAAACAAGCTGTTTTTGACCGAAACGAGACAACGAAACAAGCTGTTTTTGACCGAAACGAGCTAAATCTGAACACATCGGTTTTACAAGTATCCACGTGATACTCGTCAAAACTTTTTCTCTTATAACTGCGCGAAAAGCATGTATTCTTTCTTAATACAACGAAACAAGCTGTTTTAGACCGAAACGAGCTAATCACAACACATCGGTTTTACAAGTGTCTCTCTAATACGCGTCAAAACTTTTTCTCTTATAACTGCGCGAAAAGCATGTATTCTTGCTTAATACAACGAAACAAGCTGTTTTAGACTGAAACGAGCTAAATCTGAACACATCGGTTTTACAAGTATCCACGTGATACTCGTCAAAACTTTTTCTCTTATAACTGCACGAAAAGCATGTATTCTTGCTTAATACAGCGAATCAAGTTGTTTTAGACCGAAACGAGCTAAATCACAACACATCGGTACTACAAGTGTTCCACGTGATACTCGTCAAAACTTTTTCTCTTATAACTGCGCGAAAAGCATGTATTCTTGCTTAGTACAGCGAAACAAGCTGTTTTAGACCGAAACGAGCTAAATCACAACACATCGGTATTACAAGTGTTCCACGTGATACTCGTCAAAACTTTTTCTCTTTTAACTGCGCGAAAAGCATGTATTCGTGCTTAATACAACGAAACAAGCTGTTTTTGACCGAAACGAGCTAAATCTGAACACATCGGTTTTACAAGTATCCACGTGATACTCGTCAACTTTTTCTCTTATAACTGCGCGAAAAGCATGTATTCTTGCTTAATACAACGAAACAAGCTGTTTTGGACCGAAACGAGCTAAATCACAACACATCGGTTTTACAATTGTCTCTGATACGCGTCAAAACTTTTTCTTCTATAACTGCGCGTAAAGCATGTATTCGTGCTTAATACAACGAAACAAGCTGTTTTAGACCGAAACGAGCTAAATCTGAACACATCCGTTTTACAAGTGTTCCTCTGATACGCGTCAAAACTTTTTCTCTTAAAACTGCGCTAAAGGCATGTATTCTTGCTTAATACAGCGAAACAAGCTGTTTTAGACCGAAACGAGCTAAATCACAACACATCGGTTTTACAAGTGTTCCTCTGATCCGCGTCAAAGCTTTTTCTCTTATAACTGCGCGAAAAGCATGTATTCTTGCTTAATACAGCGAAACAAGCTGTTTTAGACCGAAACGAGCTAAATCACAACACATCGGTTTTACAAGTGTTCCTCTGATACGCGTCAAAACTTTTTCTCTTATAACTGCGCGAAAAGCATGTATTCTTGCTTAATACAGCGAAACAAGCTGTTTTAGACCGAAATGAGCTAAATCACAACACATCGGTTTTACAAGTGTTCCTCTAATACGCGTCAAAACTTTTTCTCTTATAACTGCGCGAAAAGCATGTATTCTTGCTTAATACAGCGAAACAAGCTGTTTTAGACCGAAACGAGCTAAATCACAACACATCGGTATTACAAGTGTTCCACGTGATACTCGTCAAAACTTTTTCTCTTTTAACTGCGCGAAAAGCATGTATTCGTGCTTAATACGACGAAACAAGCTGTTTTTGACCGAAACGAGCTAAATCTGAACACATCGGTTTTACAAGTATCCACGTGATACTCGTCAAAACTTTTTCTCTTATAACTGCGCGAAAAGCATGTATTCTTGCTTAATACAACGAAACAAGCTGTTTTTGACCGAAACGAGCTAAATCACAACACATCGGTTTTACAAGTGTCTCTCTAATACGCGTCAAAGCTTTTTCTCTTATAACTGCGCGAAAAGCATGTATTCTTGCTTAATACAGCGAAACAAGCTGTTTTAGACCGAAACGAGCTAAATCACAACACATCGGTTTTACAAGTGTTCCTCTGATACGCGTCAAAACTTTTTCTCTTATAACTGCGCGAAAAGCATGTATTCTTGCTTAATACAGCGAAACAAGCTGTTTTAGACCGAAATGAGCTAAATCACAACACATCGGTTTTACAAGTGTTCCTCTAATACGCGTCAAAACTTTTTCTCTTATAACTGCGCGAAAAGCATGTATTCTTGCTTAATACAGCGAAACAAGCTGTTTTAGACCGAAACGAGCTAAATCACAACACATCGGTATTACAAGTGTTCCACGTGATACTCGTCAAAACTTTTTCTCTTTTAACTGCGCGAAAAGCATGTATTCGTGCTTAATACGACGAAACAAGCTGTTTTTGACCGAAACGAGCTAAATCTGAACACATCGGTTTTACAAGTATCCACGTGATACTCGTCAAAACTTTTTCTCTTATAACTGCGCGAAAAGCATGTATTCTTGCTTAATACAACGAAACAAGCTGTTTTAGACCGAAACGAGCTAAATCACAACACATCGGTTTTACAAGTGTCTCTCTAATACGCGTCAAAACTTTTTCTCTTATAACTGCGCGAAAAGCATGTATTCTTGCTTAATACAACGAAACAAGCTGTTTTAGACCGAAACGAGCTAAATCTGAACACATCGGTTTTACAAGTATCCACGTGATACTCGTCAAAACTTTTTCTCTTATAACTGCGCGAAAAGCATGTATTCTTGCCTAATACAGCGAAACAAGCTGTTTTAGACCGAAATGAGCTAAATCACAACACATCGGTTTTACAAGTGTTCCTCTGATACGCGTCAAAACTTTTTCTTTTATAACTGCGCGAAAAGCATGTATTCTTGCTTAATACAGCGAATCAAGCTGTTTTAGACCGAAACGAGCTAAATCACAACACATCGGTATTACAAGTGTTCCACGTGATACTCGTCAAAACTTTTTCTCTTATAACTGCGCGAAAAGCATGTATTCGTGCTTAATACAACGAAACAAGCTGTTTTAGACCGAAACGAGCTAAATCTGAACACATCGGTTTTACAAGTATCCACGTGATACTCGTCAAATCTTTTTCTCTTATAACTGCGCGAAAAGCATGTATTCTTGCTTAATACAGCGAAACAAGCTGTTTTAGACCGAAATGAGCTAAATCACAACACAGCGGTTTTACAAGTGTTCCTCTGATACGCGTCAAAACTTTTTCTTTTATAACTGCGCGAAAAGCATGTATTCGTGCTTAATACAACGAAACAAGCTGTTTTTGACCGAAACGAGACAACGAAACAAGCTGTTTTTGACCGAAACGAGCTAAATCTGAACACATCGGTTTTACAAGTATCCACGTGATACTCGTCAAAACTTTTTCTCTTATAACTGCGCGAAAAGCATGTATTCTTGCCTAATACAACGAAACAAGCTGTTTTAGACCGAAACGAGCTAATCACAACACATCGGTTTTACAAGTGTCTCTCTAATACGCGTCAAAACTTTTTCTCTTATAACTGCGCGAAAAGCATGTATTCTTGCTTAATACAACGAAACAAGCTGTTTTAGACTGAAACGAGCTAAATCTGAACACATCGGTTTTACAAGTATCCACGTGATACTCGTCAAAACTTTTTCTCTTATAACTGCGCGAAAAGCATGTATTCTTGCTTAATACAGCGAATCAAGTTGTTTTAGACCGAAACGAGCTAAATCACAACACATCGGTACTACAAGTGTTCCACGTGATACTCGTCAAAACTTTTTCTCTTATAACTGCGCGAAAAGCATGTATTCTTGCTTAGTACAGCGAAACAAGCTGTTTTAGACCGAAACGAGCTAAATCACAACACATCGGTATGACAAGTGTTCCACGTGATACTCGTCAAAACTTTTTCTCTTTTAACTGCGCGAAAAGCATGTATTCGTGCTTAATACGACGAAACAAGCTGTTTTTGACCGAAACGAGCTAAATCTGAACCCATCGGTTTTACAAGTATCCACGTGATACTCAAAACTTTTTCTCTTATAACTGCGCGAAAAGCATGTATTCTTGCTTAATACAACGAAACAAGCTGTTTTAGACCGAAACGAGCTAAATCACAACACATCGGTTTTACAAGTGTCTCTCTAATACGCGTCAAAACTTTTTCTCTTATAACTGCGCGAAAAGCATGTATTCTTGCTTAATACAACGAAACAAGCTGTTTTAGACCGAAACGAGCTAAATCTGAACACATCGGTTTTACAAGTATCCACGTGATACTCGTCAAAACTTTTTCTCTTATAACTGCGCGAAAAGCATGTATTCTTGCTTAATACAGCGAAACAAGCTGTTTTAGACCGAAATGAGCTAAATCACAACACATCGGTTTTACAAGTGTTCCTCTGATACGCGTCAAAACTTTTTCTTTTATAACTGCGCGAAAAGCATGTATTCTTGCTTAATACAGCGAAACAAGCTGTTTTAGACCGAAACGAGCTAAATCACAACACATCGGTATTACAAGTGTTCCACGTGATACTCGTCAAAACTTTTTCTCTTTTAACTGCGCGAAAAGCATGTATTCGTGCTTAATACAACGAAACAAGCTGTTTTTGACCGAAACGAGACAACGAAACAAGCTGTTTTTGACCGAAACGAGCTAAATCTGAACACATCGGTTTTACAAGTATCCACGTGATACTCGTCAAAACTTTTTCTCTTATAACTGCGCGAAAAGCATGTATTCTTGCTTAATACAACGAAACAAGCTGTTTTAGACCGAAACGAGCTAATCACAACACATCGGTTTTACAAGTGTCTCTCTAATACGCGTCAAAACTTTTTCTCTTATAACTGCGCGAAAAGCATGTATTCTTGCTTAATACAACGAAACAAGCTGTTTTAGACTGAAACGAGCTAAATCTGAACACATCGGTTTTACAAGTATCCACGTGATACTCGTCAAAACTTTTTCTCTTATAACTGCGCGAAAAGCATGTATTCTTGCTTAATACAGCGAATCAAGTTGTTTTAGACCGAAACGAGCTAAATCACAACACATCGGTACTACAAGTGTTCCACGTGATACTCGTCAAAACTTTTTCTCTTTTAACTGCGCGAAAAGCATGTATTCGTGCTTAATACGACGAAACAAGCTGTTTTTGACCGAAACGAGCTAAATCTGAACACACCGGTTTTACAAGTATCCACGTGATACTCGTCAAAACTTTTTCTCTTATAACTGCGCGAAAAGCATGTATTCTTGCTTAATACAACGAAACAAGCTGTTTTAGACCGAAACGAGCTAAATCACAACACATCGGTTTTACAAGTGTCTCTCTAATACGCGTCAAAACTTTTTCTCTTATAACTGCGCGAAAAGCATGTATTCTTGCTTAATACAACGAAACAAGCTGCTTTAGACCGAAACGAGCTAAATCTGAACACATCGGTTTTACAAGTATCCACGTGATACTCGTCAAAACTTTTTCTCTTATAACTGCGCGAAAAGCATGTATTCTTGCTTAATACAGCGAAACAAGCTGTTTTAGACCGAAATGAGCTAAATCACAACACATCGGTTTTACAAGTGTTCCTCTGATACGCGTCAAAACTTTTTCTTTTATAACTGCGCGAAAAGCATGTATTCTTGCTTAATACAGCGAATCAAGCTGTTTTAGACCGAAACGAGCTAAATCACAACACATCGGTATTACAAGTGTTCCACGTGATACTCGTCAAAACTTTTTCTCTTATAACTGCGCGAAAAGCATGTATTCGTGCTTAATACAACGAAACAAGCTGTTTTAGACCGAAACGAGCTAAATCTGAACACATCGGTTTTACAAGTATCCACGTGATACTCGTCAAAACTTTTTCTCTTATAACTGCGCGAAAAGCATGTATTCTTGCTTAATACAGCGAAACAAGCTGTTTTAGACCGAAATGAGCTAAATCACAACACAGCGGTTTTACAAGTGTTCCTCTGATACGCGTCAAAACTTTTTCTTTTATAACTGCGCGAAAAGCATGTATTCTTGCTTAATACAGCGAAACAAGCTGTTTTAGACCGAAACGAGCTAAATCACAACACATCGGTATTACAAGTGTTCCACGTGATACTCGTCAAAACTTTTTCTCTTTTACCTGCGCGAAAAGCATGTATTCGTGCTTAATACAACGAAACAAGCTGTTTTTGACCGAAACGAGACAACGAAACAAGCTGTTTTTGACCGAAACGAGCTAAATCTGAACACATCGGTTTTACAAGTATCCACGTGATACTCGTCAAAACTTTTTCTCTTATAACTGCGCGAAAAGCATGTATTCTTTCTTAATACAACGAAACAAGCTGTTTTAGACCGAAACGAGCTAATCACAACACATCGGTTTTACAAGTGTCTCTCTAATACGCGTCAAAACTTTTTCTCTTATAACTGCGCGAAAAGCATGTATTCTTGCTTAATACAACGAAACAAGCTGTTTTAGACTGAAACGAGCTAAATCTGAACACATCGGTTTTACAAGTATCCACGTGATACTCGTCAAAACTTTTTCTCTTATAACTGCGCGAAAAGCATGTATTCTTGCTTAATACAGCGAATCAAGTTGTTTTAGACCGAAACGAGCTAAATCACAACACATCGGTACTACAAGTGTTCCACGTGATACTCGTCAAAACTTTTTCTCTTATAACTGCGCGAAAAGCATGTATTCTTGCTTAGTACGACGAAACAAGCTGTTTTTGACCGAAACGAGCTAAATCTGAACACATCGGTTTTACAAGTATCCACGTGATACTCGTCAAAACTTTTTCTCTTATAACTGCGCGAAAAGCATGTATTCTTGCTTAATACAACGAAACAAGCTGTTTTAGACCGAAACGAGCTAAATCACAACACATCGGTTTTACAAGTGTCTCTCTAATACGCGTCAAAACTTTTTCTCTTATAACTGCGCGAAAAGCATGTATTCTTGCTTAATACAACGAAACAAGCTGCTTTAGACCGAAACGAGCTAAATCTGAACACATCGGTTTTACAAGTATCCACGTGATACTCGTCAAAACTTTTTCTCTTATAACTGCGCGAAAAGCATGTATTCTTGCTTAATACAGCGAAACAAGCTGTTTTAGACCGAAATGAGCTAAATCACAACACATCGGTTTTACAAGTGTTCCTCTGATACGCGTCAAAACTTTTTCTTTTATAACTGCGCGAAAAGCATGTATTCTTGCTTAATACAGCGAATCAAGCTGTTTTAGACCGAAACGAGCTAAATCACAACACATCGGTATTACAAGTGTTCCACGTGATACTCGTCAAAACTTTTTCTCTTATAACTGCGCGAAAAGCATGTATTCGTGCTTAATACAACGAAACAAGCTGTTTTAGACCGAAATGAGCTAAATCACAACACAGCGGTTTTACAAGTGTTCCTCTGATACGCGTCAAAACTTTTTCTTTTATAACTGCGCGAAAAGCATGTATTCTTGCTTAATACAGCGAAACAAGCTGTTTTAGACCGAAACGAGCTAAATCACAACACATCGGTATTACAAGTGTTCCACGTGATACTCGTCAAAACTTTTTCTCTTTTACCTGCGCGAAAAGCATGTATTCGTGCTTAATACAACGAAACAAGCTGTTTTTGACCGAAACGAGACAACGAAACAAGCTGTTTTTGACCGAAACGAGCTAAATCTGAACACATCGGTTTTACAAGTATCCACGTGATACTCGTCAAAACTTTTTCTCTTATAACTGCGCGAAAAGCATGTATTCTTTCTTAATACAACGAAACAAGCTGTTTTAGACCGAAACGAGCTAATCACAACACATCGGTTTTACAAGTGTCTCTCTAATACGCGTCAAAACTTTTTCTCTTATAACTGCGCGAAAAGCATGTATTCTTGCTTAATACAACGAAACAAGCTGTTTTAGACTGAAACGAGCTAAATCTGAACACATCGGTTTTACAAGTATCCACGTGATACTCGTCAAAACTTTTTCTCTTATAACTGCGCGAAAAGCATGTATTCTTGCTTAATACAGCGAATCAAGTTGTTTTAGACCGAAACGAGCTAAATCACAACACATCGGTACTACAAGTGTTCCACGTGATACTCGTCAAAACTTTTTCTCTTATAACTGCGCGAAAAGCATGTATTCTTGCTTAGTACAGCGAAACAAGCTGTTTTAGACCGAAACGAGCTAAATCACAACACATCGGTATTACAAGTGTTCCACGTGATACTCGTCAAAACTTTTTCTCTTTTAACTGCGCGAAAAGCATGTATTCGTGCTTAATACAACGAAACAAGCTGTTTTTGACCGAAACGAGCTAAATCTGAACACATCGGTTTTACAAGTATCCACGTGATACTCGTCAACTTTTTCTCTTATAACTGCGCGAAAAGCATGTATTCTTGCTTAATACAACGAAACAAGCTGTTTTGGACCGAAACGAGCTAAATCACAACACATCGGTTTTACAATTGTCTCTGATACGCGTCAAAACTTTTTCTTCTATAACTGCGCGTAAAGCATGTATTCGTGCTTAATACAACGAAACAAGCTGTTTTAGACCGAAACGAGCTAAATCTGAACACATCCGTTTTACAAGTGTTCCTCTGATACGCGTCAAAACTTTTTCTCTTAAAACTGCGCTAAAAGCATGTATTCTTGCTTAATACAGCGAAACAAGCTGTTTTAGACCGAAACGAGCTAAATCACAACACATCGGTTTTACAAGTGTTCCTCTGATACGCGTCAAAGCTTTTTCTCTTATAACTGCGCGAAAAGCCTGTATTCTTGCTTAATACAGCGAAACAAGCTGTTTTAGACCGAAACGAGCTAAATCACAACACATCGGTTTTACAAGTGTTCCTCTGATACGTGTCAAAACTTTTTCTCTTATAACTGCGCGAAAAGCATGTATTCTTGCTTAATACAGCGAAACAAGCTGTTTTAGACCGAAATGAGCTAAATCACAACACATCGGTTTTACAAGTGTTCCTCTAATACGCGTCAAAACTTTTTCTCTTATAACTGCGCGAAAAGCATGTATTCTTGCTTAATACAGCGAAACAAGCTGTTTTAGACCGAAACGAGCTAAATCACAACACATCGGTATTACAAGTGTTCCACGTGATACTCGTCAAAACTTTTTCTCTTTTAACTGCGCGAAAAGCATGTATTCGTGCTTAATACGACGAAACAAGCTGTTTTTGACCGAAACGAGCTAAATCTGAACACATCGGTTTTACAAGTATCCACGTGATACTCGTCAAAACTTTTTCTCTTATAACTGCGCGAAAAGCATGTATTCTTGCTTAATACAACGAAACAAGCTGTTTTAGACCGAAACGAGCTAAATCACAACACATCGGTTTTACAAGGGTCTCTCTAATACGCGTCAAAACTTTTTCTCTTATAACTGCGCGAAAAGCATGTATTCTTGCTTAATACAACGAAACAAGCTGTTTTAGACCGAAACGAGCTAAATCTGAACACATCGGTTTTACAAGTATCCACGTGATACTCGTCAAAACTTTTTCTCTTATAACTGCGCGAAAAGCATGTATTCTTGCTTAATACAGCGAAACAAGCTGTTTTAGACCGAAATGAGCTAAATCACAACACATCGGTTTTACAAGTGTTCCTCTGATACGCGTCAAAACTTTTTCTTTTATAACTGCGCGAAAAGCATGTATTCTTGCTTAATACAGCGAATCAAGTTGTTTTAGACCGAAACGAGCTAAATCACAACACATCGGTACTACAAGTGTTCCACGTGATACTCGTCAAAACTTTTTCTCTTATAACTGCGCGAAAAGCATGTATTCTTGCTTAATACAACGAAACAAGCTGTTTTAGACCGAAACGAGCTAAATCACAACACATCGGTTTTACAAGTGTCTAATACGCGTCAAAACTTTTTCTCTTATAACTGCACGAAAAGCATGTATTCTTGCTTAATACAACGAAACAAGCTGTTTTAGACCGAAACGAGCTAAATCTGAACACATCGGTTTTACAAGTATCCACGTGATACTCGTCAAAACTTTTTCTCTTATAACTGCGCGAAAAGCATGTATTCTTGCTTAATACAGCGAAACAAGCTGTTTTAGACCGAAATGAGCTAAATCACAACACATCGGTTTTACAAGTGTTCCTCTGATACGCGTCAAAACTTTTTCTTTTATAACTGCGCGAAAAGCATGTATTCTTGCTTAATACAGCGAATCAAGCTGTTTTAGACCGAAACGAGCTAAATCACAACACATCGGTATTACAAGTGTTCCACGTGATACTCGTCAAAACTTTTTCTCTTATAACTGCGCGAAAAGCATGTATTCGTGCTTAATACAACGAAACAAGCTGTTTTAGACCGAAACGAGCTAAATCTGAACACATCGGTTTTACAAGTATCCACGTGATACTCGTCAACTTTTTCTCTTATAACTGCGCGAAAAGCATGTATTCTTGCTTAATACAACGAAACAAGCTGTTTTAGACCGAAACGAGCTAAATCACAACACATCGGTTTTACAAGTGTCTCTGATACGCGTCAAAACTTTTTCTTCTATAACTGCGCGAAAAGCATGTATTCTTGCTTAATACAGCGAAACAAGCTGTTTTAGACCGAAACGAGCTAAATCACAACACATCGGTTCTACAAGTGTTCCTCTGATACGCGTCAAAACTTTTTCTCTTATAACTGCGCGAAAAGCATGTATTCTTGCTTAATACAGCGAAACAAGCTGTTTTAGACCGAAACGAGCTAAATCACAACACATCGGTTTTACAAGTGTTCCTCTGGTACGCGTCAAAACTTTTTCTCTTATAACTGCGCGAAAAGCATGTATTCATGCTTAATACAGCGAAACAAGCTGTTTTAGACCGAAACGAGCTAAATCACAACACATCGGGATTACAAGTGTTCCACGTGATACTCGTCAAAGCTTTTTCTCTCATAACTGCGCGAAAAGCATGTATTCTTGCTTAATACAGCGAAACAAGCTGTTTTAGACCGAAACGAGCTAAATCACAACACATCGGTTTTACAAGTGTTCCTCTGATACGTCTCAAAACTTTTTCTCTTATAACTGCGCGAAAAGCATGTATTCTTGCTTAATACAGCGAAACAAGCTGTTTTAGACCGAAATGAGCTAAATCACAACACATCGGTTTTACAAGTGTTCCTCTAATACGCGTCAAAACTTTTTCTCTTATAACTGCGCGAAAAGCATGTATTCTTGCTTAATACAGCGAAACAAGCTGTTTTAGACCGAAACGAGCTAAATCACAACACATCGGTATTACAAGTGTTCCACGTGATACTCGTCAAAACTTTTTCTCTTTTAACTGCGCGAAAAGCATGTATTCTTGCTTAATACAACGAAACAAGCTGTTTTAGACCGAAACGAGCTAAATCACAACACATCGGTTTTACAAGTGTCTCTCTAATACGCGTCAAAACTTTTTCTCTTATAACTGCGCGAAAAGCATGTATTCTTGCTTAATACAACGAAACAAGCTGTTTTAGACCGAAACGAGCTAAATCTGAACACATCGGTTTTACAAGTATCCACGTGATACTCGTCAAAACTTTTTCTCTTATAACTGCGCGAAAAGCATGTATTCTTGCTTAATACAGCGAAACAAGCTGTTTTAGACCGAAATGAGCTAAATCACAACACATCGGTTTTACAAGTGTTCCTCTGATACGCGTCAAAACTTTTTCTTTTATAACTGCGCGAAAAGCATGTATTCTTGCTTAATACAGCGAATCAAGTTGTTTTAGACCGAAACGAGCTAAATCACAACACATCGGTACTACAAGTGTTCCACGTGATACTCGTCAAAACTTTTTCTCTTCTAACTGCGCGAAAAGCATGTATTCTTGCTTAATACAACGAAACAAGCTGTTTTAGACCGAAACGAGCTAAATCACAACACATCGGTTTTACAAGTGTCTAATACGCGTCAAAACTTTTTCTCTTATAACTGCACGAAAAGCATGTATTCTTGCTTAATACAACGAAACAAGCTGTTTTAGACCGAAACGAGCTAAATCTGAACACATCGGTTTTACAAGTATCCACGTGATACTCGTCAAAACTTTTTCTCTTATAACTGCGCGAAAAGCATGTATTCTTGCTTAATACAGCGAAACAAGCTGTTTTAGACCGAAATGAGCTAAATCACAACACATCGGTTTTACAAGTGTTCCTCTGATACGCGTCAAAACTTTTTCTTTTATAACTGCGCGAAAAGCATGTATTCTTGCTTAATACAGCGAATCAAGCTGTTTTAGACCGAAACGAGCTAAATCACAACACATCGGTATTACAAGTGTTCCACGTGATACTCGTCAAAACTTTTTCTCTTATAACTGCGCGAAAAGCATGTATTCGTGCTTAATACAACGAAACAAGCTGTTTTAGACCGAAACGAGCTAAATCTGAACACATCGGTTTTACAAGTATCCACGTGATACTCGTCAACTTTTTCTCTTATAACTGCGCGAAAAGCATGTATTCTTGCTTAATACAACGAAACAAGCTGTTTTAGACCGAAACGAGCTAAATCACAACACATCGGTTTTACAAGTGTCTCTGATACGCGTCAAAACTTTTTCTTCTATAACTGCGCGAAAAGCATGTATTCTTGCTTAATACAGCGAAACAAGCTGTTTTAGACCGAAACGAGCTAAATCACAACACATCGGTTTTACAAGTGTTCCTCTGATACGCGTCAAAACTTTTTCTCTTATAACTGCGCGAAAAGCATGTATTCTTGCTTAATACAGCGAAACAAGCTGTTTTAGACCGAAACGAGCTAAATCACAACACATCGGTTTTACAAGTGTTCCTCTGGTACGCGTCAAAACTTTTTCTCTTATAACTGCGCGAAAAGCATGTATTCTTGCTTAATACAGCGAAACAAGCTGTTTTAGACCGAAACGAGCTAAATCACAACACATCGGGATTACAAGTGTTCCACGTGATACTCGTCAAAACTTTTTCTCTTTTAACTGCGCGAAAAGCATGTATTCGTGCTTAATACAACGAAACAAGCTGTTTTAGACCGAAACGAGCTAAATCTGAACACATCGGTTTTACAAGTATCTACGTGATACTCGTCAAAACTTTTTCTCTTATAACTGCGCGAAAAGCATGTATTCTTGCTTAATACAACGAAACAAGCTGTTTTAGACCGAAACGAGCTAAATCACAACACATCGGTTTTACAAGTGTCTCTCTAATACGCGTCAAAACTTTTTCTCTTATAACTGAGCGAAAAGCATGTATTCTTGCTTAATACAACGAAACAAGCTGTTTTAGACCGAAACGAGCTAAATCACAACACATCGGTTTTACAAGTGTCTCTCTAATACGCGTCAAAACTTTTTCTCTTATAACTGCGCGAAAAGCATGTATTCTTGCTTAATACAACGAAACAAGCTGTTTTAGACCGAAACGAGCTAAATCTGAACACATCGGTTTTACAAGTATCCACGTGATACTCGTCAAAACTTTTTCTCTTATAACTGCGCGAAAAGCATGTATTCTTGCTTAATACAGCGAAACAAGGTGTTTTAGACCGAAATGAGCTAAATTACAACACATCGGTTTTACAAGTGTTCCTCTGATACGCGTCAAAACTTTTTCTTTTATAACTGCGCGAAAAGCATGTATTCTTGCTTAATACAGCGAATCAAGTTGTTTTAGACCGAAACGAGCTAAATCACAACACATCGGTACTACAAGTGTTCCACGCGATACTCGTCAAAACTTTTTCTCTTATAACTGCGCGAAAAGCATGTATTCTTGCTTAATACAGCGAAACAAGCTGTTTTAGACCGAAACGAGCTAAATCACAACACATCGGTATTACAAGTGTTCTACGTGATACTCGTCAAAACTTTTTCTCTTATAACTGCGCGAAAAGCATGTATTCGTGCTTAATACAACGAAACAAGCTTTTTTAGACCGAAACGAGCTAAATCTGAACACATCGGTTTTACAAGTATCTACGTGATACTCGTGAAAACGTTTTCTCTTATAACTGCGCGAAAAGCATGTATTCTTGCTTAATACAAAGAAACAAGCTGTTTTAGACCGAAACGAGCTAAATCACAACACATCGGTTTTACAAGTGTCTCTCTAATACGCGTCAAAACTTTTTCTCTTATAACTGCGCGAAAAGCATGTATTCTTGCTTAATACAACGAAACAAGCTGTTTTAGACCGAAACGAGCTAAATCACAACACATCGGTTTTACAAGTGTCTAATACTCGTCAAAACTTTTTCTTCTATAACTGCGCCTAAAGCATGTATTCGTGCTTAATACAACGAAACAAGTTGTTTTAGACCGAAACGAGCTAAATCTGAACACATCGGTTTTACAAGTGTCCCTGTGACACGCGTCAAAACTTTTTCTCTTATAACTGCGCGAAAAGCATGTATTCTTGCTTAATACAGCGAAACAAGCTGTTTTAGACCGAAATGAGCTAAATCACAACACATCGGTTTTACAAGTGTTCCTCTGATACGCGTCAAAACTTTTTCTCTTATAACTGCGCGAAAAGCATGTATACTTGCTTAATACAGCGAAACAAGCTGTTTTAAACCGAAACGAGCTAAATCACAACACATCGCTATTACAAGTGTTCCACGTGATACTCGTCAAAACTTTTTCTCTTATAACTGCGCGAAAAGCATGTATTCGTGCTTAATACAACGAAACAAGCTGTTTTAGACCGAAACGAGCTAAATCACAACACATCGGTTTTACAAGTGTCTCTGATACGCGTCAAAACTTTTTCTTCTATAACTGCGCGAAAAGCATGTATTCTTGCTCAATACAGCGAAACAAGCTGTTTTAGACCGAAATGAGCTAAATCACAACACATCGGTTTTACAAGTGTTCCTCTGATACGCGTCAAATCTTTTTCTCTTATAACTGCGCGAAAAGCATGTATTCTTGCTTAATACAGCGAAACAAGCTGTTTTAGACCGAAACGAGCTGAATCACAACACATCGGTATTACAAGTGTTCCACGTGATACTCGTCAAAACTTTTTCTCTTATAACTGCGCGAAAAGCATGTATTCTTGCTTAATACAACGAAACAAGCTGTTTTAGACCGAAACGAGCTAAATCTAAACACATCGGTTTTACAAGTATCCACGTGATACTCAAAACTTTTTTTCATAACTGCGCGAAAAGCATGTATTCTTGCCTAATACAACGAAACAAGCTGTTTTAGACCGAAACGAGCTAAATCACAACACATCGGTTTTACAAGTGTCTCTCTAATACGCGTGAAAACTTTTTCTCTTATAACTGCGCGAAAAGCATGTATTCTTGCTCAATACAGCGAAACAAGCTGTTTTAGACCGAAATGAGCTAAATCACAACACATCGGTTTTACAAGTTTTCCTCTGATACGCGTCAAAACTTTTTCTCTTATAACTGCGCGAAAAGCATGTATTCTTGCTTAATACAGCGAAACAAGCTGTTTTAGACCGAAACGAGCTAAATCACAACACATCGGTTTTACAAGTGTCTCTCTAATACGCGTCAAAACTTTTTCTCTTATAACTGCGCGAAAAGCATGTATTCTTGCTTAATACAACGAAACAAGCTGTTTTAGACCGAAACGAGCTAAATCACAACACATCGGTTTTACAAGTGTCTCTCTAATACGCGTCAAAACTTTTTCTCTTATAACTGCGCGAAAAGCATGTATTCTTGCTTAATACAACGAAACAAGCTGTTTTAGACCGAAACGAGCTAAATCTGAACACATCGGTTTTACAAGTATCCACGTGATACTCGTCAAAACTTTTTCTCTTATAACTGCGCGAAAAGCATGTATTCTTGCTTAATACAGCGAAACAAGGTGTTTTAGACCGAAATGAGCTAAATCACAACACATCGGTTTTACAAGTGTTCCTCTGATACGCGTCAAAACTTTTTCTTTTATAACTGCGCGAAAAGCATGTATTCTTGCTTAATACAGCGAATCAAGTTGTTTTAGACCGAAACGAGCTAAATCACAACACATCGGTACTACAAGTGTTCCACGTGATACTCGTCAAAACTTTTTCTCTTATAACTGCGCGAAAAGCATGTATTCTTGCTTAATACAACGAAACAAGCTGTTTTAGACCGAAACGAGCTAAATCACAACACATCGGTTTTACAAGTGTCTCTGATACGCGTCAAAACTTTTTCTTCTATAACTGCGCGAAAAGCATGTATTCTTGCTTAATACAGCGAAACAAGCTGTTTTAGACCGAAACGAGCTAAATCACAACACATCGGTTTTACAAGTGTTCCTCTGGTACGCGTCAAAACTTTTTCTCTTATAACTGCGCGAAAAGCATGTATTCATGCTTAATACAGCGAAACAAGCTGTTTTAGACCGAAACGAGCTAAATCACAACACATCGGGATTACAAGTGTTCCACGTGATACTCGTCAAAGCTTTTTCTCTCATAACTGCGCGAAAAGCATGTATTCTTGCTTAATACAGCGAAACAAGCTGTTTTAGACCGAAACGAGCTAAATCACAACACATCGGTTTTACAAGTGTTCCTCTGATACGTGTCAAAACTTTTTCTCTTATAACTGCGCGAAAAGCATGTATTCTTGCTTAATACAGCGAAACAAGCTGTTTTAGACCGAAATGAGCTAAATCACAACACATCGGTTTTACAAGTGTTCCTCTAATAGGCGTCAAAACTTTTTCTCTTATAACTGCGCGAAAAGCATGTATTCTTGCTTAATACAGCGAAACAAGCTGTTTTAGACCGAAACGAGCTAAATCACAACACATCGGTATTACAAGTGTTCCACGTGATACTCGTCAAAACTTTTTCTCTTTTAACTGCGCGAAAAGCATGTATTCGTGCTTAATACGACGAAACAAGCTGTTTTTGACCGAAACGAGCTAAATCTGAACACATCGGTTTTACAAGTATCCACGTGATACTCGTCAAAACTTTTTCTCTTATAACTGCGCGAAAAGCATGTATTCTTGCTTAATACAACGAAACAAGCTGTTTTAGACCGAAACGAGCTAAATCTAAACACATCGGTTTTACAAGTATCCACGTGATACTCAAAACTTTTTCTCATAACTGCGCGAAAAGCATGTATTCTTGCCTAATACAACGAAACAAGCTGTTTTAGACCGAAACGAGCTAAATCACAACACATCGGTTTTACAAGTGTCTCTCTAATACGCGTGAAAACTTTTTCTCTTATAACTGCGCGAAAAGCATGTATTCTTGCTCAATACAGCGAAACAAGCTGTTTTAGACCGAAATGAGCTAAATCACAACACATCGGTTTTACAAGTTTTCCTCTGATACGCGTCAAAACTTTTTCTCTTATAACTGCGCGAAAAGCATGTATTCTTGCTTAATACAGCGAAACAAGCTGTTTTAGACCGAAACGAGCTAAATCACAACACATCGGTTTTACAAGTGTCTCTCTAATACGCGTCAAAACTTTTTCTCTTATAACTGCGCGAAAAGCATGTATTCTTGCTTAATACAACGAAACAAGCTGTTTTAGACCGAAACGAGCTAAATCACAACACATCGGTTTTACAAGTATCTACGTGATACTCGTCAAAACTTTTTCTCTTATAACTGCGCGAAAAGCATGTATTCTTGCTTAATACAACGAAACAAGCTGTTTTAGACCGAAACGAGCTAAATCACAACACATCGGTTTTACAAGTGTCTCTCTAATACGCGTCAAAACTTTTTCTCTTATAACTGAGCGAAAAGCATGTATTCTTGCTTAATACAACGAAACAAGCTGTTTTAGACCGAAACGAGCTAAATCACAACACATCGGTTTTACAAGTGTCTCTCTAATACGCGTCAAAACTTTTTCTCTTATAACTGCGCGAAAAGCATGTATTCTTGCTTAATACAACGAAACAAGCTGTTTTAGACCGAAACGAGCTAAATCTGAACACATCGGTTTTACAAGTATCCACGTGATACTCGTCAAAACTTTTTCTCTTATAACTGCGCGAAAAGCATGTATTCTTGCTTAATACAGCGAAACAAGGTGTTTTAGACCGAAATGAGCTAAATTACAACACATCGGTTTTACAAGTGTTCCTCTGATACGCGTCAAAACTTTTTCTTTTATAACTGCGCGAAAAGCATGTATTCTTGCTTAATACAGCGAATCAAGTTGTTTTAGACCGAAACGAGCTAAATCACAACACATCGGTACTACAAGTGTTCCACGCGATACTCGTCAAAACTTTTTCTCTTATAACTGCGCGAAAAGCATGTATTCTTGCTTAATACAGCGAAACAAGCTGTTTTAGACCGAAACGAGCTAAATCACAACACATCGGTATTACAAGTGTTCTACGTGATACTCGTCAAAACTTTTTCTCTTATAACTGCGCGAAAAGCATGTATTCGTGCTTAATACAACGAAACAAGCTTTTTTAGACCGAAACGAGCTAAATCTGAACACATCGGTTTTACAAGTATCTACGTGATACTCGTGAAAACGTTTTCTCTTATAACTGCGCGAAAAGCATGTATTCTTGCTTAATACAAAGAAACAAGCTGTTTTAGACCGAAACGAGCTAAATCACAACACATCGGTTTTACAAGTGTCTCTCTAATACGCGTCAAAACTTTTTCTCTTATAACTGCGCGAAAAGCATGTATTCTTGCTTAATACAACGAAACAAGCTGTTTTAGACCGAAACGAGCTAAATCACAACACATCGGTTTTACAAGTGTCTAATACTCGTCAAAACTTTTTCTTCTATAACTGCGCCTAAAGCATGTATTCGTGCTTAATACAACGAAACAAGTTGTTTTAGACCGAAACGAGCTAAATCTGAACACATCGGTTTTACAAGTGTCCCTGTGACACGCGTCAAAACTTTTTCTCTTATAACTGCGCGAAAAGCATGTATTCTTGCTTAATACAGCGAAACAAGCTGTTTTAGACCGAAATGAGCTAAATCACAACACATCGGTTTTACAAGTGTTCCTCTGATACGCGTCAAAACTTTTTCTCTTATAACTGCGCGAAAAGCATGTATACTTGCTTAATACAGCGAAACAAGCTGTTTTAAACCGAAACGAGCTAAATCACAACACATCGCTATTACAAGTGTTCCACGTGATACTCGTCAAAACTTTTTCTCTTATAACTGCGCGAAAAGCATGTATTCGTGCTTAATACAACGAAACAAGCTGTTTTAGACCGAAACGAGCTAAATCACAACACATCGGTTTTACAAGTGTCTCTGATACGCGTCAAAACTTTTTCTTCTATAACTGCGCGAAAAGCATGTATTCTTGCTCAATACAGCGAAACAAGCTGTTTTAGACCGAAATGAGCTAAATCACAACACATCGGTTTTACAAGTGTTCCTCTGATACGCGTCAAATCTTTTTCTCTTATAACTGCGCGAAAAGCATGTATTCTTGCTTAATACAGCGAAACAAGCTGTTTTAGACCGAAACGAGCTGAATCACAACACATCGGTATTACAAGTGTTCCACGTGATACTCGTCAAAACTTTTTCTCTTATAACTGCGCGAAAAGCATGTATTCTTGCTTAATACAACGAAACAAGCTGTTTTAGACCGAAACGAGCTAAATCTAAACACATCGGTTTTACAAGTATCCACGTGATACTCAAAACTTTTTTTCATAACTGCGCGAAAAGCATGTATTCTTGCCTAATACAACGAAACAAGCTGTTTTAGACCGAAACGAGCTAAATCACAACACATCGGTTTTACAAGTGTCTCTCTAATACGCGTGAAAACTTTTTCTCTTATAACTGCGCGAAAAGCATGTATTCTTGCTCAATACAGCGAAACAAGCTGTTTTAGACCGAAATGAGCTAAATCACAACACATCGGTTTTACAAGTTTTCCTCTGATACGCGTCAAAACTTTTTCTCTTATAACTGCGCGAAAAGCATGTATTCTTGCTTAATACAGCGAAACAAGCTGTTTTAGACCGAAACGAGCTAAATCACAACACATCGGTTTTACAAGTGTCTCTCTAATACGCGTCAAAACTTTTTCTCTTATAACTGCGCGAAAAGCATGTATTCTTGCTTAATACAACGAAACAAGCTGTTTTAGACCGAAACGAGCTAAATCACAACACATCGGTTTTACAAGTGTCTCTCTAATACGCGTCAAAACTTTTTCTCTTATAACTGCGCGAAAAGCATGTATTCTTGCTTAATACAACGAAACAAGCTGTTTTAGACCGAAACGAGCTAAATCTGAACACATCGGTTTTACAAGTATCCACGTGATACTCGTCAAAACTTTTTCTCTTATAACTGCGCGAAAAGCATGTATTCTTGCTTAATACAGCGAAACAAGGTGTTTTAGACCGAAATGAGCTAAATCACAACACATCGGTTTTACAAGTGTTCCTCTGATACGCGTCAAAACTTTTTCTTTTATAACTGCGCGAAAAGCATGTATTCTTGCTTAATACAGCGAATCAAGTTGTTTTAGACCGAAACGAGCTAAATCACAACACATCGGTACTACAAGTGTTCCACGTGATACTCGTCAAAACTTTTTCTCTTATAACTGCGCGAAAAGCATGTATTCTTGCTTAATACAACGAAACAAGCTGTTTTAGACCGAAACGAGCTAAATCACAACACATCGGTTTTACAAGTGTCTCTGATACGCGTCAAAACTTTTTCTTCTATAACTGCGCGAAAAGCATGTATTCTTGCTTAATACAGCGAAACAAGCTGTTTTAGACCGAAACGAGCTAAATCACAACACATCGGTTTTACAAGTGTTCCTCTGGTACGCGTCAAAACTTTTTCTCTTATAACTGCGCGAAAAGCATGTATTCATGCTTAATACAGCGAAACAAGCTGTTTTAGACCGAAACGAGCTAAATCACAACACATCGGGATTACAAGTGTTCCACGTGATACTCGTCAAAGCTTTTTCTCTCATAACTGCGCGAAAAGCATGTATTCTTGCTTAATACAGCGAAACAAGCTGTTTTAGACCGAAACGAGCTAAATCACAACACATCGGTTTTACAAGTGTTCCTCTGATACGTGTCAAAACTTTTTCTCTTATAACTGCGCGAAAAGCATGTATTCTTGCTTAATACAGCGAAACAAGCTGTTTTAGACCGAAATGAGCTAAATCACAACACATCGGTTTTACAAGTGTTCCTCTAATAGGCGTCAAAACTTTTTCTCTTATAACTGCGCGAAAAGCATGTATTCTTGCTTAATACAGCGAAACAAGCTGTTTTAGACCGAAACGAGCTAAATCACAACACATCGGTATTACAAGTGTTCCACGTGATACTCGTCAAAACTTTTTCTCTTTTAACTGCGCGAAAAGCATGTATTCGTGCTTAATACGACGAAACAAGCTGTTTTTGACCGAAACGAGCTAAATCTGAACACATCGGTTTTACAAGTATCCACGTGATACTCGTCAAAACTTTTTCTCTTATAACTGCGCGAAAAGCATGTATTCTTGCTTAATACAACGAAACAAGCTGTTTTAGACCGAAACGAGCTAAATCTAAACACATCGGTTTTACAAGTATCCACGTGATACTCAAAACTTTTTCTCATAACTGCGCGAAAAGCATGTATTCTTGCCTAATACAACGAAACAAGCTGTTTTAGACCGAAACGAGCTAAATCACAACACATCGGTTTTACAAGTGTCTCTCTAATACGCGTGAAAACTTTTTCTCTTATAACTGCGCGAAAAGCATGTATTCTTGCTCAATACAGCGAAACAAGCTGTTTTAGACCGAAATGAGCTAAATCACAACACATCGGTTTTACAAGTTTTCCTCTGATACGCGTCAAAACTTTTTCTCTTATAACTGCGCGAAAAGCATGTATTCTTGCTTAATACAGCGAAACAAGCTGTTTTAGACCGAAACGAGCTAAATCACAACACATCGGTTTTACAAGTGTCTCTCTAATACGCGTCAAAACTTTTTCTCTTATAACTGCGCGAAAAGCATGTATTCTTGCTTAATACAACGAAACAAGCTGTTTTAGACCGAAACGAGCTAAATCACAACACATCGGTTTTACAAGTGTCTCTCTAATACGCGTCAAAACTTTTTCTCTTATAACTGCGCGAAAAGCATGTATTCTTGCTTAATACAACGAAACAAGCTGTTTTAGACCGAAACGAGCTAAATCTGAACACATCGGTTTTACAAGTATCCACGTGATACTCGTCAAAACTTTTTCTCTTATAACTGCGCGAAAAGCATGTATTCTTGCTTAATACAGCGAAACAAGGTGTTTTAGACCGAAATGAGCTAAATCACAACACATCGGTTTTACAAGTGTTCCTCTGATACGCGTCAAAACTTTTTCTTTTATAACTGCGCGAAAAGCATGTATTCTTGCTTAATACAGCGAATCAAGTTGTTTTAGACCGAAACGAGCTAAATCACAACACATCGGTACTACAAGTGTTCCACGTGATACTCGTCAAAACTTTTTCTCTTATAACTGCGCGAAAAGCATGTATTCTTGCTTAATACAACGAAACAAGCTGTTTTAGACCGAAACGAGCTAAATCACAACACATCGGTTTTACAAGTGTCTCTGATACGCGTCAAAACTTTTTCTTCTATAACTGCGCGAAAAGCATGTATTCTTGCTTAATACAGCGAAACAAGCTGTTTTAGACCGAAACGAGCTAAATCACAACACATCGGTTTTACAAGTGTTCCTCTGGTACGCGTCAAAACTTTTTCTCTTATAACTGCGCGAAAAGCATGTATTCATGCTTAATACAGCGAAACAAGCTGTTTTAGACCGAAACGAGCTAAATCACAACACATCGGGATTACAAGTGTTCCACGTGATACTCGTCAAAGCTTTTTCTCTCATAACTGCGCGAAAAGCATGTATTCTTGCTTAATACAGCGAAACAAGCTGTTTTAGACCGAAACGAGCTAAATCACAACACATCGGTTTTACAAGTGTTCCTCTGATACGTGTCAAAACTTTTTCTCTTATAACTGCGCGAAAAGCATGTATTCTTGCTTAATACAGCGAAACAAGCTGTTTTAGACCGAAATGAGCTAAATCACAACACATCGGTTTTACAAGTGTTCCTCTAATAGGCGTCAAAACTTTTTCTCTTATAACTGCGCGAAAAGCATGTATTCTTGCTTAATACAGCGAAACAAGCTGTTTTAGACCGAAACGAGCTAAATCACAACACATCGGTATTACAAGTGTTCCACGTGATACTCGTCAAAACTTTTTCTCTTTTAACTGCGCGAAAAGCATGTATTCGTGCTTAATACGACGAAACAAGCTGTTTTTGACCGAAACGAGCTAAATCTGAACACATCGGTTTTACAAGTATCCACGTGATACTCGTCAAAACTTTTTCTCTTATAACTGCGCGAAAAGCATGTATTCTTGCTTAATACAACGAAACAAGCTGTTTTAGACCGAAACGAGCTAAATCTGAACACATCGGTTTTACAAGTATCCACGTGATACTCGTCAAAACTTTTTCTCTTATAACTGCGCGAAAAGCATGTATTCTTGCTTAATACAGCGAAACAAGCTGTTTTAGACCGAAATGAGCTAAATC
Organism: Amblyomma americanum; assembly: GCF_052857255.1. Classification (NCBI taxonomy): domain Eukaryota; kingdom Metazoa; phylum Arthropoda; class Arachnida; order Ixodida; family Ixodidae; genus Amblyomma; species Amblyomma americanum. The sequence goes on along the minus strand of NW_027526500.1, from coordinate 389,733 downwards.
ACAACACATCGGTTTTACAAGTGTTCCTCTGATACGCGTCAAAACTTTTTCTTTTATAACTGCGCGAAAAGCATGTATTCTTGCTTAATACAGCGAATCAAGTTGTTTTAGACCGAAACGAGCTAAATCACAACACATCGGTACTACAAGTGTTCCACGTGATACTCGTCAAAACTTTTTCTCTTATAACTGCGCGAAAAGCATGTATTCTTGCTTAATACAACGAAACAAGCTGTTTTAGACCGAAACGAGCTAAATCACAACACATCGGTTTTACAAGTGTCTAATACGCGTCAAAACTTTTTCTCTTATAACTGCACGAAAAGCATGTATTCTTGCTTAATACAACGAAACAAGCTGTTTTAGACCGAAACGAGCTAAATCTGAACACATCGGTTTTACAAGTATCCACGTGATACTCGTCAAAACTTTTTCTCTTATAACTGCGCGAAAAGCATGTATTCTTGCTTAATACAGCGAAACAAGCTGTTTTAGACCGAAATGAGCTAAATCACAACACATCGGTTTTACAAGTGTTCCTCTGATACGCGTCAAAACTTTTTCTTTTATAACTGCGCGAAAAGCATGTATTCTTGCTTAATACAGCGAATCAAGCTGTTTTAGACCGAAACGAGCTAAATCACAACACATCGGTATTACAAGTGTTCCACGTGATACTCGTCAAAACTTTTTCTCTTATAACTGCGCGAAAAGCATGTATTCGTGCTTAATACAACGAAACAAGCTGTTTTAGACCGAAACGAGCTAAATCTGAACACATCGGTTTTACAAGTATCCACGGGATACTCGTCAACTTTTTCTCTTATAACTGCGCGAAAAGCATGTATTCTTGCTTAATACAACGAAACAAGCTGTTTTAGACCGAAACGAGCTAAATCACAACACATCGGTTTTACAAGTGTCTCTGATACGCGTCAAAACTTTTTCTTCTATAACTGCGCGAAAAGCATGTATTCTTGCTTAATACAGCGAAACAAGCTGTTTTAGACCGAAACGAGCTAAATCACAACACATCGGTTTTACAAGTGTTCCTCTGATACGCGTCAAAACTTTTTCTCTTATAACTGCGCGAAAAGCATGTATTCTTGCTTAATACAGCGAAACAAGCTGTTTTAGACCGAAACGAGCTAAATCACAACACATCGGGATTACAAGTGTTCCACGTGATACTCGTCAAAACTTTTTCTCTTTTAACTGCGCGAATAGCATGTATTCGTGCTTAATACAACGAAACAAGCTGTTTTAGACCAAAACGAGCTAAATCTGAACACATCGGTTTTACAAGTATCTACGTGATACTCGTCAAAACTTTTTCTCTTATAACTGCGCGAAAAGCATGTATTCTTGCTTAATACAACGAAACAAGCTGTTTTAGACCGAAACGAGCTAAATCACAACACATCGGTTTTACAAGTGTCTCTCTAATACGCGTCAAAACTTTTTCTCTTATAACTGCGCGAAAAGCATGTATTCTTGCTTAATACAACGAAACAAGCTGTTTTAGACCGAAACGAGCTAAATCACAACACATCGGTTTTACAAGTGTCTCTCTAATACGCGTCAAAACTTTTTCTCTTATAACTGCGCGAAAAGCATGTATTCTTGCTTAATACAACGAAACAAGCTGTTTTAGACCGAAACGAGCTAAATCTGAACACATCGGTTTTACAAGTATCCACGTGATACTCGTCAAAACTTTTTCTCTTATAACTGCGCGAAAAGCATGTATTCTTGCTTAATACAGCGAAACAAGCTGTTTTAGACCGAAATGAGCTAAATCACAACACATCGGTTTTACAAGTGTTCCTCTGATACGCGTCAAAACTTTTTCTTTTATAACTGCGCGAAAAGCATGTATTCTTGCTTAATACAGCGAATCAAGTTGTTTTAGACCGAAACGAGCTAAATCACAACACATCGGTACTACAAGTGTTCCACGTGATACTCGTCAAAACTTTTTCTCTTATAACTGCGCGAAAAGCATGTATTCTTGCTTAATACAGCGAAACAAGCTGTTTTAGACCGAAACGAGCTAAATCACAACACATCGGTATTACAAGTGTTCTACGTGATACTCGTCAAAACTTTTTCTCTTATAACTGCGCGAAAAGCATGTATTCGTGCTTAATACAACGAAACAAGCTGTTTTAGACCGAAACGAGCTAAATCTGAACACATCGGTTTTACAAGTATCTACGTGATACTCGTGAAAACGTTTTCTCTTATAACTGCGCGAAAAGCATGTATTCTTGCTTAATACAAAGAAACAAGCTGTTTTAGACCGAAACGAGCTAAATCACAACACATCGGTTTTACAAGTGTCTCTCTAATACGCGTCAAAACTTTTTCTCTTATAACTGCGCGAAAAGCATGTATTCTTGCTTAATACAACGAAACAAGCTGTTTTAGACCGAAACGAGCTAAATCTGAACACATCGGTTTTACAAGTATCCACGTGATACTCGTCAAAACTTTTTCTCTTATAACTGCGCGAAAAGCATGTATTCTTGCTTAATACAACGAAACAAGCTGTTTTAGACCGAAACGAGCTAAATCACAACACATCGGTTTTACAAGTGTCTCTCTGATACGCGTCAAAACTTTTTCTTCTATAACTGCGCGTAAAGCATGTATTCTTGCTTAATACAACGAAACAAGCTGTTTTAGACCGAAACGAGCTAAATCTGAACACATCGGTTTTACAAGTATCCACGTAATACTCGTCAAAACTTTTTCTCTTATAACTGCGCGAAAAGCATGTATTCTTGCTTAATACAACGAAACAAGCTGTTTTAGACCGAAACGAGCTAAATCACAACACATCGGTTTTACAAGTGTCTAATACTCGTCAAAACTTTTTCTTCTATAACTGCGCCTAAAGCATGTATTCGTGCTTAATACAACGAAACAAGTTGTTTTAGACCGAAACGAGCTAAATCTGAACACATCGGTTTTACAAGTGTCCCTGTGACACGCGTCAAAACTTTTTCTCTTATAACTGCGCGAAAAGCATGTATTCTTGCTTAATACAGCGAAACAAGCTGTTTTAGACCGAAACGAGCTAAATCACAACACAAAGGTTTTACAAGTGTTCCTCTGATACGCGTCAAAACTTTTTCTCTTATAACTGCGCGAAAAGCATGTATTCTTGCTTAATACTACGAAACAAGCTGTTTTAGACAGAAACGAGCTAAATCACAACACATCGGTTTTACAAGTGTTCCTCTGATACGCGTCTAAACTTTTTCTCTTATAACTGCGCGAAAAGCATGTATTCGTGCTTAATACCACGAAACAAGCTGTTTCAGACCGAAACGAGCTAAATCTGAACACATCGGTTTTACAAGTGTCCCTGTGACACGCGTCAAAACTTTTTCTCTTATAACTGCGCGAAAAGCATGTATTCTTGCTTAATACAGCGAAACAAGCTGTTTTAGACCGAAATGAGCTAAATCACAACACATCGGTTTTACAAGTGTTCCTCTGATACTCGTCAAAACTTTTTCTCTTATAACTGCGCGAAAAGCATGTATTCGTGCTTAATACAACGAAACAAGCTGTTTTAGACCGAAACGAGCTAAATCACAACACATCGGTTTTACAAGTGTCTCTGATACGCGTCAAAACTTTTTCTTCTATAACTGCGCGAAAAGCATGTATTCTTGCTCAATACAGCGAAACAAGCTGTTTTAGACCGAAATGAGCTAAATCACAACACATCGGTTTTACAAGTGTTCCTCTGATACGCGTCAAATCTTTTTCTCTTATAACTGCGCGAAAAGCATGTATTCTTGCTTAATACAGCGAAACAAGCTGTTTTAGACCGAAACGAGCTGAATCACAACACATCGGTATTACAAGTGTTCCACGTGATACTCGTCAAAACTTTTTCTCTTATAACTGCGCGAAAAGCATGTATTCTTGCTTATTACTACGAAACAAGCTGTTTTAGACCGAAACGAGCTAAATCACAACACATCGGTTTTACAAGTCTCTAATACGCGTCAAAACTTTTTCTTCTATAACTGCGCGAAAAGCATGTATTCTTGCTTAATACAGCGAAACAAGCTGTTTTAGACCGAAACGAGCTAAATCACAACACATCGGTTTTACAAGTGTTCCTCTGATACGCGTCTAAACTTTTTCTCTTATAACTGCGCGAAAAGCATGTATTCGTGCTTAATACCACGAAACAAGCTGTTTCAGACCGAAACGAGCTAAATCTGAACACATCGGTTTTACAAGTGTCCCTGTGACACGCGTCAAAACTTTTTCTCTTATAACTGCGCGAAAAGCATGTATTCTTGCTTAATACAGCGAAACAAGCTGTTTTAGACCGAAATGAGCTAAATCACAACACATCGGTTTTACAAGTGTTCCTCTGATACTCGTCAAAACTTTTTCTCTTATAACTGCGCGAAAAGCATGTATTCGTGCTTAATACAACGAAACAAGCTGTTTTAGACCGAAACGAGCTAAATCACAACACATCGGTTTTGCAAGTGTCTCTGATACGCGTCAAAACTTTTTCTTCTATAACTGCGCGAAAAGCATGTATTCTTGCTCAATACAGCGAAACAAGCTGTTTTAGACCGAAATGAGCTAAATCACAACACATCGGTTTTACAAGTGTTCCTCTGATACGCGTCAAATCTTTTTCTCTTATAACTGCGCGAAAAGCATGTATTCTTGCTTAATACAGCGAAACAAGCTGTTTTAGACCGAAACGAGCTGAATCACAACACATCGGTATTACAAGTGTTCCACGTGATACTCGTCAAAACTTTTTCTCTTATAACTGCGCGAAAAGCATGTATTCTTGCTTATTACTACGAAACAAGCTGTTTTAGACCGAAACGAGCTAAATCACAACACATCGGTTTTACAAGTGTCTCTGATACGCGTCAAAACTTTTTCTTCTATAACTGCGCGAAAAGCATGTATTCTTGCTTAATACAGCGAAACAAGCTGTTTTAGACCGAAACGAGCTAAATCACAACACATCGGTTTTACAAGTGTTCCTCTGATACGCGTCAAAACTTTTTCTCTTATAACTGCGCGAAAAGCATGTATTCTTGCTTAATACAGCGAAACAAGCTGTTTTAGACCGAAACGAGCTAAATCACAACACATCGGGATTACAAGTGTTCCACGTGATACTCGTCAAAACTTTTTCTCTTTTAACTGCGCGAATAGCATGTATTCGTGCTTAATACAACGAAACAAGCTGTTTTAGACCAAAACGAGCTAAATCTGAACACATCGGTTTTACAAGTATCTACGTGATACTCGTCAAAACTTTTTCTCTTATAACTGCGCGAAAAGCATGTATTCTTGCTTAATACAACGAAACAAGCTGTTTTAGACCGAAACGAGCTAAATCACAACACATCGGTTTTACAAGTGTCTCTCTAATACGCGTCAAAACTTTTTCTCTTATAACTGCGCGAAAAGCATGTATTCTTGCTTAATACAACGAAACAAGCTGTTTTAGACCGAAACGAGCTAAATCACAACACATCGGTTTTACAAGTGTCTCTCTAATACGCGTCAAAACTTTTTCTCTTATAACTGCGCGAAAAGCATGTATTCTTGCTTAATACAACGAAACAAGCTGTTTTAGACCGAAACGAGCTAAATCTGAACACATCGGTTTTACAAGTATCCACGTGATACTCGTCAAAACTTTTTCTCTTATAACTGCGCGAAAAGCATGTATTCTTGCTTAATACAGCGAAACAAGGTGTTTTAGACCGAAATGAGCTAAATCACAACACATCGGTTTTACAAGTGTTCCTCTGATACGCGTCAAAACTTTTTCTTTTATAACTGCGCGAAAAGCATGTATTCTTGCTTAATACAGCGAATCAAGTTGTTTTAGACCGAAACGAGCTAAATCACAACACATCGGTACTACAAGTGTTCCACGTGATACTCGTCAAAACTTTTTCTCTTATAACTGCGCGAAAAGCATGTATTCTTGCTTAATACAGCGAAACAAGCTGTTTTAGACCGAAACGAGCTAAATCACAACACATCGGTATTACAAGTGTTCTACGTGATACTCGTCAAAACTTTTTCTCTTATAACTGCGCGAAAAGCATGTATTCGTGCTTAATACAACGAAACAAGCTGTTTTAGACCGAAACGAGCTAAATCTGAACACATCGGTTTTACAAGTATCTACGTGATACTCGTGAAAACGTTTTCTCTTATAACTGCGCGAAAAGCATGTATTCTTGCTTAATACAAAGAAACAAGCTGTTTTAGACCGAAACGAGCTAAATCACAACACATCGGTTTTACAAGTGTCTCTCTAATACGCGTCAAAACTTTTTCTCTTATAACTGCGCGAAAAGCATGTATTCTTGCTTAATACAACGAAACAAGCTGTTTTAGACCGAAACGAGCTAAATCTGAACACATCGGTTTTACAAGTATCCACGTGATACTCGTCAAAACTTTTTCTCTTATAACTGCGCGAAAAGCATGTATTCTTGCTTAATACAACGAAACAAGCTGTTTTAGACCGAAACGAGCTAAATCACAACACATCGGTTTTACAAGTGTCTCTCTGATACGCGTCAAAACTTTTTCTTCTATAACTGCGCGTAAAGCATGTATTCTTGCTTAATACAACGAAACAAGCTGTTTTAGACCGAAACGAGCTAAATCTGAACACATCGGTTTTACAAGTATCCACGTAATACTCGTCAAAACTTTTTCTCTTATAACTGCGCGAAAAGCATGTATTCTTGCTTAATACAACGAAACAAGCTGTTTTAGACCGAAACGAGCTAAATCACAACACATCGGTTTTACAAGTGTCTAATACTCGTCAAAACTTTTTCTTCTATAACTGCGCCTAAAGCATGTATTCGTGCTTAATACAACGAAACAAGTTGTTTTAGACCGAAACGAGCTAAATCTGAACACATCGGTTTTACAAGTGTCCCTGTGACACGCGTCAAAACTTTTTCTCTTATAACTGCGCGAAAAGCATGTATTCTTGCTTAATACAGCGAAACAAGCTGTTTTAGACCGAAACGAGCTAAATCACAACACAAAGGTTTTACAAGTGTTCCTCTGATACGCGTCAAAACTTTTTCTCTTATAACTGCGCGAAAAGCATGTATTCTTGCTTAATACTACGAAACAAGCTGTTTTAGACAGAATCGAGCTAAATCACAACACATCGGTTTTACAAGTGTTCCTCTGATACGCGTCTAAACTTTTTCTCTTATAACTGCGCGAAAAGCATGTATTCGTGCTTAATACCACGAAACAAGCTGTTTCAGACCGAAACGAGCTAAATCTGAACACATCGGTTTTACAAGTGTCCCTGTGACACGCGTCAAAACTTTTTCTCTTATAACTGCGCGAAAAGCATGTATTCTTGCTTAATACAGCGAAACAAGCTGTTTTAGACCGAAACGAGCTAAATCACAACACATCGGGATTACAAGTGTTCCACGTGATACTCGTCAAAGCTTTTTCTCTCATAACTGCGCGAAAAGCATGTATTCTTGCTTAATACAGCGAAACAAGCTGTTTTAGACCGAAACGAGCTAAATCACAACACATCGATTTTACAAGTGTTCCTCTGATACGTGTCAAAACTTTTTCTCTTATAACTGCGCGAAAAGCATGTATTCTTGCTTAATACAGCGAAACAAGCTGTTTTAGACCGAAATGAGCTAAATCACAACACATCGGTTTTACAAGTGTTCCTCTAATAGGCGTCAAAACTTTTTCTCTTATAACTGCGCGAAAAGCATGTATTCTTGCTTAATACAGCGAAACAAGCTGTTTTAGACCGAAACGAGCTAAATCACAACACATCGGTATTACAAGTGTTCCACGTGATACTCGTCAAAACTTTTTCTCTTTTAACTGCGCGAAAAGCATGTATTCGTGCTTAATACGACGAAACAAGCTGTTTTTGACCGAAACGAGCTAAATCTGAACACATCGGTTTTACAAGTATCCACGTGATACTCGTCAAAACTTTTTCTCTTATAACTGCGCGAAAAGCATGTATTCTTGCTTAATACAACGAAACAAGCTGTTTTAGACCGAAACGAGCTAAATCTGAACACATCGGTTTTACAAGTATCCACGTGATACTCGTCAAAACTTTTTCTCTTATAACTGCGCGAAAAGCATGTATTCTTGCTTAATACAGCGAAACAAGCTGTTTTAGACCGAAATGAGATAAATCACAACACATCGGTTTTACAAGTGTTCCTCTGATACGCGTCAAAACTTTTTCTTTTATAACTGCGCGAAAAGCATGTATTCTTGCTTAATACAGCGAATCAAGTTGTTTTAGACCGAAACGAGCTAAATCACAACACATCGGTACTACAAGTGTTCCACGTGATACTCGTCAAAACTTTTTCTCTTATAACTGCGCGAAAAGCATGTATTCTTGCTTAATACAACGAAACAAGCTGTTTTAGACCGAAACGAGCTAAATCACAACACATCGGTTTTACAAGTGTCTAATACGCGTCAAAACTTTTTCTCTTATAACTGCACGAAAAGCATGTATTCTTGCTTAATACAACGAAACAAGCTGTTTTAGACCGAAACGAGCTAAATCTGAACACATCGGTTTTACAAGTATCCACGTGATACTCGTCAAAACTTTTTCTCTTATAACTGCGCGAAAAGCATGTATTCTTGCTTAATACAGCGAAACAAGCTGTTTTAGACCGAAATGAGCTAAATCACAACACATCGGTTTTACAAGTGTTCCTCTGATACGCGTCAAAACTTTTTCTTTTATAACTGCGCGAAAAGCATGTATTCTTGCTTAATACAGCGAATCAAGCTGTTTTAGACCGAAACGAGCTAAATCACAACACATCGGTATTACAAGTGTTCCACGTGATACTCGTCAAAACTTTTTCTCTTATAACTGCGCGAAAAGCATGTATTCGTGCTTAATACAACGAAACAAGCTGTTTTAGACCGAAACGAGCTAAATCTGAACACATCGGTTTTACAAGTATCCACGGGATACTCGTCAACTTTTTCTCTTATAACTGCGCGAAAAGCATGTATTCTTGCTTAATACAACGAAACAAGCTGTTTTAGACCGAAACGAGCTAAATCACAACACATCGGTTTTACAAGTGTCTCTGATACGCGTCAAAACTTTTTCTTCTATAACTGCGCGAAAAGCATGTATTCTTGCTTAATACAGCGAAACAAGCTGTTTTAGACCGAAACGAGCTAAATCACAACACATCGGTTTTACAAGTGTTCCTCTGATACGCGTCAAAACTTTTTCTCTTATAACTGCGCGAAAAGCATGTATTCTTGCTTAATACAGCGAAACAAGCTGTTTTAGACCGAAACGAGCTAAATCACAACACATCGGGATTACAAGTGTTCCACGTGATACTCGTCAAAACTTTTTTCTCTTTTAACTGCGCGAATAGCATGTATTCGTGCTTAATACAACGAAACAAGCTGTTTTAGACCAAAACGAGCTAAATCTGAACACATCGGTTTTACAAGTATCTACGTGATACTCGTCAAAACTTTTTCTCTTATAACTGCGCGAAAAGCATGTATTCTTGCTTAATACAACGAAACAAGCTGTTTTAGACCGAAACGAGCTAAATCACAACACATCGGTTTTACAAGTGTCTCTCTAATACGCGTCAAAACTTTTTCTCTTATAACTGCGCGAAAAGCATGTATTCTTGCTTAATACAACGAAACAAGCTGTTTTAGACCGAAACGAGCTAAATCACAACACATCGGTTTTACAAGTGTCTCTCTAATACGCGTCAAAACTTTTTCTCTTATAACTGCGCGAAAAGCATGTATTCTTGCTTAATACAACGAAACAAGCTGTTTTAGACCGAAACGAGCTAAATCTGAACACATCGGTTTTACAAGTATCCACGTGATACTCGTCAAAACTTTTTCTCTTATAACTGCGCGAAAAGCATGTATTCTTGCTTAATACAGCGAAACAAGGTGTTTTAGACCGAAATGAGCTAAATCACAACACATCGGTTTTACAAGTGTTCCTCTGATACGCGTCAAAACTTTTTCTTTTATAACTGCGCGAAAAGCATGTATTCTTGCTTAATACAGCGAATCAAGTTGTTTTAGACCGAAACGAGCTAAATCACAACACATCGGTACTACAAGTGTTCCACGTGATACTCGTCAAAACTTTTTCTCTTATAACTGCGCGAAAAGCATGTATTCTTGCTTAATACAGCGAAACAAGCTGTTTTAGACCGAAACGAGCTAAATCACAACACATCGGTATTACAAGTGTTCTACGTGATACTCGTCAAAACTTTTTCTCTTATAACTGCGCGAAAAGCATGTATTCGTGCTTAATACAACGAAACAAGCTGTTTTAGACCGAAACGAGCTAAATCTGAACACATCGGTTTTACAAGTATCTACGTGATACTCGTGAAAACGTTTTCTCTTATAACTGCGCGAAAAGCATGTATTCTTGCTTAATACAAAGAAACAAGCTGTTTTAGACCGAAACGAGCTAAATCACAACACATCGGTTTTACAAGTGTCTCTCTAATACGCGTCAAAACTTTTTCTCTTATAACTGCGCGAAAAGCATGTATTCTTGCTTAATACAACGAAACAAGCTGTTTTAGACCGAAACGAGCTAAATCTGAACACATCGGTTTTACAAGTATCCACGTGATACTCGTCAAAACTTTTTCTCTTATAACTGCGCGAAAAGCATGTATTCTTGCTTAATACAACGAAACAAGCTGTTTTAGACCGAAACGAGCTAAATCACAACACATCGGTTTTACAAGTGTCTCTCTGATACGCGTCAAAACTTTTTCTTCTATAACTGCGCGTAAAGCATGTATTCTTGCTTAATACAACGAAACAAGCTGTTTTAGACCGAAACGAGCTAAATCTGAACACATCGGTTTTACAAGTATCCACGTAATACTCGTCAAAACTTTTTCTCTTATAACTGCGCGAAAAGCATGTATTCTTGCTTAATACAACGAAACAAGCTGTTTTAGACCGAAACGAGCTAAATCACAACACATCGGTTTTACAAGTGTCTAATACTCGTCAAAACTTTTTCTTCTATAACTGCGCCTAAAGCATGTATTCGTGCTTAATACAACGAAACAAGTTGTTTTAGACCGAAACGAGCTAAATCTGAACACATCGGTTTTACAAGTGTCCCTGTGACACGCGTCAAAACTTTTTCTCTTATAACTGCGCGAAAAGCATGTATTCTTGCTTAATACAGCGAAACAAGCTGTTTTAGACCGAAACGAGCTAAATCACAACACAAAGGTTTTACAAGTGTTCCTCTGATACGCGTCAAAACTTTTTCTCTTATAACTGCGCGAAAAGCATGTATTCTTGCTTAATACTACGAAACAAGCTGTTTTAGACAGAAACGAGCTAAATCACAACACATCGGTTTTACAAGTGTTCCTCTGATACGCGTCTAAACTTTTTCTCTTATAACTGCGCGAAAAGCATGTATTCGTGCTTAATACCACGAAACAAGCTGTTTCAGACCGAAACGAGCTAAATCTGAACACATCGGTTTTACAAGTGTCCCTGTGACACGCGTCAAAACTTTTTCTCTTATAACTGCGCGAAAAGCATGTATTCTTGCTTAATACAGCGAAACAAGCTGTTTTAGACCGAAATGAGCTAAATCACAACACATCGGTTTTACAAGTGTTCCTCTGATACTCGTCAAAACTTTTTCTCTTATAACTGCGCGAAAAGCATGTATTCGTGCTTAATACAACGAAACAAGCTGTTTTAGACCGAAACGAGCTAAATCACAACACATCGGTTTTACAAGTGTCTCTGATACGCGTCAAAACTTTTTCTTCTATAACTGCGCGAAAAGCATGTATTCTTGCTCAATACAGCGAAACAAGCTGTTTTAGACCGAAATGAGCTAAATCACAACACATCGGTTTCACAAGTGTTCCTCTGATACGCGTCAAATCTTTTTCTCTTATAACTGCGCGAAAAGCATGTATTCTTGCTTAATACAGCGAAACAAGCTGTTTTAGACCGAAACGAGCTGAATCACAACACATCGGTATTACAAGTGTTCCACGTGATACTCGTCAAAACTTTTTCTCTTATAACTGCGCGAAAAGCATGTATTCTTGCTTATTACTACGAAACAAGCTGTTTTAGACCGAAACGAGCTAAATCACAACACATCGGTTTTACAAGTCTCTAATACGCGTCAAAACTTTTTCTTCTATAACTGCGCCTAAAGCATGTATTCGTGCTTAATACAACGAAACAAGTTGTTTTAGACCGAAACGAGCTAAATCTGAACACATCGGTTTTACAAGTGTCCCTGTGACACGCGTCAAAACTTTTTCTCTTATAACTGCGCGAAAAGCATGTATTCTTGCTTAATACAGCGAAACAAGCTGTTTTAGACCGAAACGAGCTAAATCACAACACAAAGGTTTTACAAGTGTTCCTCTGATACGCGTCAAAACTTTTTCTCTTATAACTGCGCGAAAAGCATGTATTCTTGCTTAATACAGCGAAACAAGCTGTTTTAGACCGAAACGAGCTAAATCACAACACAAAGGTTTTACAAGTGTTCCTCTGATACGCGTCAAAACTTTTTCTCTTATAACTGCGCGAAAAGCATGTATTCTTGCTTAATACTACGAAACAAGCTGTTTTAGACAGAAACGAGCTAAATCACAACACATCGGTTTTACAAGTGTTCCTCTGATACGCGTCTAAACTTTTTCTCTTATAACTGCGCGAAAAGCATGTATTCGTGCTTAATACCACGAAACAAGCTGTTTCAGACCGAAACGAGCTAAATCTGAACATATCGGTTTTACAAGTGTTCCTCTGATACGCGTCAAAACTTTTTCTCTTATAACTGCGCGAAAAGCATGTATTCTTGCTTAATACAGCGAAACAAGCTGTTTTAAACCGAAACGAGCTAAATCACAACACATCGGTATTACAAGTGTTCCACGTGATACTCGTCAAAACTTTTTCTCTTATAACTGCGCGAAAAGCATGTATTCGTGCTTAATACAACGAAACAAGCTGTTTTAGACCGAAACGAGCTAAATCTGAACACATCGGTTTTACAAGTATCCACGTGATACTCGTCAAAACTTTTTCTCTTATAACTGGGCGAAAAGCATGTATTCTTGCTTAATACAACGAAACAAGCTGTTTTAGACCGAAACGAGCTAAATCACAACACATCGGTTTTACAAGTGTCTCTGATACGCGTCAAAACTTTTTCTTCTATAACTGCGCGTAAAGCATGTATTCGTGCTTAATACAACGAAACAATCTGTTTTAGACCGAAACGAGCTAAATCTGAACACATCGGTTTTACAAGTGTTCCTCTGATACGCGTCAAAACTTTTTCTCTTATAACTGCGCGAAAAGCATGTATTCTTGCTCAATACAGCGAAACAAGCTGTTTTAGACCGAAATGAGCTAAATCACAACACATCGGTTTTACAAGTGTTCCTCTGATACGCGTCAAAACTTTTTCTCTTATAACTGCGCGAAAAGCATGTATTCTTGCTTAATACAGCGAAACAAGCTGTTTTAGACCGAAACGAGCTAAATCACAACACATCGGTATTACAAGTGTTCCACGTGATACTCGTCAAAACTTTTTCTCTTATAACTGCGCGAAAAGCATGTATTCGTGCTTAATACAACGAAACAAGCTGTTTTAGACCGAAACGAGCTAAATCTGAACACATCGGTTTTACAAGTATCCACGTGATACTCAAAACTTTTTCTCTTATAACTGCGCGAAAAGCATGTATTCTTGCCTAATACAACGAAACAAGCTGTTTTAGACCGAAACGAGCTAAATCACAACACATCAGTTTTACAAGTGTCTCTCTAATACGCGTCAAAACTTTTTCTCTTATAACTGCGCGAAAAGCATGTATTCTTGCTTAATACAGCGAAACAAGCTGTTTTAGACCGAAACGAGCTAAATCACAACACAAAGGTTTTACAAGTGTTCCTCTGATACGCGTCAAAACTTTTTCTCTTATAACTGCGCGAAAAGCATGTATTCTTGCTTATTACTACGAAACAAGCTGTTTCAGACCGAAACGATCTAAATCTGAACACATCGGTTTTACAAGTGTCCCTGTGACACGCGTCAAATCTTTTTCTCTTATAACTGCGCGAAAAGCATGTATTCTTGCTTAATGCAGCGAAACAAGCTGTTTTAGACCGAAATGAGCTAAATCACAACACATCGGTTTTACAAGTGTTCCTCTGATACGTGTCAAAACTTTTTCTCTTATAACTGCGCGAAAAGCATGTATTCTTGCTTAATACAGCGAAACAAGCTGTTTTAGACCGAAACGAGCTAAATCACAACACATCGGTTTTACAAGTGTTCCTCTGATACGCGTCAAAACTTTTTCTCTTACAACTGCGCGAAAAGCATGTATTCTTGCTTAATACAACGAAACAAGCTGTTTTAGACCGAAACGAGCTAAATCTAAACACATCGGTTTTACAAGTATCCACGTGATACTCAAAACTTTTTCTCTTATAACTGCGCGAAAAGCATGTATTCTTGCCTAATACAACGAAACAAGCTGTTTTAGACCGAAACGAGCTAAATCACAACACATCGGTTTTACAAGTGTCTCTCTAATACGCGTGAGAACTTTTTCTCTTATAACTGCGCGAAAAGCATGTATTCTTGCTCAATACAGCGAAACAAGCTGTTTTAGACCGAAATGAGCTAAATCACAACACATCGGTTTTACAAGTTTTCCTCTGATACGCGTCAAAACTTTTTCTCTTATAACTGCACGAAAAGCATGTATTCTTGCTTAATACAGCGAAACAAGCTGTTTTAGACCGAAACGAGATAAATCACAACACATCGGTTTTACAAGTGTTCCTCTGATACGCGTCAAAACTTTTTCTCTTATAACTGCGCGAAAAGCATGTATTCTTGCTTATTACTACGAAACAAGCTGTTTTAGACCGAAACGAGCTAAATCACAACACATCGGTTTTACAAGTCTCTAATACGCGTCAAAACTTTTTCTTCTATAACTGCGCCTAAAGCATGTATTCGTGCTTAATACAACGAAACAAGTTGTTTTAGACCGAAACGAGCTAAATCTGAACACATCGGTTTTACAAGTGTCCCTGTGACACGCGTCAAAACTTTTTCTCTTATAACTGCGCGAAAAGCATGTATTCTTGCTTAATACAGCGAAACAAGCTGTTTTAGACCGAAACGAGCTAAATCACAACACAAATTTTTACAAGTGTTCCTCTGATACGCGTCAAAACTTTTTCTCTTATAACTGCGCGAAAAGCATGTATTCTTGCTTAATACAGCGAAACAAGCTGTTTTAGACCGAAACGAGCTAAATCACAACACAAAGGTTTTACAAGTGTTCCTCTGATACGCGTCAAAACTTTTTCTCTTATAACTGCGCGAAAAGCATGTATTCTTGCTTAATACTACGAAACAAGCTGTTTTAGACAGAAACGAGCTAAATCACAACACATCGGTTTTACAAGTGTTCCTCTGATACGCGTCTAAACTTTTTCTCTTATAACTGCGCGAAAAGCATGTATTCGTGCTTAATACCACGAAACAAGCTGTTTCAGACCGAAACGAGCTAAATCTGAACATATCGGTTTTACAAGTGTCCCTGTGACACGCGTCAAAACTTTTTATCTTATAACTGCGCGAAAAGCATGTATTCTTGCTTAATACAGCGAAACAAGCTGTTTTAGACCGAAATGAGCTAAATCACAACACATCGGTTTTACAAGTGTTCCTCTGATACGCGTCAAAACTTTTTCTCTTATAACTGCGCGAGAAGCATGTATTCTTGCTTAATACAGCGAAACAAGCTGTTTTAAACCGAAACGAGCTAAATCACAACACATCGGTATTACAAGTGTTCCACGTGATACTCGTCAAAACTTTTTCTCTTATAACTGCGCGAAAAGCATGTATTCGTGCTTAATACAACGAAACAAGCTGTTTTAGACCGAAACGAGCTAAATCTGAACACATCGGTTTTACAAGTATCCACGTGATACTCGTCAAAACTTTTTCTCTTATAACTGGGCGAAAAGCATGTATTCTTGCTTAATACAACGAAACAAGCTGTTTTAGACCGAAACGAGCTAAATCACAACACATCGGTTTTACAAGTGTCTCTGATACGCGTCAAAACTTTTTCTTCTATAACTGCGCGTAAAGCATGTATTCGTGCTTAATACAACGAAACAAGCTGTTTTAGACCGAAACGAGCTAAATCTGAACACATCGGTTTTACAAGTGTTCCTCTGATACGCGTCAAAACTTTTTCTCTTATAACTGCGCGAAAAGCATGTATTCTTGCTCAATACAGCGAAACAAGCTGTTTTAGACCGAAATGAGCTAAATCACAACACATCGGTTTTACAAGTGTTCCTCTGATACGCGTCAAAACTTTTTCTCTTATAACTGCGCGAAAAGCATGTATTCTTGCTTAATACAGCGAAACAAGCTGTTTTAGACCGAAACGAGCTAAATCACAACACATCGGTATTACAAGTGTTCCACGTGATACTCGTCAAAACTTTTTCTCTTATAACTGCGCGAAAAGCATGTATTCGTGCTTAATACAACAAAACAAGCTGTTTTAGACCGAAACGAGCTAAATCTGAACACATCGGTTTTACAAGTATCCACGTGATACTCAAAACTTTTTCTCTTATAACTGCGCGAAAAGCATGTATTCTTGCCTAATACAACGAAACAAGCTGTTTTAGACCGAAACGAGCTAAATCACAACACATCAGTTTTACAAGTGTCTCTCTAATACGCGTCAAAACTTTTTCTCTTATAACTGCGCGAAAAGCATGTATTCTTGCTTAATACAGCGAAACAAGCTGTTTTAGACCGAAACGAGCTAAATCACAACACAAAGGTTTTACAAGTGTTCCTCTGATACGCGTCAAAACTTTTTCTCTTATAACTGCGCGAAAAGCATGTATTCTTGCTTATTACTACGAAACAAGCTGTTTCAGACCGAAACGAGCTAAATCTGAACACATCGGTTTTACAAGTGTCCCTGTGACACGCGTCAAATCTTTTTCTCTTATACACTGCGCGAAAAGCATGTATTCTTGCTTAATGCAGCGAAACAAGCTGTTTTAGACCGAAATGAGCTAAATCACAACACATCGGTTTTACAAGTGTTCCTCTGATACGTGTCAAAACTTTTTCTCTTATAACTGCGCGAAAAGCATGTATTCTTGCTTAATACAGCGAAACAAGCTGTTTTAGACCGAAACGAGCTAAATCACAACACATCGGTTTTACAAGTGTTCCTCTGATACGCGTCAAAACTTTTTCTCTTATAACTGCGCGAAAAGCATGTATTCTTGCTTAATACAGCGAAACAAGCTGTTTTAGACCGAAACGAGCTAAATCACAACACATCGGTATTACAAGTGTTCCACGTGATACTCGTCAAAACTTTTTCTCTTTTAACTGCGCGAAAAGCATGTATTCTTGCTTAATACAACGAAACAAGCTGTTTTAGACCGAAACGAGCTAAATCTGAACACATCGGTTTTACAAGTATCCACGTGATACTCGTCAAAACTTTTTCTCTTATAACTGCGCGAAAAGCATGTATTCTTGCTTAATACAACGAAACAAGCTGTTTTAGACCGAAACGAGCTAAATCACAACACATCGGTTTTACAAGTGTTCCTCTGATACGCGTCAAAACTTTTTCTCTTATAACTGCGCGAAAAGCATGTATTCTTGCTCAATACAGCGAAACAAGCTGTTTTAGACCGAAATGAGCTAAATCACAACACATCGGTTTTACAAGTGTTCCTCTGATACGCGTCAAAACTTTTTCTCTTATAACTGCGCGAAAAGCATGTATTCTTGCTTAATACAGCGAAACAAGCTGTTTTAGACCGAAACGAGCTAAATCACAACACATCGGTATTACAAGTGTTCCACGTGATACTCGTCAAAACTTTTTCTCTTATAACTGCGCGAAAAGCATGTATTCGTGCTTAATACAACGAAACAAGCTGTTTTAGACCGAAACGAGCTAAATCTGAACACATCGGTTTTACAAGTATCCACGTGATACTCAAAACTTTTTCTCTTATAACTGCGCGAAAAGCATGTATTCTTGCCTAATACAACGAAACAAGCTGTTTTAGACCGAAACGAGCTAAATCACAACACATCAGTTTTACAAGTGTCTCTCTAATACGCGTCAAAACTTTTTCTCTTATAACTGCGCGAAAAGCATGTATTCTTGCTTAATACAGCGAAACAAGCTGTTTTAGACCGAAACGAGCTAAATCACAACACAAAGGTTTTACAACTGTTCCTCTGATACGCGTCAAAACTTTTTCTCTTATAACTGCGCGAAAAGCATGTATTCTTGCTTATTACTACGAAACAAGCTGTTTCAGACCGAAACGAGCTAAATCTGAACACATCGGTTTTACAAGTGTCCCTGTGACACGCGTCAAATCTTTTTCTCTTATAACTGCGCGAAAAGCATGTATTCTTGCTTAATGCAGCGAAACAAGCTGTTTTAGACCGAAATGAGCTAAATCACAACACATCGGTTTTTACAAGTGTTCCTCTGATACGTGTCAAAACTTTTTCTCTTATAACTGCGCGAAAAGCATGTATTCTTGCTTAATACAGCGAAACAAGCTGTTTTAGACCGAAACGAGCTAAATCACAACACATCGGTTTTACGTGTTCCTCTGATACGCGTCAAAACTTTTTCTCTTATAACTGCGCGAAAAGCATGTATTCTTGCTTAATACAGCGAAACAAGCTGTTTTAGACCGAAACGAGCTAAATCACAACACATCGGTTTTACAAGTGTTCCTCTGATACGCGTCAAAACTTTTTCTCTTATAACTGCGCGAAAAGCATGTATTCTTGCTTAATACAGCGAAACAAGCTGTTTTAGACCGAAACGAGCTAAATCACAACACATCGGTATTACAAGTGTTCCACGTGATACTCGTCAAAACTTTTTCTCTTTTAACTGCGCGAAAAGCATGTATTCGTGCTTAATACAACGAAACAAGCTGTTTTAGACCGAAACGAGCTAAATCTGAACACATCGGTTTTACAAGTATCCACGTGATACTCGTCAAAACTTTTTCTCTTATAACTGCGCGAAAAGCATGTATTCTTGCTTAATACAACGAAACAAGCTGTTTTAGACCGAAACGAGCTAAATCACAACACATCGGTTTTACAAGTGTTCCTCTGATACGCGTCAAAACTTTTTCTTTTATAACTGCGCGAAAAGCATGTATTCTTGCTTAATACAGCGAATCAAGTTGTTTTAGACCGAAACGAGCTAAATCACAACACATCGGTACTACAAGTGTTCCACGTGATACTCGTCAAAACTTTTTCTCTTATAACTGCGCGAAAAGCATGTATTCTTGCTTAATACAGCGAAACAAGCTGTTTTAGACCGAAATGAGCTAAATCACAACACATCGGTTTTACAAGTGTTCCTCTGATACGCGTCAAAAATTTTTCTTTTATAACTGCGCGAAAAGCATGTATTCTTGCTTAATACAGCGAATCAAGTTGTTTTAGACCGAAACGAGCTAAATCACAACACATAGGTACTACAAGTGTTCCACGTGATACTCGTGAAAACTTTTTCTCTTATAACTGCGCGAAAAGCATGTATTCTTGCTTAATACAGCGAAACAAGCTGTTTTAGACCGAAACGAGCTAAATCTGAACACATCGGTTTTACAAGTATCCACGTGATACTCGTCAAAACTTTTTCTCTTATAACTGCGCGAAAAGCATGTATTCTTGCTTAATACAGCGAAACAAGCTGTTTTAGACCGAAATGAGCTAAATCACAACACATCGGTTTTACAAGTGTCTCTCTAATACGCGTCAAAACTTTTTCTCTTATATCTGCGCGAAAAGCATGTATTCTTGCTTAATACAACGAAACAAGCTGTTTTAGACCGAAACGAGCTAAATCTGAACACATCGGTTTTACAAGTATCCACGTGATACTCGTCAAAACTTTTTCTCTTATAACTGGGCGAAAAGCATGTATTCTTGCTTAATACAACGAAACAAGCTGTTTTAGACCGAAACGAGCTAAATCACAACACATCGGTTTTACAAGTGTCTCTGATACGCGTCAAAACTTTTTCTTCTATAACTGCGCGTAAAGCATGTATTCGTGCTTAATACAACGAAACAAGCTGTTTTAGACCGAAACGAGCTAAATCTGAACACATCGGTTTTACAAGTGTTCCTCTGATACGCGTCAAAACTTTTTCTCTTATAACTGCGCGAAAAGCATGTATTCTTGCTCAATACAGCGAAACAAGCTGTTTTAGACCGAAATGAGCTAAATCACAACACATCGGTTTTACAAGTGTTCCTCTGATACGCGTCAAAACGTTTTCTCTTATAACTGCGCGAAAAGCATGTATTCTTGCTTAATACAGCGAAACAAGCTGTTTTAGACCGAAACGAGCTAAATCACAACACATCGGTATTACAAGTGTTCCACGTGATACTCGTCAAAACTTTTTCTCTTATAACTGCGCGAAAAGCATGTATTCGTGCTTAATACAACAAAACAAGCTGTTTTAGACCGAAACGAGCTAAATCTGAACACATCGGTTTTACAAGTATCCACGTGATACTCAAAACTTTTTCTCTTATAACTGCGCGAAAAGCATGTATTCTTGCCTAATACAACGAAACAAGCTGTTTTAGACCGAAACGAGCTAAATCACAACACATCAGTTTTACAAGTGTCTCTCTAATACGCGTCAAAACTTTTTCTCTTATAACTGCGCGAAAAGCATGTATTCTTGCTTAATACAGCGAAACAAGCTGTTTTAGACCGAAACGAGCTAAATCACAACACAAAGGTTTTACAAGTGTTCCTCTGATACGCGTCAAAACTTTTTCTCTTATAACTGCGCGAAAAGCATGTATTCTTGCTTATTACTACGAAACAAGCTGTTTCAGACCGAAACGAGCTAAATCTGAACACATCGGTTTTACAAGTGTCCCTGTGACACGCGTCAAATCTTTTTCTCTTATAACTGCGCGAAAAGCATGTATTCTTGCTTAATGCAGCGAAACAAGCTGTTTTAGACCGAAATGAGCTAAATCACAACACATCGGTTTTACAAGTGTTCCTCTGATACGTGTCAAAACTTTTTCTCTTATAACTGCGCGAAAAGCATGTATTCTTGCTTAATACAGCGAAACAAGCTGTTTTAGACCGAAACGAGCTAAATCACAACACATCGGTTTTACAAGTGTTCCTCTGATACGCGTCAAAACTTTTTCTCTTATAACTGCGCGAAAAGCATGTATTCTTGCTTAATACAGCGAAACAAGCTGTTTTAGACCGAAACGAGCTAAATCACAACACATCGGTATTACAAGTGTTCCACGTGATACTCGTCAAAACTTTTTCTCTTTTAACTGCGCGAAAAGCATGTATTCGTGCTTAATACAACGAAACAAGCTGTTTTAGACCGAAACGAGCTAAATCTGAACACATCGGTTTTACAAGTATCCACGTGATACTCGTCAAAACTTTTTCTCTTATAACTGCGCGAAAAGCATGTATTCTTGCTTAATACAACGAAACAAGCTGTTTTAGACCGAAACGAGCTAAATCACAACACATCGGTTTTACAAGTGTTCCTCTGATACGCGTCAAAACTTTTTCTCTTATAACTGCGCGAAAAGCATGTATTCTTGCTCAATACAGCGAAACAAGCTGTTTTAGACCGAAATGAGCTAAATCACAACACATCGGTTTTACAAGTGTTCCTCTGATACGCGTCAAAACTTTTTCTCTTATAACTGCGCGAAAAGCATGTATTCTTGCTTAATACAGCGAAACAAGCTGTTTTAGACCGAAACGAGCTAAATCACAACACATCGGTATTACAAGTGTTCCACGTGATACTCGTCAAAACTTTTTCTCTTATAACTGCGCGAAAAGCATGTATTCGTGCTTAATACAACGAAACAAGCTGTTTTAGACCGAAACGAGCTAAATCTGAACACATCGGTTTTACAAGTATCCACGTGATACTCAAAACTTTTTCTCTTATAACTGCGCGAAAAGCATGTATTCTTGCCTAATACAACGAAACAAGCTGTTTTAGACCGAAACGAGCTAAATCACAACACATCAGTTTTACAAGTGTCTCTCTAATACGCGTCAAAACTTTTTCTCTTATAACTGCGCGAAAAGCATGTATTCTTGCTTAATACAGCGAAACAAGCTGTTTTAGACCGAAACGAGCTAAATCACAACACAAAGGTTTTACAACTGTTCCTCTGATACGCGTCAAAACTTTTTCTCTTATAACTGCGCGAAAAGCATGTATTCTTGCTTATTACTACGAAACAAGCTGTTTCAGACCGAAACGAGCTAAATCTGAACACATCGGTTTTACAAGTGTCCCTGTGACACGCGTCAAATCTTTTTCTCTTATAACTGCGCGAAAAGCATGTATTCTTGCTTAATGCAGCGAAACAAGCTGTTTTAGACCGAAATGAGCTAAATCACAACACATCGGGTTTACAAGTGTTCCTCTGATACGTGTCAAAACTTTTTCTCTTATAACTGCGCGAAAAGCATGTATTCTTGCTTAATACAGCGAAACAAGCTGTTTTAGACCGCAACGAGCTAAATCACAACACATCGGTTTTACGTGTTCCTCTGATACGCGTCAAAACTTTTTCTCTTATAACTGCGCGAAAAGCATGTATTCTTGCTTAATACAGCGAAACAAGCTGTTTTAGACCGAAACGAGCTAAATCACAACACATCGGTTTTACAAGTGTTCCTCTGATACGCGTCAAAACTTTTTCTCTTATAACTGCGCGAAAAGCATGTATTCTTGCTTAATACAGCGAAACAAGCTGTTTTAGACCGAAACGAGCTAAATCACAACACATCGGTATTACAAGTGTTCCACGTGATACTCGTCAAAACTTTTTCTCTTTTAACTGCGCGAAAAGCATGTATTCGTGCTTAATACAACGAAACAAGCTGTTTTAGACCGAAACGAGCTAAATCTGAACACATCGGTTTTACAAGTATCCACGTGATACTCGTCAAAACTTTTTCTCTTATAACTGCGCGAAAAGCATGTATTCTTGCTTAATACAACGAAACAAGCTGTTTTAGACCGAAACGAGCTAAATCACAACACATCGGTTTTACAAGTGTCTCTCTAATACGCGTCAAAACTTTTTCTCTTATAGCTGCGCGAAAAGCATGTATTCTTGCTTAATACAACGAAACAAGCTGTTTTAGACCGAAACGAGCTAAATCTGAACACATCGGTTTTACAAGTATCCACGTGATACTCGTCAAAACTTTTTCTCTTATAACTGCGCGAAAAGCATGTATTCTTGCTTAATACAGCGAAACAAGCTGTTTTAGACCGAAATGAGCTAAATCACAACACATCGGTTTTACAAGTGTTCCTCTGATACGCGTCAAAACTTTTTCTTTTATAACTGCGCGAAAAGCATGTATTCTTGCTTAATACAGCGAATCAAGTTGTTTTAGACCGAAACGAGCTAAATCACAACACATAGGTACTACAAGTGTTCCACGTGATACTCGTGAAAACTTTTTCTCTTATAACTGCGCGAAAAGCATGTATTCTTGCTTAATACAGCGAAACAAGCTGTTTTAGACCGAAACGAGCTAAATCTGAACACATCGGTTTTACAAGTATCCACGTGATACTCGTCAAAACTTTTTCTCTTATAACTGCGCGAAAAGCATGTATTCTTGCTTAATACAGCGAAACAAGCTGTTTTAGACCGAAATGAGCTAAATCACAACACATCGGTTTTACAAGTGTCTCTCTAATACGCGTCAAAACTTTTTCTCTTATATCTGCGCGAAAAGCATGTATTCTTGCTTAATACAACGAAACAAGCTGTTTTAGACCGAAACGAGCTAAATCTGAACACATCGGTTTTACAAGTATCCACGTGATACTCGTCAAAACTTTTTCTCTTATAACTGCGCGAAAAGCATGTATTCTTGCTTAATACAACGAAACAAGCTGTTTTAGACCGAAACGAGCTAAATCTGAACACATCGGTTTTACAAGTGTCTAATACGCGTCAAAACTTTTTCTTCTATAACTGCGCCTAAAGCATGTATTCGTGCTTAATACAACGAAACAAGTTGTTTTAGACCGAAACGAGCTAAATCTGAACACATCGGTTTTACAAGTGTCCCTGTGACACGCGTCAAAACTTTTTCTCTTATAACTGCGCGAAAAGCATGTATTCTTGCTTAATACAGCGAAACAAGCTGTTTTAGACCGAAACGAGCTAAATCACAACACAAAGGTTTTACAAGTGTTCCTCTGATACGCGTCAAAACTTTTTCTCTTATAACTGCGCGAAAAGCATGTATTCTTGCTTAATACTACGAAACAAGCTGTTTTAGACCGAAACGAGCTAAATCACAACACATCGGTTTTACAAGTGTTCCTCTGATACGCGTCTAAACTTTTTCTCTTATAACTGCGCGAAAAGCATGTATTCGTGCTTAATACAACGAAACAAGCTGTTTTAGACCGAAACGAGCTAAATCACAACACATCGGTATTACAAGTGTTCCACGTGATACTCGTCAAAACTTTTTCTCTTTTAACTGCGCGAAAAGCATGTATTCTTGCTTAATACAACGAAACAAGCTGTTTTAGACCGAAACGAGCTAATCACAACACATCGGTTTTACAAGTGTCTCTCTAATACGCGTCAAAACTTTTTCTCTTATAACTGCACGAAAAGCATGTATTCTTGCTTAATACAACGAAACAAGCTGTTTTAGACCGAAACGAGCTAAATCTGAACACATCGGTTTTACAAGTGTCCCTGTGACACGCGTCAAATCTTTTTCTCTTATAACTGCGCGAAAAGCATGTATTCTTGCTTAATGCAGCGAAACAAGCTGTTTTAGACCGAAATGAGCTAAATCACAACACATCGGTTTTACAAGTGTTCCTCTGATACGTGTCAAAACTTTTTCTCTTATAACTGCGCGAAAAGCATGTATTCTTGCTTAATACAGCGAAACAAGCTGTTTTAGACCGAAACGAGCTAAATCACAACACATCGGTTTTACAAGTGTTCCTCTGATACGCGTCAAAACTTTTTCTCTTATAACTGCGCGAAAAGCATGTATTCTTGCTTAATACAGCGAAACAAGCTGTTTTAGACCGAAACGAGCTAAATCACAACACATCGGTTTTATAAGTGTTCCTCTAATACGCGTCAAAACTTTTTCTCTTATAACTGCGCGAAAAGCATGTATTCTTGCTTAATACAGCAAAACAAGCTGTTTTAGACCGAAACGAGCTAAATCACAACACATCGGTATTACAAGTGTTCCACGTGATACTCGTCAAAACTTTTTCTCTTTTAACTGCGCGAAAAGCATGTATTCGTGCTTAATACAACGAAACAAGCTGTTTTAGACCGAAACGAGCTAAATCTGAACACATCGGTTTTACAAGTATCCACGTGATACTCGTCAAAACTTTTTCTCTTATAACTGCGCGAAAAGCATGTATTCTTGCTTAATACAACGAAACAAGCTGTTTTAGACCGAAACGAGCTAAATCACAACACATCGGTTTTACAAGTGTTCCTCTGATACGCGTCAAAACTTTTTCTCTTATAACTGCGCGAAAAGCATGTATTCTTGCTCAATACAGCGAAACAAGCTGTTTTAGACCGAAATGAGCTAAATCACAACACATCGGTTTTACAAGTGTTCCTCTGATACGCGTCAAAACTTTTTCTCTTATAACTGCGCGAAAAGCATGTATTCTTGCTTAATACAGCGAAACAAGCTGTTTTAGACCGAAACGAGTTAAATCACAACACATCGGTATTACAAGTGTTGCACGTGATACTCGTCAAAACCTTTTCTCTTATAACTGCGCGAAAAGCATGTATTCGTGCTTAATACAACGAAACAAGCTGTTTTAGACCGAAACGAGCTAAATCTGAACACATCGGTTTTACAAGTATCCACGTGATACTCAAAACTTTTTCTCTTATAACTGCGCGAAAAGCATGTATTCTTGCCTAATACAACGAAACAAGCTGTTTTAGACCGAAACGAGCTAAATCACAACACATCAGTTTTACAAGTGTCTCTCTAATACGCGTCAAAACTTTTTCTCTTATAACTGCGCGAAAAGCATGTATTCTTGCTTAATACAGCGAAACAAGCTGTTTTAGACCGAAACGAGCTAAATCACAACACAAAGGTTTTACAAGTGTTCCTCTGATACGCGTCAAAACTTTTTCTCTTATAACTGCGCGAAAAGCATGTATTCTTGCTTATTACTACGAAACAAGCTGTTTCAGACCGAAACGAGCTAAATCTGAACACATCGGTTTTACAAGTGTCCCTGTGACACGCGTCAAATCTTTTTCTCTTATAACTGCGCGAAAAGCATGTATTCTTGCTTAATGCAGCGAAACAAGCTGTTTTAGACCGAAATGAGCTAAATCACAACACATCGGTTTTACAAGTGTTCCTCTGATACGTGTCAAAACTTTTTCTCTTATAACTGCGCGAAAAGCATGTATTCTTGCTTAATACAGCGAAACAAGCTGTTTTAGACCGAAACGAGCTAAATCACAACACATCAATTTTACAAGTGTTCCTCTGATACGCGTCAAAACTTTTTCTCTTATAACTGCGCGAAAAGCATGTATTCTTGCTTAATACAGCGAAACAAGCTGTTTTAGACCGAAACGAGCTAAATCACAACACATCGGTTTTACAAGTGTTCCTCTGATACGCGTCAAAACTTTTTCTCTTATAACTGCGCGAAAAGCATGTATTCTTGCTTAATACAGCGAAACAAGCTGTTTTAGACCGAAACGAGCTAAATCACAACACATCGGTATTACAAGTGTTCCACGTGATACTCGTCAAAACTTTTTCTCTTTTAACTGCGCGAAAAGCATGTATTCGTGCTTAATACAACGAAACAAGCTGTTTTAGACCGAAACGAGCTAAATCTGAACACATCGGTTTTACAAGTATCCACGTGATACTCGTCAAAACTTTTTCTCTTATAACTGCGCGAAAAGCATGTATTCTTGCTTAATACAACGAAACAAGCTGTTTTAGACCGAAACGAGCTAAATCACAACACATCGGTTTTACAAGTGTCTCTCTAATACGCGTCAAAACTTTTTCTCTTATAGCTGCGCGAAAAGCATGTATTCTTGCTTAATACAACGAAACAAGCTGTTTTAGACCGAAACGAGCTAAATCTGAACACATCGGTTTTACAAGTATCCACGTGATACTCGTCAAAACTTTTTCTCTTATAACTGCGCGAAAAGCATGTATTCTTGCTTAATACAGCGAAACAAGCTGTTTTAGACCGAAATGAGCTAAATCACAACACATCGGTTTTACAAGTGTTCCTCTGATACGCGTCAAAACTTTTTCTTTTATAACTGCGCGAAAAGCATGTATTCTTGCTTAATACAGCGAATCAAGTTGTTTTAGACCGAAACGAGCTAAATCACAACACATAGGTACTACAAGTGTTCCACGTGATACTCGTGAAAACTTTTTCTCTTATAACTGCGCGAAAAGCATGTATTCTTGCTTAATACAGCGAAACAAGCTGTTTTAGACCGAAACGAGCTAAATCTGAACACATCGGTTTTACAAGTATCCACGTGATACTCGTCAAAACTTTTTCTCTTATAACTGCGCGAAAAGCATGTATTCTTGCTTAATACAACGAAACAAGCTGTTTTAGACCGAAACGAGCTAAATCACAACACATCGGTTTTACAAGTGTTCCTCTGATACGCGTCAAAACTTTTTCTTTTATAACTGCGCGAAAAGCATGTATTCTTGCTCAATACAGCGAATCAAGTTGTTTTAGACCGAAACGAGCTAAATCACAACACATCGGTTTTACAAGTATCCACGTGATACTCGCCAAAACTTTTTCTCTTATAACTGCGCGAAAAGCATGTATTCTTGCTTAATACAGCGAAACAAGCTGTTTTAGACCGAAACGAGCTAAATCACAACACATCGGTATTACAAGTATCCACGTGATACTCGTCAAAACTTTTTCTCTTATAACTGCGCGAAAATCATGTATTCTTGCTAATACAACGAAACAAGCTGTTTTAGACCGAAACGAGCTAAATCACAACACATCGGTTTTACAAGTGTCTAATACGCGTCAAAACTTTTTCTTCTATAACTGCGCCTAAAGCATGTATTCGTGCTTAATACAACGAAACAAGTTGTTTTAGACCGAAACGAGCTAAATCTGAACACATCGGTTTTACAAGTGTCCCTGTGACACGCGTAAAAACTTTTTCTCTTATACCTGCGCGAAAAGCATGTATTCTTGCTTAATACAGCGAAACAAGCTGTTTTAGACCGAAACGAGCTAAATCACAACACAAAGGTTTTACAAGTGTTCCTCTGATACGCGTCAAAACTTTTTCTCTTATAACTGCGCGAAAAGCATGTATTCTTGCTTAATACTACGAAACAAGCTGTTTTAGACCGAAACGAGCTAAATCACAACACATCGGTTTTACAAGTGTTCCTCTGATACGCGTCTAAACTTTTTCTCTTATAACTGCGCGAAAAGCATGTATTCGTGCTTAATACAACGAAACAAGCTGTTTTAGACCGAAACGAGCTAAATCTGAACACATCGGTTTTACAAGTATCCAAGTGATACTCAAAACTTTTTCTCTTATAACTGCGCGAAAAGCATGTATTCTTGCTTAATACAACGAAACAAGCTGTTTTAGACCGAAACGAGCTAAATCACAACACATCGGTTTTACAAGTGTCTCTCTAATACGCGTCAAAACGTTTTCTCTTATAACTGCGCGAAAAGCATGTATTCTTGCTTAATACAGCGAAACAAGCTGTTTTAGACCGAAATGAGCTAAATCACAACACAAAGGTTTTACAAGTGTTCCTCTGATACGCGTCAAAACTTTTTCTCTTATAACTGCGCGAAAAGCATGTATTCTTGCTTATTACTACGAAACAAGCTGTTTCAAACCGAAACGAGCTAAATCTAAACACATCGGTTTTACAAGTGTCCCTGTGACACGCGTCAAAACTTTTTCTCTTATAACTGCGCGAAAAGCATGTATTCTTGCTTAATACAGCGAAACAAGCTGTTTTAGACCGAAACGAGCTAAATCACAACACATCGGTTTTACAAGTGTTCCTCTGATACGCGTCAAAACTTTTTCTCCTATAACTGCGCGAAAAGCATGTATTCTTGCTTAATACAGCGAAACAAGCTGTTTTAGACCGAAACGAGCTAAATCACAACACATCGGTTTTACAAGTGTTCCTCTGATACGCGTCTAAACTTTTTCTCTTATAACTGCGCGAAAAGCATGTATTCGTGCTTAATACAACGAAACAAGCTGTTTCAGACCGAAACGAGCTAAATCTGAACACATCGGTTTCACAAGTGTCCCTGTGACACGCGTCAAAACTTTTTCTCTTATAACTGCGCGAAAAGCATGTATTCTTGCTTAATACAGCGCAACAAGCTGTTTTAGACCGAAATGAGCTAAATCACAACACATCGGTACTACAAGTGTTCCACGTGATACTCGTCAAAACTTTTTCTCTTATAACTGCGCGAAAAGCATGTATTCTTGCTTAATACAGCGAAACAAGCTGTTTTAGACCGAAACGAGCTAATTCACAACACATCGGTATTACAAGTGTTCCACGTGATACTCGTCAAAACTTTTTCTCTTTTAACTGCGCGAAAAGCATGTATTCGTGCTTAATACAACGAAACAAGCTGTTTTTGACCGAAACGAGTTAAATCTGAACACATCGGTTTTACAAGTATCCACGTGATACTTGTCAAAACTTTTTCTCTTATAACTGCACGAAAAGCATGTATTCTTGCTTAATACAACGAAACAAGCTGTTTTAGACCGAAACGAGCTAAATCACAACACATCGGTTTTACAAGTGTCTCTCTAATACGCGTCAAAACTTTTTCTCTTATAACTGCGCGAAAAGCATGTATTCTTGCTTAATACAACGAAACAAGCTGTTTTAGACCGAAACGAGCTAAATCTGAACACATCGGTTTTACAAGTGTTCCTCTGATACGCGTCAAAACTTTTTCTTTTAAAACTGCGCGAAAAGCATGTATTCTTGCTTAATACAGCGAAACAAGCTGTTTTATACCGAAACGAGCTAAATCACAACACATCGGTATTACAAGTGTTCCACGTGATACTCGTCAAAACTTTTTCTCTTATAACTGCGCGAAAAGCATGTATTCTTCCTTAATACAGCGAAACAAGCTGTTTTAGATCGAAACGAGCTAAATCACAACACATCGGTATTACAAGTGTTCCACGTGATACTCGTCAAAACTTTTTCTCTTTTAACTGCGCGAAAAGCATGTATTCGTGCTTAATACAACGAAACAGGCTGTTTTTGACCGAAACGAGCTAAATCTGAACACATCGGTTTTACAAGTATCCACGTGATACTCGTCAAAACTTTTTCTCTTATAACTGCGCGAAAAGCATGTATTCTTGCTTAATACAAAGAAACAAGCTGTTTTAGACCGAAACGAGCTAAATCACAACACATCGGTTTTGCAAGTGTCTCTCTAATACGCGTCAAAACTTTTTCTCCTATAACTGCGCGAAAAGCATGTATTCTTGCTTAATACAGCGAAACAAGCTGTTTTAGACCGAAACGAGCTAAATCACAACACATCGGTTTACAAGTTTTCCTCTGATACGCGTCAAAACTTTTTCTCTTATAACTGCGCGAAAAGCATGTATTCTTGCTTAATACAGCGGAACAAGCTGTTTTAGACCGAAACGAGCTAAATCACAACACATCGGTATTACAAGTGTTAAACGTGAAACTCGTCAAAACTTTTTCTCTTATAACTGCGCGAAAAGCATGTATTCGTGCTTAATACAACGAAACAAGCTGTTTTAGACCGAAACGAGCTAAATCTGAACACATCGGTTTTACAAGTATCCACGTGATACTCAAAACTTTTTCTCTTATAACTGCGCGAAAAGCATGTATTCTTGCTTAATACAACGAGACAAGCTGTTTTAGACCGAAACGAGCTAAATCACAACACATCGGTTTTACAAGTGTCTCTCTAATACGCGTCAAAACTTTTTCTCTTATAACTGCGCGAAAAGCATGTATTCTTGCTTAATACAGCGAAACAAGCTGTTTTAGACCGAAACGAGCTAAATCACAACACAAAGGTTTTACAAGTGTTCCTCTGATACGCGTCAAAACTTTTTCTCTTATAACTGCGCGAAAAGCATGTATTCTTGCTTATTACTACGAAACAAGCTGTTTCAAACCGAAACGAGCTAAATCTGAACACATCGGTTTTACAAGTGTCCCTGTGACACGCGTCAAAACTTTTTCTCTTATAACTGCGCGAAAAGCATGTATTCTTGCTTAATACAACGAAACAAGTTGTTTTAGACCGAAACGAGCTAAATCACAACACATCGGTTTTACAAGTGTCTCTGATACGCGTCAAAACTTTTTCTTCTATAACTGCGCGTAAAGCATGTATTCGTGCTTAATACAACGAAACAAGCTGTTTTAGACCGAAACGAGCTAAATCTGAACACATCGGTTTTACAAGTGTTCCTCTGATACGCGTCAAAACTTTTTCTCTTATAACTGCGCGAAAAGCATGTATTCTTGCTTAATACAGCGAAACAAGCTGTTTTAGACCGAAACGAGCTAAATCACAACACATCGGTTTTACAAGTGTTCCTCTGATACGCGTCAAAACTTTTTCTCCTATAACTGCGCGAAAAGCATGTATTCTTGCTTAATACAGCGAAACAAGCTGTTTTAGACCGAAACGAGCTAAATCACAACACATCGGTTTTACAAGTGTTCCTCTGATACGCGTCTAAACTTTTTCTCTTATAACTGCGCGAAAAGCATGTATTCGTGCTTAATACAACGAAACAAGCTGTTTCAGACCGAAATGAGCTAAATCTGAACACATCGGTTTCACAAGTGTCCCTATGACACGCGTCAAAACTTTTTCTCTTATAACTGCGCGAAAAGCATGTATTCTTGCTTAATACAGCGAAACAAGCTGTTTTAGACCGAAATGAGCTAAATCACAACACATCGGTACTACAAGTGTTCCACGTGATACTCGTCAAAACTTTTTCTCTTATAACTGCGCGAAAAGCATGTATTCTTGCTTAATACAGCGAAACAAGCTGTTTTAGACCGAAACGAGCTAAATCTGAACACATCGGTTTTACAAGTATCCACGTGATACTCGTCAAAACTTTTTCTCTTATAACTGCGCGAAAAGCATGTATTCTTGCTTAATACAACGAAACAAGCTGTTTTAGACCGAAACGAGCTAAATCACAACACATCGGTTTTACAAGTGTTCCTCTGATACGCGTCAAAACTTTTTCTTTTATAACTGCGCGAAAAGCATGTATTCTTGCTCAATACAGCGAATCAAGTTGTTTTAGACCGAAACGAGCTAAATCACAACACATCGGTACTACAAGTGTTCCACGTGATACTCGCCAAAACTTTTTCTCTTATAACTGCGCGAAAAGCATGTATTCTTGCTTAATACAGCGAAACAAGCTGTTTTAGACCGAAACGAGCTAAATCACAACACATCGGTATTACAAGTGTTCCACGTGATACTCGTCAAAACTTTTTCTCTTATAACTGCGCGAAAAGCATGTATTCGTGCTTAATACAACGAAACAAGCTGTTTTAGACCGAAACGAGCTAAATCTGAACACATCGGTTTTACAAGTATCTACGTGATACTCGTGAAAACTTTTTCTCTTATAACTGAGCGAAAAGCATGTATTCTTGCTTAATACAAAGAAACAAGCTGTTTTAGACCGAAACGAGCTAAATCACAACACATCGGTTTTACAAGTGTCTCTCTAATACGCGTCAAAACTTTTTCTCTTATAACTGCGCGAAAAGCATGTATTCTTGCCTAATACAACGAAACAAGCTGTTTTAGACCGAAACGAGCTAAATCTGAACACATCGGTTTTACAAGTATCCACGTGATACTCGTCAAAACTTTTTCTCTTATAACTGCGCGAAAAGCATGTATTCTTGCTTAACACAACGAAACAAGCTGTTTTAGACGAAAACGAGCTAAATCACAACACATCGGTTTTACAAGTGTCTCTCTAATACGCGTCAAAACTTTTTCTCTTATAACTGCGCGAAAAGCATGTATTCTTGCTTAATACAACGAAACAAGCTGTTTTAGACCGAAACGAGCTAAATCTGAACACATCGGTTTTACAAGTATCCACGTGATACTCGTCAAAACTTTTTCTCTTATAACTGCGCGAAAAGCATGTATTCTTGCTTAATACAGCGAAACAAGGTGTTTTAGACCGAAATGAGCTAAATCACAACACATCGGTTTTACAAGTGTTCCTCTGATACGCGTCAAAACTTTTTCTTTTATAACTGCGCGAAAAGCATGTATTCTTGCTTAATACAGCGAATCAAGTTGTTTTAGACCGAAACGAGCTAAATCACAACACATCGGTACTACAAGTGTTCCACGTGATACTCGTCAAAACTTTTTCTCTTATAACTGCGCGAAAAGCATGTATTCTTGCTTAATACAGCGAAACAAGCATTTTTAGACCGAAACGAGCTAAATCACAACACATCGGTTTTACAAGTGTCTCTCTAATACGCGTCAAAACTTTTTCTCTTATAACTGCGCGAAAAGCATGTATTCTTGCTTAATACAGCGAAACAAGCTGTTTTAGACCGAAACGAGCTAAATCACAACACAAAGGTTTTACAAGTGTTCCTCTGATACGCGTCAAAACTTTTTCTCTTATAACTGCGCGAAAAGCATGTATTCTTGCTTATTACTACGAAACAAGCTGTTTCAAACCGAAACGAGCTAAATCTGAACACATCGGTTTTACAAGTGTCCCTGTGACACGCGTCAAAACTTTTTCTCTTATAACTGCGCGAAAAGCATGTATTCTTGCTTAATACAACGAAACAAGTTGTTTTAGACCGAAACGAGCTAAATCACAACACATCGGTTTTACAAGTGTCTCTGATACGCGTCAAAACTTTTTCTTCTATAACTGCGCGTAAAGCATGTATTCGTGCTTAATACAACGAAACAAGCTGTTTTAGACCGAAACGAGCTAAATCTGAACACATCGGTTTTACAAGTGTTCCTCTGATACGCGTCAAAACTTTTTCTCTTATAACTGCGCGAAAAGCATGTATTCTTGCTTAATACAGCGAAACAAGCTGTTTTAGACCGAAACGAGCTAAATCACAACACATCGGTTTTACAAGTGTTCCTCTGATACGCGTCAAAACTTTTTCTCCTATAACTGCGCGAAAAGCATGTATTCTTGCTTAATACAGCGAAACAAGCTGTTTTAGACCGAAACGAGCTAAATCACAACACATCGGTTTTACAAGTGTTCCTCTGATACGCGTCTAAACTTTTTCTCTTATAACTGCGCGAAAAGCATGTATTCGTGCTTAATACAACGAAACAAGCTGTTTCAGACCGAAATGAGCTAAATCTGAACACATCGGTTTCACAAGCGTCCCTATGACACGCGTCAAAACTTTTTCTCTTATAACTGCGCGAAAAGCATGTATTCTTGCTTAATACAGCGAAACAAGCTGTTTTAGACCGAAATGAGCTAAATCACAACACATCGGTACTACAAGTGTTCCACGTGATACTCGTCAAAACTTTTTCTCTTATAACTGCGCGAAAAGCATGTATTCTTGCTTAATACAGCGAAACAAGCTGTTTTAGACCGAAACGAGCTAAATCTGAACACATCGGTTTTACAAGTATCCACGTGATACTCGTCAAAACTTTTTCTCTTATAACTGCGCGAAAAGCATGTATTCTTGCTTAATACAACGAAACAAGCTGTTTTAGACCGAAACGAGCTAAATCACAACACATCGGTTTTACAAGTGTTCCTCTGATACGCGTCAAAACTTTTTCTTTTATAACTGCGCGAAAAGCATGTATTCTTGCTCAATACAGCGAATCAAGTTGTTTTAGACCGAAACGAGCTAAATCACAACACATCGGTACTACAAGTGTTCCACGTGATACTCGCCAAAACTTTTTCTCTTATAACTGCGCGAAAAGCATGTATTCTTGCCTAATACAGCGAAACAAGCTGTTTTAGACCGAAACGAGCTAAATCACAACACATCGGTATTACAAGTGTTCCACGTGATACTCGTCAAAACTTTTTCTCTTATAACTGCGCGAAAAGCATGTATTCGTGCTTAATACAACGAAACAAGCTGTTTTAGACCGAAACGAGCTAAATCTGAACACATCGGTTTTACAAGTATCTACGTGATACTCGTGAAAACTTTTTCTCTTATAACTGAGCGAAAAGCATGTATTCTTGCTTAATACAAAGAAACAAGCTGTTTTAGACCGAAACGAGCTAAATCACAACACATCGGTTTTACAAGTGTCTCTCTAATACGCGTCAAAACTTTTTCTCTTATAACTGCGCGAAAAGCATGTATTCTTGCCTAATACAACGAAACAAGCTGTTTTAGACCGAAACGAGCTAAATCTGAACACATCGGTTTTACAAGTATCCACGTGATACTCGTCAAAACTTTTTCTCTTATAACTGCGCGAAAAGCATGTATTCTTGCTTAACACAACGAAACAAGCTGTTTTAGACGAAAACGAGCTAAATCACAACACATCGGTTTTACAAGTGTCTCTCTAATACGCGTCAAAACTTTTTCTCTTATAACTGCGCGAAAAGCATGTATTCTTGCTTAATACAACGAAACAAGCTGTTTTAGACCGAAACGAGCTAAATCTGAACACATCGGTTTTACAAGTATCCACGTGATACTCGTCAAAACTTTTTCTCTTATAACTGCGCGAAAAGCATGTATTCTTGCTTAATACAGCGAAACAAGGTGTTTTAGACCGAAATGAGCTAAATCACAACACATCGGTTTTACAAGTGTTCCTCTGATACGCGTCAAAACTTTTTCTTTTATAACTGCGCGAAAAGCATGTATTCTTGCTTAATACAGCGAATCAAGTTGTTTTAGACCGAAACGAGCTAAATCACAACACATCGGTACTACAAGTGTTCCACGTGATACTCTTCAAAACTTTTTCTCTTATAACTGCGCGAAAAGCATGTATTCTTGCTTAATACAGCGAAACAAGCATTTTTAGACCGAAACGAGCTAAATCACAACACAAAGGTTTTACAAGTGTTCCTCTGATACGCGTCAAAACTTTTTCTCTTATAACTGCGCGAAAAGCATGTATTCTTGCTTATTACTACGAAACAAGCTGTTTCAAACCGAAACGAGCTAAATCTAAACACATCGGTTTTACAAGTGTCCCTGTGACACGCGTCAAAACTTTTTCTCTTATAACTGCGCGAAAAGCATGTATTCTTGCTTAATACAAAGAAACAAGCTGTTTTAGACCGAAACGAGCTAAATCACAACACATCGGTTTTACAAGTGTCTCTCTAATACGCGTCAAAACTTTTTCTCTTATAACTGCGCGAAAGCATGTATTCTTGCTTAATACAACGAAACAAGCTGTTTTAGACCGAAACGAGCTAAATCTGAACACATCGGTTTTACAAGTATCCACGTGATACTCGTCAAAACTTTTTCTCTTATAACTGCGCGAAAAGCATGTATTCTTGCTTAATACAACGAAACAAGCTGTTTTAGACCGAAACGAGCTAAATCACAACACATCGGTTTTACAAGTGTCTCTCTGATACGCGTCAAAACTTTTTCTTCTATAACTGCGCGTAAAGCATGTATTCTTGCTTAATACAACGAAACAAGCTGTTTTAGACCGAAACGAGCTAAATCTGAACACATCGGTTTTACAAGTATCCACGTAATACTCGTCAAAACTTTTTCTCTTATAACTGCGCGAAAAGCATGTATTCTTGCTTAATACAACGAAACAAGCTGTTTTAGACCGAAACGAGCTAAATCACAACACATCGGTTTTACAAGTGTCTAATACGCGTCAAAACTTTTTCTTCTATAACTGCGCCTAAAGCATGTATTCGTGCTTAATACAACGAAACAAGTTGTTTTAGACCGAAACGAGCTAAATCTGAACACATCGGTTTTACAAGTGTCCCTGTGACACGCGTCAAAACATTTTCTCTTATAACTGCGCGAAAAGCATGTATTCTTGCTTAATACAGCGAAACAAGCTGTTTTAGACCGAAACGAGCTAAATCACAACACAAAGGTTTTACAAGTGTTCCTCTGATACGCGTCAAAACTTTTTCTCTTATAACTGCGCTAAAAGCATGTATTCTTGCTTAATACTACGAAACAAGCTGTTTTAGACAGAAACGAGCTAAATCACAACACATCGGTTTTACAAGTGTTCCTCTGATACGCGTCAACTTTTTCTCTTATAACTGCGCGAAAAGCATGTATTCGTGCTTAATACCACGAAACAAGCTGTTTCAGACCGAAACGAGCTAAATCTGAACACATCGGTTTTACAAGTGTCCCTGTGACACGCGTCAAAACTTTTTCTCTTATAACTGCGCGAAAAGCATGTATTCTTGCTTAATACAGCGAAACAAGCTGTTTTAGACCGAAATGAGCTAAATCACAACACATCGGTTTTACAAGTGTTCCTCTGATACGCGTCAAAACTTTTTCTCTATAACTGCGCGAAAAGCATGTATACTTGCTTAATACAGCGAAACAAGCTGTTTTAAACCGAAACGAGCTAAATCACAACACATCGGTATTACAAGTGTTCCACGTGATACTCGTCAAAACTTTTTCTCTTATAACTGCGCGAAAAGCATGTATTCGTGCCTAATACAACGAAACAAGCTGTTTTAGACCGAAACGAGCTAAATCTGAACACATCGGTTTTACAAGTATCCACGTGATACTCGTCAAAACTTTTTCTCTTATAACTGGGCGAAAAGCATGTATTCTTGCTCAATACAGCGAAACAAGCTGTTTTAGACCGAAATGAGCTAAATCACAACACATCGGTTTTACAAGTGTTCCTCTGATACGCGTCAAAACTTTTTCTCTTATAACTGCGCGAAAAGCATGTATTCTTGCTTAATACAGCGAAACAAGCTGTTTTAGACCGAAACGAGCTAAATCACAACACATCGGTATTACAAGTGTTCCACGTGATACTCGTCAAAACTTTTTCTCTTATAACTGCGCGAAAAGCATGTATTCGTGCTTAATACAACGAAACAAGCTGTTTTAGACCGAAACGAGCTAAATCTAAACACATCGGTTTTACAAGTATCCACGTGATACTCAAAACTTTTTCTCTTATAACTGCGCGAAAAGCATATATTCTTGCCTAATACAACGAAACAAGCTGTTTTAGACCGAAACGAGCTAAATCACAACACATCGGTTTTACAAGTGTCTCTCTAATACGCGTCAAAACTTTTTCTCTTATAACTGCGCGAAAAGCATGTATTCTTGCTTAATACAGCGAAACAAGCTGTTTTAGACCGAAACGAGCTAAATCACAACACATCGGTTTTACAAGTGTTCCTCTGATACGCGTCAAAACTTTTTCTCTTATAACTGCGCGAAAAGCATGTATTCTTGCTTATTACTACGAAACAAGCTGTTTCAGACCGAAACGAGTTGAATCTGAACACATCGGTTTTACAAGTGTCCCTGTGACACGCGTCAAAACTTTTTCTCTTATAACTGCGCGAAAAGCATGTATTCTTGCTTAATACAGCGAAACAAGCTGTTTTAGACCGAAATGAGCTAAATCACAACACATCGGTTTTACAAGTGTTCCTCTGATACGCGTCAAAACTTTTTCTCTTATAACTGCGCGAAAAGCATGTATTCTTGCTTAATACAGCGAAACAAGCTGTTTTAGACCGAAACGAGCTAAATCTGAACACATCGGTTTTACAAGTGTTCCTCTGATAAGCGTCTAAACTTTTTCTCTTATAACTGCGCGAAAAGCATGTATTCGTGCTTAATACAACGAAACAAGCTGTTTCAGACCGAAACGAGCTAAATCTGAACACATCGGTTTCACAAGTGTCCCTATGACACGCGTCAAAACTTTTTCTCTTATAACTGCGCGAAAAGCATGTATTCTTGCTTAATACAGCGAAACAAGCTGTTTTAGACCGAAATGAGCTAAATCACAACACATCGGTACTACAAGTGTTCCACGTGATACTCGTCAAAACTTTTTCTCTTATAACTGCGCGAAAAGCATGTATTCTTGCTTAATACAGCGAAACAAGCTGTTTTAGACCGAAACGAGGTAAATCTGAACACATCGGTTTTACAAGTATCCACGTGATACTCGTCAAAACTTTTTCTCTTATAACTGCGCGAAAAGCATGTATTCTTGCTTAATACAGCGAAACAAGGTGTTTTAGACCGAAATGAGCTAAATCACAACACATCGGTTTTACAAGTGTTCCTCTGATACGCGTCAAAACTTTTTCTTTTATAACTGCGCGAAAAGCATGTATTCTTGCTTAATACAGCGAATCAAGTTGTTTTAGACCGAAACGAGCTAAATCACAACACATCGGTACTACAAGTGTTCCACGTGATACTCGTCAAAACTTTTTCTCTTATAACTGCGCGAAAAGCATGTATTCTTGCTTAATACAGCGAAACAAGCATTTTTAGACCGAAACGAGCTAAATCACAACACATCGGTATTACAAGTGTTCCACGTGATACTCGTCAAAACTTTCTCTTATAACTGCGCGAAAAGCATGTATTCGTGCTTAATACAACGAAACAAGCTGTTTTAGACCGAAACGAGCTAAATCTGAACACATCGGTTTTACAAGTATCTACGTGATACTCGTGAAAACTTTTTCTCTTATAACTGCGCGAAAAGCATGTATTCTTGCTTAATACAAAGAAACAAGCTGTTTTAGACCGAAACGAGCTAAATCACAACACATCGGTTTTACAAGTGTCTCTCTAATACGCGTCAAAACTTTTTCTCTTATAACTGCGCGAAAGCATGTATTCTTGCTTAATACAACGAAACAAGCTGTTTTAGACCGAAACGAGCTAAATCTGAACACATCGGTTTTACAAGTATCCACGTGATACTCGTCAAAACTTTTTCTCTTATAACTGCGCGAAAAGCATGTATTCTTGCTTAATACAACGAAACAAGCTGTTTTAGACCGAAACGAGCTAAATCACAACACATCGGTTTTACAAGTGTCTCTCTGATACGCGTCAAAACTTTTACTTCTATAACTGCGCGTAAAGCATGTATTCTTGCTTAATACAACGAAACAAGCTGTTTTAGACCGAAACGAGCTAAATCTGAACACATCGGTTTTACAAGTATCCACGTAATACTCGTCAAAACTTTTTCTCTTATAACTGCGCGAAAAGCATGTATTCTTGCTTAATACAACGAAACAAGCTGTTTTAGACCGAAACGAGCTAAATCACAACACATCGGTTTTACAAGTGTCTAATACGCGTCAAAACTTTTTCTTCTATAACTGCGCCTAAAGCATGTATTCGTGCTTAATACAACGAAACAAGTTGTTTTAGACCGAAACGAGCTAAATCTGAACACATCGGTTTTACAAGTGTCCCTGTGACACGCGTCAAAACATTTTCTCTTATAACTGCGCGAAAAGCATGTATTCTTGCTTAATACAGCGAAACAAGCTGTTTTAGACCGAAACGAGCTAAATCACAACACAAAGGTTTTACAAGTGTTCCTCTGATACGCGTCAAAACTTTTTCTCTTATAACTGCGCGAAAAGCATGTATTCTTGCTTAATACAGCGAAACAAGCTGTTTTAGACCGAAATGAGCTAAATCACAACACATCGGTACTACAAGTGTTCCACGTGATACTCGTCAAAACTTTTTCTCTTATAACTGCGCGAAAAGCATGTATTCTTGCTTAATACAGCGAAACAAGCTGTTTTAGACCGAAACGAGGTAAATCTGAACACATCGGTTTTACAAGTATCCACGTGATACTCGCCAAACTTTTTCTCTTATAACTGCGCGAAAAGCATGTATTCTTGCTTAATACAACGAAACAAGCTGTTTTAGACCGAAACGAGCTAAATCACAACACATCGGTTTTACAAGTGTTCCTCTGATACGCATCAAAACTTTTTCTCTTATAACTGCGCGAAAAGCATGTATTCTTGCTTAATACAGCGAAACAAGCTGTTTTAGACCGAAACGAGCTAAATCTGAACACATCGGTTTTACAAGTATCCACGTGATACTCGTCAAAACTTTTTCTCTTATAACTGCGCGAAAAGCATGTATTCTTGCTTAATACAG
The DNA here is from genome assembly GCF_052857255.1 of Amblyomma americanum. Classification (NCBI taxonomy): domain Eukaryota; kingdom Metazoa; phylum Arthropoda; class Arachnida; order Ixodida; family Ixodidae; genus Amblyomma; species Amblyomma americanum. Next base: position 348,163 of record NW_027526500.1, on the reverse strand, counting down.
CGAAACAAGCTGTTTTAGACCGAAACGAGCTAAATCACAACACAAAGGTTTTACAAGTGTTCCTCTGATACGCGTCAAAACTTTTTCTCTTATAACTGCGCGAAAAGCATGTATTCTTGCTTATTACTACGAAACAAGCTGTTTCAAACCGAAACGAGCTAAATCTAAACACATCGGTTTTACAAGTGTCCCTGTGACACGGGTCAAAACTTTTTCTCTTATAACTGCGCGAAAAGCATGTATTCTTGCTTAATACAAAGAAACAAGCTGTTTTAGACCGAAACGAGCTAAATCACAACACATCGGTTTTACAAGTGTCTCTCTAATACGCGTCAAAACTTTTTCTCTTATAACTGCGCGAAAGCATGTATTCTTGCTTAATACAACGAAACAAGCTGTTTTAGACCGAAACGAGCTAAATCTGAACACATCGGTTTTACAAGTATCCACGTGATACTCGTCAAAACTTTTTCTCTTATAACTGCGCGAAAAGCATGTATTCTTGCTTAATACAACGAAACAAGCTGTTTTAGACCGAAACGAGCTAAATCACAACACATCGGTTTTACAAGTGTCTCTCTGATACGCGTCAAAACTTTTTCTTCTATAACTGCGCGTAAAGCATGTATTCTTGCTTAATACAACGAAACAAGCTGTTTTAGACCGAAACGAGCTAAATCTGAACACATCGGTTTTACAAGTATCCACGTAATACTCGTCAAAACTTTTTCTCTTATAACTGCGCGAAAAGCATGTATTCTTGCTTAATACAACGAAACAAGCTGTTTTAGACCGAAACGAGCTAAATCACAACACATCGGTTTTACAAGTGTCTAATACGCGTCAAAACTTTTTCTTCTATAACTGCGCCTAAAGCATGTATTCGTGCTTAATACAACGAAACAAGTTGTTTTAGACCGAAACGAGCTAAATCTGAACACATCGGTTTTACAAGTGTCCCTGTGACACGCGTCAAAACATTTTCTCTTATAACTGCGCGAAAAGCATGTATTCTTGCTTAATACAGCGAAACAAGCTGTTTTAGACCGAAACGAGCTAAATCACAACAAAAAGGTTTTACAAGTGTTCCTCTGATACGCGTCAAAACTTTTTCTCTTATAACTGCGCTAAAAGCATGTATTCTTGCTTAATACTACGAAACAAGCTGTTTTAGACAGAAACGAGCTAAATCACAACACATCGGTTTTACAAGTGTTCCTCTGATACGCGTCAACTTTTTCTCTTATAACTGCGCGAAAAGCATGTATTCGTGCTTAATACCACGAAACAAGCTGTTTCAGACCGAAACGAGCTAAATCTGAACACATCGGTTTTACAAGTGTCCCTGTGACACGCGTCAAAACTTTTTCTCTTATAACTGCGCGAAAAGCATGTATTCTTGCTTAATACAGCGAAACAAGCTGTTTTAGACCGAAATGAGCTAAATCACAACACATCGGTTTTACAAGTGTTCCTCTGATACGCGTCAAAACTTTTTCTCTATAACTGCGCGAAAAGCATGTATACTTGCTTAATACAGCGAAACAAGCTGTTTTAAACCGAAACGAGCTAAATCACAACACATCGGTATTACAAGTGTTCCACGTGATACTCGTCAAAACTTTTTCTCTTATAACTGCGCGAAAAGCATGTATTCGTGCCTAATACAACGAAACAAGCTGTTTTAGACCGAAACGAGCTAAATCTGAACACATCGGTTTTACAAGTATCCACGTGATACTCGTCAAAACTTTTTCTCTTATAACTGGGCGAAAAGCATGTATTCTTGCTCAATACAGCGAAACAAGCTGTTTTAGACCGAAATGAGCTAAATCACAACACATCGGTTTTACAAGTGTTCCTCTGATAGGCGTCAAAACTTTTTCTCTTATAACTGCGCGAAAAGCATGTATTCTTGCTTAATACAGCGAAACAAGCTGTTTTAGACCGAAACGAGCTAAATCACAACACATCGGTATTACAAGTGTTCCACGTGATACTCGTCAAAACTTTTTCTCTTATAACTGCGCGAAAAGCATGTATTCGTGCTTAATACAACGAAACAAGCTGTTTTAGACCGAAACGAGCTAAATCTAAACACATCGGTTTTACAAGTATCCACGTGATACTCAAAACTTTTTCTCTTATAACTGCGCGAAAAGCATATATTCTTGCCTAATACAACGAAACAAGCTGTTTTAGACCGAAACGAGCTAAATCACAACACATCGGTTTTACAAGTGTATCTCTAATACGCGTCAAAACTTTTTCTCTTATAACTGCGCGAAAAGCATGTATTCTTGCTTAATACAGCGAAACAAGCTGTTTTAGACCGAAACGAGCTAAATCACAACACATCGGTTTTACAAGTGTTCCTCTGATACGCGTCAAAACTTTTTCTCTTATAACTGCGCGAAAAGCATGTATTCTTGCTTATTACTACGAAACAAGCTGTTTCAGACCGAAACGAGTTGAATCTGAACACATTGGTTTTACAAGTGTCCCTGTGACACGCGTCAAAACTTTTTCTCTTATAACTGCGCGAAAAGCATGTATTCTTGCTTAATACAGCGAAACAAGCTGTTTTAGACCGAAATGAGCTAAATCACAACACATCGGTTTTACAAGTGTTCCTCTGATACGCGTCAAAACTTTTTCTCTTATAACTGCGCGAAAAGCATGTATTCTTGCTTAATACAGCGAAACAAGCTGTTTTAGACCGAAACGAGCTAAATCTGAACACATCGGTTTTACAAGTGTTCCTCTGATAAGCGTCTAAACTTTTTCTCTTATAACTGCGCGAAAAGCATGTATTCGTGCTTAATACAACGAAACAAGCTGTTTCAGACCGAAACGAGCTAAATCTGAACACATCGGTTTCACAAGTGTCCCTATGACACGCGTCAAAACTTTTTCTCTTATAACTGCGCGAAAAGCATGTATTCTTGCTTAATACAGCGAAACAAGCTGTTTTAGACCGAAATGAGCTAAATCACAACACATCGGTACTACAAGTGTTCCACGTGATACTCGTCAAAACTTTTTCTCTTATAACTGCGCGAAAAGCATGTATTCTTGCTTAATACAGCGAAACAAGCTGTTTTAGACCGAAACGAGGTAAATCTGAACACATCGGTTTTACAAGTATCCACGTGATACTCGTCAAAACTTTTTCTCTTATAACTGCGCGAAAAGCATGTATTCTTGCTTAATACAACGAAACAAGCTGTTTTAGACCGAAACGAGCTAAATCACAACACATCGGTTTTACAAGTGTTCCTCTGATACGCGTCAAAACTTTTTCTCTTATAACTGCGCGAAAAGCATGTATTCTTGCTTAATACAGCGAAACAAGCTGTTTTAGACCGAAACGAGCTAAATCTGAACACATCGGTTTTACAAGTATCCACGTGATACTCGTCAAAACTTTTTCTCTTATAACTGCGCGAAAAGCATGTATTCTTGCTTAATACAGCGAAACAAGCTGTTTTAGACCGAAACGAGCTAAATCACAACACAAAGGTTTTACAAGTGTTCCTCTGATACGCGTCAAAACTTTTTCTCTTATAACTGCGCGAAAAGCATGTATTCTTGCTTATTACTACGAAACAAGCTGTTTCAAACCGAAACGAGCTAAATCTAAACACATCGGTTTTACAAGTGTCCCTGTGACACGCGTCAAAACTTTTTCTCTTATAACTGCGCGAAAAGCATGTATTCTTGCTTAATACAGCGAAACAAGCTGTTTTAGACCGAAACGAGCTAAATCACAACACATCGGTTTTACAAGTGTTCCTCTGATACGCGTCAAAACTTTTTCTCCTATAACTGCGCGAAAAGCATGTATTCTTGCTTAATACAGCGAAACAAGCTGTTTTAGACCGAAACGAGCTAAATCACAACACATCGGTTTTACAAGTGTTCCTCTGATACGCGTCTAAACTTTTTCTCTTATAACTGCGCGAAAAGCATGTATTCGTGCTTAATACAACGAAACAAGCTGTTTCAGACCGAAACGAGCTAAATCTGAACACATCGGTTTCACAAGTGTCCCTGTGACACGCGTCAAAACTTTTTCTCTTATAACTGCGCGAAAAGCATGTATTCTTGCTTAATACAGCGCAACAAGCTGTTTTAGACCGAAATGAGCTAAATCACAACACATCGGTACTACAAGTGTTCCACGTGATACTCGTCAAAACTTTTTCTCTTATAACTGCGCGAAAAGCATGTATTCTTGCTTAATACAGCGAAACAAGCTGTTTTAGACCGAAACGAGCTAATTCACAACACATCGGTATTACAAGTGTTCCACGTGATACTCGTCAAAACTTTTTCTCTTTTAACTGCGCGAAAAGCATGTATTCGTGCTTAATACAACGAAACAAGCTGTTTTTGACCGAAACGAGCTAAATCTGAACACATCGGTTTTACAAGTATCCACGTGATACTTGTCAAAACTTTTTCTCTTATAACTGCGCGAAAAGCATGTATTCTTGCTTAATACAACGAAACAAGCTGTTTTAGACCGAAACGAGCTAAATCACAACACATCGGTTTTACAAGTGTCTCTCTAATAGGCGTCAAAACTTTTTCTCTTATAACTGCGCGAAAAGCATGTATTCTTGCTTAATACAACGAAACAAGCTGTTTTAGACCGAAACGAGCTAAATCTGAACACATCGGTTTTACAAGTGTTCCTCTGATACGCGTCAAAACTTTTTCTTTTAAAACTGCGCGAAAAGCATGTATTCTTGCTTAATACAGCGAAACAAGCTGTTTTAGACCGAAACGAGCTAAATCACAACACATCGGTATTACAAGTGTTCCACGTGATACTCGTCAAAACTTTTTCTCTTTTAACTGCGCGAAAAGCATGTATTCTTGCTTAATACAACGAAACAAGCTGTTTTAGACCGAAACGAGCTAATCACAACACATCGGTTTTACAAGTGTCTCTCTAATACGCGTCAAAACTTTTTCTCTTATAACTGCACGAAAAGCATGTATTCTTGCTTAATACAACGAAACAAGCTGTTTTAGACCGAAACGAGCTAAATCTGAACACATCGGTTTTACAAGTGTCCCTGTGACACGCGTCAAATCTTTTTCTCTTATAACTGCGCGAAAAGCATGTATTCTTGCTTAATGCAGCGAAACAAGCTGTTTTAGACCGAAATGAGCTAAATCACAACACATCGGTTTTACAAGTGTTCCTCTGATACGTGACAAAACTTTTTCTCTTATAACTGCGCGAAAAGCATGTATTCTTGCTTAATACAGCGAAACAAGCTGTTTTAGACCGAAACGAGCTAAATCACAACACATCGGTTTTACAAGTGTTCCTCTGATACGCGTCAAAACTTTTTCTCTTATAACTGCGCGAAAAGCATGTATTCTTGCTTAATACAGCGAAACAAGCTGTTTTAGACCGAAACGAGCTAAATCTGAACACATCGGTTTTACAAGTATCCACGTGATACTCGTCAAAACTTTTTCTCTTATAACTGCGCGAAAAGCATGTATTCTTGCTTAATACAGCGAAACAAGCTGTTTTAGACCGAAACGAGCTAAATCACAACACAAAGGTTTTACAAGTGTTCCTCTGATACGCGTCAAAACTTTTTCTCTTATAACTGCGCGAAAAGCATGTATTCTTGCTTATTACTACGAAACAAGCTGTTTCAAACCGAAACGAGCTAAATCTAAACACATCGGTTTTACAAGTGTCCCTGTGACACGCGTCAAAACTTTTTCTCTTATAACTGCGCGAAAAGCATGTATTCTTGCTTAATACAGCGAAACAAGCTGTTTTAGACCGAAACGAGCTAAATCACAACACATCGGTTTTACAAGTGTTCCTCTGATACGCGTCAAAACTTTTTCTCCTATAACTGCGCGAAAAGCATGTATTCTTGCTTAATACAGCGAAACAAGCTGTTTTAGACCGAAACGAGCTAAATCACAACACATCGGTTTTACAAGTGTTCCTCTGATACGCGTCTAAACTTTTTCTCTTATAACTGCGCGAAAAGCATGTATTCGTGCTTAATACAACGAAACAAGCTGTTTCAGACCGAAACGAGCTAAATCTGAACACATCGGTTTCACAAGTGTCCCTGTGACACGCGTCAAAACTTTTTCTCTTATAACTGCGCGAAAAGCATGTGTTCTTGCTTAATACAGCGCAACAAGCTGTTTTAGACCGAAATGAGCTAAATCACAACACATCGGTACTACAAGTGTTCCACGTGATACTCGTCAAAACTTTTTCTCTTATAACTGCGCGAAAAGCATGTATTCTTGCTTAATACAACGAAACAAGCTGTTTTAGACCGAAACGAGCTAAATCTGAACACATCGGTTTTACAAGTGTTCCTCTGATACGCGTCAAAACTTTTTGTTTTAAAACTGCGCGAAAAGCATGTATTCTTGCTTAATACAGCGAAACAAGCTGTTTTAGACCGAAACGAGCTAAATCACAACACATCGGTATTACAAGTGTTCCACGTGATACTCGTCAAAACTTTTTCTCTTTTAACTGCGCGAAAAGCATGTATTCTTGCTTAATACAACGAAACAAGCTGTTTTAGACCGAAACGAGCTAATCACAACACATCGGTTTTACAAGTGTCTCTCTAATACGCGTCAAAACTTTTTCTCTTATAACTGCACGAAAAGCATGTATTCTTGCTTAATACAACGAAACAAGCTGTTTTAGACCGAAACGAGCTAAATCTGAACACATCGGTTTTACAAGTGTCCCTGTGACACGCGTCAAATCTTTTTCTCTTATAACTGCGCGAAAAGCATGTATTCTTGCTTAATGCAGCGAAACAAGCTGTTTTAGACCGAAATGAGCTAAATCACAACACATCGGTTTTACAAGTGTTCCTCTGATACGTGACAAAACTTTTTCTCTTATAACTGCGCGAAAAGCATGTATTCTTGCTTAATACAGCGAAACAAGCTGTTTTAGACCGAAACGAGCTAAATCACAACACATCGGTTTTACAAGTGTTCCTCTGATACGCGTCAAAACTTTTTCTCTTATAACTGCGCGAAAAGCATGTATTCTTGCTTAATACAGCGAAACAAGCTGTTTTAGACCGAAACGAGCTAAATCACAACACATCGGTTTTACAAGTGTTCCTCTGATACGCGTCAAAACTTTTTCTCTTATAACTGCGCGAAAAGCATGTATTCTTGCTTAATACAGCGAAACAAGCTGTTTTAGACCGAAACGAGCTAAATCACAACACATCGGTATTACAAGTGTTCCACGTGATACTCGTCAAAACTTTTTTTCTTTTAACTGCGCGAAAAGCATGTATTCGTGCTTAATACAACGAAACAAGCTGTTTTAGACCGAAACGAGCTAAATCTGAACACATCGGTTCTACAAGTATCCACGTGATACTCGTCAAAACTTTTTCTCTTATAACTGCGCGAAAAGCATGTATACTTGCTTAATACAACGAAACAAGCTGTTTTAGACCGAAACGAGCTAAATCACAACACATCGGTTTTACAAGTGTTCCTCTGATACGCGTCAAAACTTTTTCTCTTTTAACTGCGCGAAAAGCATGTATTCTTGCTCAATACAGCGAAACAAGCTGTTTTAGACCGAAATGAGCTAAATCACAACACATCGGTTTTACAAGTGTTCCTCTGATACGCGTCAAAACTTTTTCTCTTATAACTGCGCGAAAAGCATGTATTCTTGCTTAATACAGCGAAACAAGCTGTTTTAGACCGAAACGAGCTAAATCACAACACATCGGTATTACAAGTGTTCCACGTGATACTCGTCAAAACTTTTTCTCTTATAACTGCGCGAAAAGCATGTATTCGTGCTTAATACAACGAAACAAGCTGTTTTAGACCGAAACGAGCTAAATCTGAACACATCGGTTTTACAAGTATCCACGTGATACTCAAAACTTTTTCTCTTATAACTGCGCGAAAAGCATGTATTCTTGCCTAATACAACGAAACAAGCTGTTTTAGACCGAAACGAGCTAAATCACAACACATCAGTTTTACAAGTGTCTCTCTAATACGCGTCAAAACTTTTTCTCTTATAACTGCGCGAAAAGCATGTATTCTTGCTTAATACAGCGAAACAAGCTGTTTTAGACCGAAACGAGCTAAATCACAACACAAAGGTTTTACAAGTGTTCCTCTGATACGCGTCAAAACTTTTTCTCTTATAACTGCGCGAAAAGCATGTATTCTTGCTTATTACTACGAAACAAGCTGTTTCAGACCGAAACGAGCTAAATCTGAACACATCGGTTTTACAAGTGTCCCTGTGACACGCGTCAAATCTTTTTCTCTTATAACTGCGCGAAAAGCATGTATTCTTGCTTAATGCAGCGAAACAAGCTGTTTTAGACCGAAATGAGCTAAATCACAACACATCGGTTTTACAAGTGTTCCTCTGATACGTGTCAAAACTTTTTCTCTTATAACTGCGCGAAAAGCATGTATTCTTGCTTAATACAGCGAAACAAGCTGTTTTAGACCGAAACGAGCTAAATCACAACACATCGGTTTTACAAGTGTTCCTCTGATACGCGTCAAAACTTTTTCTCTTATAACTGCGCGAAAAGCATGTATTCTTGCTTAATACAGCGAAACAAGCTGTTTTAGACCGAAACGAGCTAAATCACAACACATCGGTATTACAAGTGTTCCACGTGATACTCGTCAAAACTTTTTCTCTTTTAACTGCGCGAAAAGCATGTATTCGTGCTTAATACAACGAAACAAGCTGTTTTAGACCGAAACGAGCTAAATCTGAACACATCGGTTTTACAAGTATCCACGTGATACTCGTCAAAACTTTTTCTCTTATAACTGCGCGAAAAGCATGTATTCTTGCTTAATACAACGAAACAAGCTGTTTTAGACCGAAACGAGCTAAATCACAACACATCGGTTTTACAAGTGTCTCTCTAATACGCGTCAAAACTTTTTCTCTTATAGCTGCGCGAAAAGCATGTATTCTTGCTTAATACAACGAAACAAGCTGTTTTAGACCGAAACGAGGTAAATCACAACACATCGGTTTTACAAGTGTCTCTCTAATACGCGTCAAAACTTTTTCTCTTATAGCTGCGCGAAAAGCATGTATTCTTGCTTAATACAACGAAACAAGCTGTTTTAGACCGAAACGAGCTAAATCTGAACACATCGGTTTTACAAGTATCCACGTGATACTCGTCAAAACTTTTTCTCTTATAACTGCGCGAAAAGCATGTATTCTTGCTTAATACAGCCAAACAAGCTGTTTTAGACCGAAATGAGCTAAATCACAACACATCGGTTTTACAAGTGTTCCTCTGATACGCGTCAAAACTTTTTCTTTTATAACTGCGCGAAAAGCATGTATTCTTGCTTAATACAGCGAATCAAGTTGTTTTAGACCGAAACGAGCTAAATCACAACACATAGGTACTACAAGTGTTCCACGTGATACTCGTGAAAACTTTTTCTCTTATAACTGCGCGAAAAGCATGTATTCTTGCTTAATACAGCGAAACAAGCTGTTTTAGACCGAAACGAGCTAAATCTGAACACATCGGTTTTACAAGTATCCACGTGATACTCGTCAAAACTTTTTCTCTTATAACTGCGCGAAAAGCATGTATTCTTGCTTAATACAGCGAAACAAGCTGTTTTAGACCGAAATGAGCTAAATCACAACACATCGGTTTTACAAGTGTCTCTCTAATACGCGTCAAAACTTTTTCTCTTATATCTGCGCGAAAAGCATGTATTCTTGATTAATACAACGAAACAAGCTGTTTTAGACCGAAACGAGCTAAATCTGAACACATCGGTTTTACAAGTATCCACGTGATACTCGTCAAAACTTTTTCTCTTATAACTGCGCGAAAAGCATGTATTCTTGCTTAATACAACGAAACAAGCTGTTTTAGACCGAAACGAGCTAAATCTGAACACATCGGTTTTACAAGTATCCACGTAATACTCGTCAAAACTTTTTCTCTTATAACTGCGCGAAAATCATGTATTCTTGCTTAATACAACGAAACAAGCTGTTTTAGACCGAAACGAGCTAAATCACAACACATCGGTTTTACAAGTGTCTAATACGCGTCAAAACTTTTTCTTCTATAACTGCGCCTAAAGCATGTATTCGTGCTTAATACAACGAAACAAGTTGTTTTAGACCGAAACGAGCTAAATCTGAACACATCGGTTTTACAAGTGTCCCTGTGACACGCGTCAAAACTTTTTCTCTTATAACTGCGCGAAAAGCATGTATTCTTGCTTAATACAGCGAAACAAGCTGTTTTAGACCGAAAGGAGCTAAATCACAACACAAAGGTTTTACAAGTGTTCCTCTGATACGTGTCAAAACTTTTTCTCTTATAACTGCGCGAAAAGCATGTATTCTTGCTTAATACAGCGAAACAAGCTGTTTTAGACCGAAACGAGCTAAATCACAACACATCGGTTTTACAAGTGTTCCTCTGATACGCGTCAAAACTTTTTCTCTTATAACTGCGCGAAAAGCATGTATTCTTGCTTAATACAGCGAAACAAGCTGTTTTAGACCGAAACGAGCTAAATCACAACACATCGGTTTTACAAGTGTTCCTCTGATACGCGTCAAAACTTTTTCTCTTATAACTGCGCGAAAAGCATGTATTCTTGCTTAATACAGCGAAACAAGCTGTTTTAGACCGAAACGAGCTAAATCACAACACATCGGTATTACAAGTGTTCCACGTGATACTCGTCAAAACTTTTTCTCTTTTAACTGCGCGAAAAGCATGTATTCGTGCTTAATACAACGAAACAAGCTGTTTTAGACCGAAACGAGCTAAATCTGAACACATCGGTTTTACAAGTATCCACGTGATACTCGTCAAAACTTTTTCTCTTATAACTGCGCGAAAAACATGTATTCTTGCTTAATACAACGAAACAAGCTGTTTTAGACCGAAACGAGCTAAATCACAACACATCGGTTTTACAAGTGTCTCTCTAATACGCGTCAAAACTTTTTCTCTTATAGCTGCGCGAAAAGCATGTATTCTTGCTTAATACAACGAAACAAGCTGTTTTAGACCGAAACGAGCTAAATCTGAACACATCGGTTTTACAAGTATCCACGTGATACTCGTCAAAACTTTTTCTCTTATAACTGCGCGAAAAGCATGTATTCTTGCTTAATACAGCGAAACAAGCTGTTTTAGACCGAAATGAGCTAAATCACAACACATCGGTTTTACAAGTGTTCCTCTGATACGCGTCAAAACTTTTTCTTTTATAACTGCGCGAAAAGCATGTATTCTTGCTTAATACAGCGAATCAAGTTGTTTTAGACCGAAACGAGCTAAATCACAACACATAGGTACTACAAGTGTTCCACGTGATACTCGTGAAAACTTTTTCTCTTATAACTGCGCGAAAAGCATGTATTCTTGCTTAATACAGCGAAGCAAGCTGTTTTAGACCGAAACGAGCTAAATCTGAACACATCGGTTTTACAAGTATCCACGTGATACTCGTCAAAACTTTTTCTCTTATAACTGCGCGAAAAGCATGTATTCTTGCTTAATACAGCGAAACAAGCTGTTTTAGACCGAAATGAGCTAAATCACAACACATCGGTTTTACAAGTGTCTCTAATACGCGTCAAAACTTTTTCTCTTATATCTGCGCGAAAAGCATGTATTCTTGATTAATACAACGAAACAAGCTGTTTTAGACCGAAACGAGCTAAATCTGAACACATCGGTTTTACAAGTATCCACGTGATACTCGTCAAAACTTTTTCTCTTATAACTGCGCGAAAAGCATGTATTCTTGCTTAATACAACGAAACAAGCTGTTTTAGACCGAAACGAGCTAAATCTGAACACATCGGTTTTACAAGTATCCACGTAATACTCGTCAAAACTTTTTCTCTTATAACTGCGCGAAAATCATGTATTCTTGCTTAATACAACGAAACAAGCTGTTTTAGACCGAAACGAGCTAAATCACAACACATCGGTTTTACAAGTGTTCCTCTGATACGCGTCAAAACTTTTTCTTTTATAACTGCGCGAAAAGCATGTATTCTTGCTTAATACAGCGAATCAAGTTGTTTTAGACCGAAACGAGCTAAATCACAACACATAGGTACTACAAGTGTTCCACGTGATACTCGTGAAAACTTTTTCTCTTATAACTGCGCGAAAAGCATGTATTCTTGCTTAATACAGCGAAACAAGCTGTTTTAGACCGAAACGAGCTAAATCTGAACACATCGGTTTTACAAGTATCCACGTGATACTCGTCAAAACTTTTTCTCTTATAACTGCGCGAAAAGCATGTATTCTTGCTTAATACAGCGAAACAAGCTGTTTTAGACCGAAATGAGCTAAATCACAACACATCGGTTTTACAAGTGTCTCTCTAATACGCGTCAAAACTTTTTCTCTTATATCTGCGCGAAAAGCATGTATTCTTGATTAATACAACGAAACAAGCTGTTTTAGACCGAAACGAGCTAAATCTGAACACATCGGTTTTACAAGTATCCACGTGATACTCGTCAAAACTTTTTCTCTTATAACTGCGCGAAAAGCATGTATTCTTGCTTAATACAACGAAACAAGCTGTTTTAGACCGAAACGAGCTAAATCTGAACACATCGGTTTTACAAGTATCCACGTAATACTCGTCAAAACTTTTTCTCTTATAACTGCGCGAAAATCATGTATTCTTGCTTAATACAACGAAACAAGCTGTTTTAGACCGAAACGAGCTAAATCACAACACATCGGTTTTACAAGTGTCTAATACGCGTCAAAACTTTTTCTTCTATAACTGCGCCTAAAGCATGTATTCGTGCTTAATACAACGAAACAAGTTGTTTTAGACCGAAACGAGCTAAATCTGAACACATCGGTTTTACAAGTGTCCCTGTGACACGCGTCAAAACTTTTTCTCTTATAACTGCGCGAAAAGCATGTATTCTTGCTTAATACAGCGAAACAAGCTGTTTTAGACCGAAAGGAGCTAAATCACAACACAAAGGTTTTACAAGTGTTCCTCTGATACGTGTCAAAACTTTTTCTCTTATAACTGCGCGAAAAGCATGTATTCTTGCTTAATACAGCGAAACAAGCTGTTTTAGACCGAAACGAGCTAAATCACAACACATCGGTTTTACAAGTGTTCCTCTGATACGCGTCAAAACTTTTTCTCTTATAACTGCGCGAAAAGCATGTATTCTTGCTTAATACAGCGAAACAAGCTGTTTTAGACCGAAACGAGCTAAATCACAACACATCGGTTTTACAAGTGTTCCTCTGATACGCGTCAAAACTTTTTCTCTTATAACTGCGCGAAAAGCATGTATTCTTGCTTAATACAGCGAAACAAGCTGTTTTAGACCGAAACGAGCTAAATCTGAACACATCGGTTTTACAAGTATCCACGTGATACTCGTCAAAACTTTTTCTCTTATAACTGCGCGAAAAGCATGTATTCTTGCTTAATACAGCGAAACAAGCTGTTTTAGACCGAAATGAGCTAAATCACAACACATCGGTTTTACAAGTGTCTCTCTAATACGCGTCAAAACTTTTTCTCTTATATCTGCGCGAAAAGCATGTATTCTTGATTAATACAACGAAACAAGCTGTTTTAGACCGAAACGAGCTAAATCTGAACACATCGGTTTTACAAGTATCCACGTGATACTCGTCAAAACTTTTTCTCTTATAACTGCGCGAAAAGCATGTATTCTTGCTTAATACAACGAAACAAGCTGTTTTAGACCGAAACGAGCTAAATCTGAACACATCGGTTTTACAAGTATCCACGTAATACTCGTCAAAACTTTTTCTCTTATAACTGCGCGAAAATCATGTATTCTTGCTTAATACAACGAAACAAGCTGTTTTAGACCGAAACGAGCTAAATCACAACACATCGGTTTTACAAGTGTTCCTCTGATACGCGTCAAAACTTTTTCTTTTATAACTGCGCGAAAAGCATGTATTCTTGCTTAATACAGCGAATCAAGTTGTTTTAGACCGAAACGAGCTAAATCACAACACATAGGTACTACAAGTGTTCCACGTGATACTCGTGAAAACTTTTTCTCTTATAACTGCGCGAAAAGCATGTATTCTTGCTTAATACAGCGAAACAAGCTGTTTTAGACCGAAACGAGCTAAATCTGAACACATCGGTTTTACAAGTATCCACGTGATACTCGTCAAAACTTTTTCTCTTATAACTGCGCGAAAAGCATGTATTCTTGCTTAATACAGCGAAACAAGCTGTTTTAGACCGAAATGAGCTAAATCACAACACATCGGTTTTACAAGTGTCTCTCTAATACGCGTCAAAACTTTTTCTCTTATATCTGCGCGAAAAGCATGTATTCTTGATTAATACAACGAAACAAGCTGTTTTAGACCGAAACGAGCTAAATCTGAACACATCGGTTTTACAAGTATCCACGTGATACTCGTCAAAACTTTTTCTCTTATAACTGCGCGAAAAGCATGTATTCTTGCTTAATACAACGAAACAAGCTGTTTTAGACCGAAACGAGCTAAATCTGAACACATCGGTTTTACAAGTATCCACGTAATACTCGTCAAAACTTTTTCTCTTATAACTGCGCGAAAATCATGTATTCTTGCTTAATACAACGAAACAAGCTGTTTTAGACCGAAACGAGCTAAATCACAACACATCGGTTTTACAAGTGTCTAATACGCGTCAAAACTTTTTCTTCTATAACTGCGCCTAAAGCATGTATTCGTGCTTAATACAACGAAACAAGTTGTTTTAGACCGAAACGAGCTAAATCTGAACACATCGGTTTTACAAGTGTCCCTGTGACACGCGTCAAAACTTTTTCTCTTATAACTGCGCGAAAAGCATGTATTCTTGCTTAATACAGCGAAACAAGCTGTTTTAGACCGAAAGGAGCTAAATCACAACACAAAGGTTTTACAAGTGTTCCTCTGATACGTGTCAAAACTTTTTCTCTTATAACTGCGCGAAAAGCATGTATTCTTGCTTAATACAGCGAAACAAGCTGTTTTAGACCGAAACGAGCTAAATCACAACACATCGGTTTTACAAGTGTTCCTCTGATACGCGTCAAAACTTTTTCTCTTATAACTGCGCGAAAAGCATGTATTCTTGCTTAATACAGCGAAACAAGCTGTTTTAGACCGAAACGAGCTAAATCACAACACATCGGTTTTACAAGTGTTCCTCTGATACGCGTCAAAACTTTTTCTCTTATAACTGCGCGAAAAGCATGTATTCTTGCTTAATACAGCGAAACAAGCTGTTTTAGACCGAAACGAGCTAAATCACAACACATCGGTATTACAAGTGTTCCACGTGATACTCGTCAAAACTTTTTCTCTTTTAACTGCGCGAAAAGCATGTATTCGTGCTTAATACAACGAAACAAGCTGTTTTAGACCGAAACGAGCTAAATCTGAACACATCGGTTTTACAAGTATCCACGTGATACTCGTCAAAACTTTTTCTCTTATAACTGCGCGAAAAACATGTATTCTTGCTTAATACAACGAAACAAGCTGTTTTAGACCGAAACGAGCTAAATCACAACACATCGGTTTTACAAGTGTCTCTCTAATACGCGTCAAAACTTTTTCTCTTATAGCTGCGCGAAAAGCATGTATTCTTGCTTAATACAACGAAACAAGCTGTTTTAGACCGAAACGAGCTAAATCTGAACACATCGGTTTTACAAGTATCCACGTGATACTCGTCAAAACTTTTTCTCTTATAACTGCGCGAAAAGCATGTATTCTTGCTTAATACAGCGAAACAAGCTGTTTTAGACCGAAATGAGCTAAATCACAACACATCGGTTTTACAAGTGTTCCTCTGATACGCGTCAAAACTTTTTCTTTTATAACTGCGCGAAAAGCATGTATTCTTGCTTAATACAGAGAATCAAGTTGTTTTAGACCGAAACGAGCTAAATCACAACACACAGGTACTACAAGTGTTCCACGTGATACTCGTGAAAACTTTTTCTCTTATAACTGCGCGAAAAGCATGTATTCTTGCTTAATACAGAGAATCAAGTTGTTTTAGACCGAAACGAGCTAAATCACAACACACAGGTACTACAAGTGTTCCACGTGATACTCGTGAAAACTTTTTCTCTTATAACTGCGCGAAAAGCATGTATTCTTGCTTAATACAGCGAAACAAGCTGTTTTAGACCGAAATGAGCTAAATCACAACACATCGGTTTTACAAGTGTCTCTCTAATACGCGTCAAAACTTTTTCTCTTATATCTGCGCGAAAAGCATGTATTCTTGATTAATACAACGAAACAAGCTGTTTTAGACCGAAACGAGCTAAATCTGAACACATCGGTTTTACAAGTATCCACGTGATACTCGTCAAAACTTTTTCTCTTATAACTGCGCGAAAAGCATGTATTCTTGCTTAATACAACGAAACAAGCTGTTTTAGACCGAAACGAGCTAAATCTGAACACATCGGTTTTACAAGTATCCACGTAATACTCGTCAAAACTTTTTCTCTTATAACTGCGCGAAAATCATGTATTCTTGCTTAATACAACGAAACAAGCTGTTTTAGACCGAAACGAGCTAAATCACAACACATCGGTTTTACAAGTGTCTAATACGCGTCAAAACTTTTTCTTCTATAACTGCGCCTAAAGCATGTATTCGTGCTTAATACAACGAAACAAGTTGTTTTAGACCGAAACGAGCTAAATCTGAACACATCGGTTTTACAAGTGTCCCTGTGACACGCGTCAAAACTTTTTCTCTTATAACTGCGCGAAAAGCATGTATTCTTGCTTAATACAGCGAAACAAGCTGTTTTAGACCGAAACGAGCTAAATCACAACACAAAGGTTTTACAAGTGTTCCTCTGATACGCGTCAAAACTTTTTCTCTTATAACTGCGCGAAAAGCATGTATTCTTGCTTAATACTACGAAACAAGCTGTTTTAGACCGAAACGAGCTAAATCACAACACATCGGTTTTACAAGTGTTCCTCTGATACGCGTCTAAACTTTTTCTCTTATAACTGCGCGAAAAGCATGTATTCGTGCTTAATACAACGAAACAAGCTGTTTCAGACCGAAACGAGCTAAATCTGAACACATCGGTTTTACAAGTGTCCCTGTGACACGCGTCAAAACTTTTTCTCTTATAACTGCGCGAAAAGCATTTATTCTTGCTTAATACAGCGAAACAAGCTGTTTTAGACCGAAATGAGCTAAATCACAACACATCGGTTTTACAAGTGTTCCTCTGATACGCGTCAAAACTTTTTCTCTATAACTGCGCGAAAAGCATGTATACTTGCTTAATACAGCGAAACAAGCTGTTTTAAACCGAAACGAGCTAAATCACAACACATCGGTATTACAAGTGTTCCACGTGATACTCGTCAAAACTTTTTCTCTTATAACTGCGCGAAAAGCATGTATTCGTGCCTAATACAACGAAACAAGCTGTTTTAGACCGAAACGAGCTAAATCTGAACACATCGGTTTTACAAGTATCCACGTGATACTCGTCAAAACTTTTTCTCTTATAACTGGGCGAAAAGCATGTATTCTTGCTCAATACAGCGAAACAAGCTGTTTTAGACCGAAATGAGCTAAATCACAACACATCGGTTTTACAAGTGTTCCTCTGATACGCGTCAAAACTTTTTCTCTTATAACTGCGCGAAAAGCATGTATTCTTGCTTAATACAGCGAAACAAGCTGTTTTAGACCGAAACGAGCTAAATCACAACACATCGGTATTACAAGTGTTCCACGTGATACTCGTCAAAACTTTTTCTCTTATAACTGCGCGAAAAGCATGTATTCGTGCTTAATACAACGAAACAAGCTGTTTTAGACCGAAACGAGCTAAATCTAAACACATCGGTTTTACAAGTATCCACGTGATACTCAAAACTTTTTCTCTTATAACTGCGCGAAAAGCATATATTCTTGCCTAATACAACGAAACAAGCTGTTTTAGACCGAAACGAGCTAAATCACAACACATCGGTTTTACAAGTGTCTCTCTAATACGCGTCAAAACTTTTTCTCTTATAACTGCGCGAAAAGCATGTATTCTTGCTTAATACAGCGAAACAAGCTGTTTTAGACCGAAACGAGCTAAATCACAACACATCGGTTTTACAAGTGTTCCTCTGATACGCGTCAAAACTTTTTCTCTTATAACTGCGCGAAAAGCATGTATTCTTGCTTATTACTACGAAACAAGCTGTTTCAGACCGAAACGAGCTGAATCTGAACACATCGGTTTTACAAGTGTCCCTGTGACACGCGTCAAAACTTTTTCTCTTATAACTGCGCGAAAAGCATGTATTCTTGCTTAATACAGCGAAACAAGCTGTTTTAGACCGAAATGAGCTAAATCACAACACATCGGTTTTACAAGTGTTCCTCTGATACGCGTCAAAACTTTTTCTCTTATAACTGCGCGAAAAGCATGTATTCTTGCTTAATACAGCGAAACAAGCTGTTTTAGACCGAAACGAGCTAAATCTGAACACATCGGTTTTACAAGTGTTCCTCTAATACGCGTCTAAACTTTTTCTCTTATAACTGCGCGAAAAGCATGTATTCGTGCTTAATACAACGAAACAAGCTGTTTCAGACCGAAACGAGCTAAATCTGAACACATCGGTTTCACAAGTGTCCCTATGACACGCGTCAAAACTTTTTCTCTTATAACTGCGCGAAAAGCATGTATTCTTGCTTAATACAGCGAAACAAGCTGTTTTAGACCGAAACGAGCTAAATCTGAACACATCGGTTTTACAAGTATCCACGTGATACTCGTCAAAACTTTTTCTCTTATAACTGCGCGAAAAGCATGTATTCTTGCCTAATACAGCGAAACAAGCTGTTTTAGACCGAAACGAGCTAAATCACAACACAAAGGTTTTACAAGTGTTCCTCTGATACGCGTCAAAACTTTTTCTCTTATAACTGCGCGAAAAGCATGTATTCTTGCTTATTACTACGAAACAAGCTGTTTCAAACCGAAACGAGCTAAATCTAAACACATCGGTTTTACAAGTGTCCCTGTGACACGCGTCAAAACTTTTTCTCTTATAACTGCGCGAAAAGCATGTATTCTTGCTTAATACAGCGAAACAAGCTGTTTTAGACCGAAACGAGCTAAATCACAACACATCGGTTTTACAAGTGTTCCTCTGATACGCGTCAAAACTTTTTCTCCTATAACTGCGCGAAAAGCATGTATTCTTGCTTAATACAGCGAAACAAGCTGTTTTAGACCGAAACGAGCTAAATCACAACACATCGGTTTTACAAGTGTTCCTCTGATACGCGTCAAAACTTTTTCTCTTATAACTGCGCGAAAAGCATGTATTCTTGCTTAATACAGCGAAACAAGCTGTTTTAGACCGAAACGAGCTAAATCACAACACATCGGTATTACAAGTGTTCCACGTGATACTCGTCAAAACTTTTTCTCTTTTAACTGCGCGAAAAGCATGTATTCGTGCTTAATACAACGAAACAAGCTGTTTTAGACCGAAACGAGCTAAATCTGAACACATCGGTTTTACAAGTATCCACGTGATACTCGTCAAAACTTTTTCTCTTATAACTGCGCGAAAAGCATGTATTCTTGCTTAATACAACGAAACAAGCTGTTTTAGACCGAAACGAGCTAAATCACAACACATCGGTTTTACAAGTGTCTCTCTAATACGCGTCAAAACTTTTTCTCTTATAGCTGCGCGAAAAGCATGTATTCTTGCTTAATACAACGAAACAAGCTGTTTTAGACCGAAACGAGCTAAATCTGAACACATCGGTTTTACAAGTATCCACGTGATACTCGTCAAAACTTTTTCTCTTATAACTGCGCGAAAAGCATGTATTCTTGCTTAATACAGCGAAACAAGCTGTTTTAGACCGAAATGAGCTAAATCACAACACATCGGTTTTACAAGTGTTCCTCTGATACGCGTCAAAACTTTTTCTTTTATAACTGCGCGAAAAGCATGTATTCTTGCTTAATACAGCGAATCAAGTTGTTTTAGACCGAAACGAGCTAAATCACAACACATAGGTACTACAAGTGTTCCACGTGATACTCGTGAAAACTTTTTCTCTTATAACTGCGCGAAAAGCATGTATTCTTGCTTAATACAGCGAAACAAGCTGTTTTAGACCGAAACGAGCTAAATCTGAACACATCGGTTTTACAAGTATCCACGTGATACTCGTCAAAACTTTTTCTCTTATAACTGCGCGAAAAGCATGTATTCTTGCTTAATACAGCGAAACAAGCTGTTTTAGACCGAAATGAGCTAAATCACAACACATCAGTTTTACAAGTGTCTCTCTAATACGCGTCAAAACTTTTTCTCTTATATCTGCGCGAAAAGCATGTATTCTTGATTAATACAACGAAACAAGCTGTTTTAGACCGAAACGAGCTAAATCTGAACACATCGGTTTTACAAGTATCCACGTGATACTCGTCAAAACTTTTTCTCTTATAACTGCGCGAAAAGCATGTATTCTTGCTTAATACAACGAAACAAGCTGTTTTAGACCGAAACGAGCTAAATCTGAACACATCGGTTTTACAAGTATCCACGTAATACTCGTCAAAACTTTTTCTCTTATAACTGCGCGAAAATCATGTATTCTTGCTTAATACAACGAAACAAGCTGTTTTAGACCGAAACGAGCTAAATCACAACACATCGGTTTTACAAGTGTCTAATACGCGTCAAAACTTTTTCTTCTATAACTGCGCCTAAAGCATGTATTCGTGCTTAATACAACGAAACAAGTTGTTTTAGACCGAAACGAGCTAAATCTGAACACATCGGTTTTACAAGTGTCCCTGTGACACGCGTCAAAACTTTTTCTCTTATAACTGCGCGAAAAGCATGTATTCTTGCTTAATACAGCGAAACAAGCTGTTTTAGACCGAAAGGAGCTAAATCACAACACAAAGGTTTTACAAGTGTTCCTCTGATACGTGTCAAAACTTTTTCTCTTATAACTGCGCGAAAAGCATGTATTCTTGCTTAATACAGCGAAACAAGCTGTTTTAGACCGAAACGAGCTAAATCACAACACATCGGTTTTACAAGTGTTCCTCTGATACGCGTCAAAACTTTTTCTCTTATAACTGCGCGAAAAGCATGTATTCTTGCTTAATACAGCGAAACAAGCTGTTTTAGACCGAAACGAGCTAAATCACAACACATCGGTTTTACAAGTGTTCCTCTGATACGCGTCAAAACTTTTTCTCTTATAACTGCGCGAAAAGCATGTATTCTTGCTTAATACAGCGAAACAAGCTGTTTTAGACCGAAACTAGCTAAATCACAACACATCGGTATTACAAGTGTTCCACGTGATACTCGTCAATACTTTTTCTCTTTTAACTGCGCGAAAAGCATGTATTCGTGCTTAATACAACGAAACAAGCTGTTTTAGACCGAAACGAGCTAAATCTGAACACATCGGTTTTACAAGTATCCACGTGATACTCGTCAAAACTTTTTCTCTTATAACTGCGCGAAAAACATGTATTCTTGCTTAATACAACGAAACAAGCTGTTTTAGACCGAAACGAGCTAAATCACAACACATCGGTTTTACAAGTGTCTCTCTAATACGCGTCAAAACTTTTTCTCTTATAGCTGCGCGAAAAGCATGTATTCTTGCTTAATACAACGAAACAAGCTGTTTTAGACCGAAACGAGCTAAATCTGAACACATCGGTTTTACAAGTATCCACGTGATACTCGTCAAAACTTTTTCTCTTATAACTGCGCGAAAAGCATGTATTCTTGCTTAATACAGCGAAACAAGCTGTTTTAGACCGAAATGAGCTAAATCACAACACATCGGTTTTACAAGTGTTCCTCTGATACGCGTCAAAACTTTTTCTTTTATAACTGCGCGAAAAGCATGTATTCTTGCTTAATACAGCGAATCAAGTTGTTTTAGACCGAAACGAGCTAAATCACAACACATAGGTACTACAAGTGTTCCACGTGATACTCGTGAAAACTTTTTCTCTTATAACTGCGCGAAAAGCATGTATTCTTGATTAATACAACGAAACAAGCTGTTTTAGACCGAAACGAGCTAAATCTGAACACATCGGTTTTACAAGTATCCACGTGATACTCGTCAAAACTTTTTCTCTTATAACTGCGCGAAAAGCATGTATTCTTGCTTAATACAACGAAACAAGCTGTTTTAGACCGAAACGAGCTAAATCTGAACACATCGGTTTTACAAGTATCCACGTAATACTCGTCAAAACTTTTTCTCTTATAACTGCGCGAAAATCATGTATTCTTGCTTAATACAACGAAACAAGCTGTTTTAGACCGAAACGAGCTAAATCACAACACATCGGTTTTACAAGTGTTCCTCTGATACGCGTCAAAACTTTTTCTTTTATAACTGCGCGAAAAGCATGTATTCTTGCTTAATACAGCGAATCAAGTTGTTTTAGACCGAAACGAGCTAAATCACAACACATAGGTACTACAAGTGTTCCACGTGATACTCGTGAAAACTTTTTCTCTTATAACTGCGCGAAAAGCATGTATTCTTGCTTAATACAGCGAAACAAGCTGTTTTAGACCGAAACGAGCTAAATCTGAACACATCGGTTTTACAAGTATCCACGTGATACTCGTCAAAACTTTTTCTCTTATAACTGCGCGAAAAGCATGTATTCTTGCTTAATACAGCGAAACAAGCTGTTTTAGACCGAAATGAGCTAAATCACAACACATCGGTTTTACAAGTGTCTCTCTAATACGCGTCAAAACTTTTTCTCTTATATCTGCGCGAAAAGCATGTATTCTTGATTAATACAACGAAACAAGCTGTTTTAGACCGAAACGAGCTAAATCTGAACACATCGGTTTTACAAGTATCCACGTGATACTCGTCAAAACTTTTTCTCTTATAACTGCGCGAAAAGCATGTATTCTTGCTTAATACAACGAAACAAGCTGTTTTAGACCGAAACGAGCTAAATCTGAACACATCGGTTTTACAAGTATCCACGTAATACTCGTCAAAACTTTTTCTCTTATAACTGCGCGAAAATCATGTATTCTTGCTTAATACAACGAAACAAGCTGTTTTAGACCGAAACGAGCTAAATCACAACACATCGGTTTTACAAGTGTCTAATACGCGTCAAAACTTTTTCTTCTATAACTGCGCCTAAAGCATGTATTCGTGCTTAATACAACGAAACAAGTTGTTTTAGACCGAAACGAGCTAAATCTGAACACATCGGTTTTACAAGTGTCCCTGTGACACGCGTCAAAACTTTTTCTCTTATAACTGCGCGAAAAGCATGTATTCTTGCTTAATACAGCGAAACAAGCTGTTTTAGACCGAAAGGAGCTAAATCACAACACAAAGGTTTTACAAGTGTTCCTCTGATACGTGTCAAAACTTTTTCTCTTATAACTGCGCGAAAAGCATGTATTCTTGCTTAATACAGCGAAACAAGCTGTTTTAGACCGAAACGAGCTAAATCACAACACATCGGTTTTACAAGTGTTCCTCTGATACGCGTCAAAACTTTTTCTCTTATAACTGCGCGAAAAGCATGTATTCTTGCTTAATACAGCGAAACAAGCTGTTTTAGACCGAAACGAGCTAAATCACAACACATCGGTTTTACAAGTGTTCCTCTGATACGCGTCAAAACTTTTTCTCTTATAACTGCGCGAAAAGCATGTATTCTTGCTTAATACAGCGAAACAAGCTGTTTTAGACCGAAACGAGCTAAATCACAACACATCGGTATTACAAGTGTTCCACGTGATACTCGTCAAAACTTTTTCTCTTTTAACTGCGCGAAAAGCATGTATTCGTGCTTAATACAACGAAACAAGCTGTTTCAGACCGAAACGAGCTAAATCTGAACACATCGGTTTCACAAGTGTCCCTATGACACGCGTCAAAACTTTTTCTCTTATAACTGCGCGAAAAGCATGTATTCTTGCTTAATACAGCGAAACAAGCTGTTTTAGACCGAAATGAGCTAAATCACAACACATCGGTACTACAAGTGTTCCACGTGATACTCGTCAAAACTTTTTCTCTTATAACTGCGCGAAAAGCATGTATTCTTGCTTAATACAGCGAAACAAGCTGTTTTAGACCGAAACGAGGTAAATCTGAACACATCGGTTTTACAAGTATCCACGTGATACTCGTCAAAACTTTTTCTCTTATAACTGCGCGAAAAGCATGTATTCTTGCTTAATACAACGAAACAAGCTGTTTTAGACCGAAACGAGCTAAATCACAACACATCGGTTTTACAAGTGTTCCTCTGATACGCGTCAAAACGTTTTCTCTTATAACTGCGCGAAAAGCATGTATTCTTGCTTAATACAGCGAAACAAGCTGTTTTAGACCGAAACGAGCTAAATCTGAACACATCGGTTTTACAAGTATCCACGTGATACTCGTCAAAACTTTTTCTCTTATAACTGCGCGAAAAGCATGTATTCTTGCCTAATACAGCGAAACAAGCTGTTTTAGACCGAAACGAGCTAAATCACAACACAAAGGTTTTACAAGTGTTCCTCTGATACGCGTCAAAACTTTTTCTCTTATAACTGCGCGAAAAGCATGTATTCTTGCTTATTACTACGAAACAAGCTGTTTCAAACCGAAACGAGCTAAATCTAAACACATCGGTTTTACAAGTGTCCCTGTGACACGCGTCAAAACTTTTTCTCTTATAACTGCGCGAAAAGCATGTATTCTTGCTTAATACAGCGAAACAAGCTGTTTTAGACCGAAACGAGCTAAATCACAACACATCGGTTTTACAAGTGTTCCTCTGATACGCGTCAAAACTTTTTCTCCTATAACTGCGCGAAAAGCATGTATTCTTGCTTAATACAGCGAAACAAGCTGTTTTAGACCGAAACGAGCTAAATCACAACACATCGGTTTTACAAGTGTTCCTCTGATACGCGTCTAAACTTTTTCTCTTATAACTGCGCGAAAAGCATGTATTCGTGCTTAATACAACGAAACAAGCTGTTTCAGACCGAAACGAGCTAAATCTGAACACATCGGTTTCACAAGTGTCCCTGTGACACGCGTCAAAACTTTTTCTCTTATAACTGCGCGAAAAGCATGTATTCTTGCTTAATACAGCGCAACAAGCTGTTTTAGACCGAAATGAGCTAAATCACAACACATCGGTACTACAAGTGTTCCACGTGATACTCGTCAAAACTTTTTCTCTTATAACTGCGCGAAAAGCATGTATTCTTGCTTAATACAGCGAAACAAGCTGTTTTAGACCGAAACGAGCTAATTCACAACACATCGGTATTACAAGTGTTCCACGTGATACTCGTCAAAACTTTTTCTCTTTTAACTGCGCGAAAAGCATGTATTCGTGCTTAATACAACGAAACAAGCTGTTTTTGACCGAAACGAGCTAAATCTGAACACATCGGTTTTACAAGTATCCACGTGATACTTGTCAAAACTTTTTCTCTTATAACTGCGCGAAAAGCATGTATTCTTGCTTAATACAACGAAACAAGCTGTTTTAGACCGAAACGAGCTAAATCACAGCACATCGGTTTTACAAGTGTCTCTCTAATACGCGTCAAAACTTTTTCTCTTATAACTGCGCGAAAAGCATGTATTCTTGCTTAATACAACGAAACAAGCTGTTTTAGACCGAAACGAGCTAAATCTGAACACATCGGTTTTACAAGTGTTCCTCTGATACGCGTCAAAACTTTTTCTTTTAAAACTGCGCGAAAAGCATGTATTCTTGCTTAATACAGCGAAACAAGCTGTTTTAGACCGAAACGAGCTAAATCACAACACATCGGTATTACAAGTGTTCCACGTGATACTCGTCAAAACTTTTTCTCTTTTAACTGCGCGAAAAGCATGTATTCTTGCTTAATACAACGAAACAAGCTGTTTTAGACCGAAACGAGCTAATCACAACACATCGGTTTTACAAGTGTCTCTCTAATACGCGTCAAAACTTTTTCTCTTATAACTGCACGAAAAGCATGTATTCTTGCTTAATACAACGAAACAAGCTGTTTTAGACCGAAACGAGCTAAATCTGAACACATCGGTTTTACAAGTGTCCCTGTGACACGCGTCAAATCTTTTTCACTTATAACTGCGCGAAAAGCATGTATTCTTGCTTAATGCAGCGAAACAAGCTGTTTTAGACCGAAATGAGCTAAATCACAACACATCGGTTTTACAAGTGTTCCTCTGATACGTGACAAAACTTTTTCTCTTATAACTGCGCGAAAAGCATGTATTCTTGCTTAATACAGCGAAACAAGCTGTTTTAGACCGAAACGAGCTAAATCACAACACATCGGTTTTACAAGTGTTCCTCTGATACGCGTCAAAACTTTTTCTCTTATAACTGCGCGAAAAGCATGTATTCTTGCTTAATACAGCGAAACAAGCTGTTTTAGACCGAAACGAGCTAAATCACAACACATCGGTTTTACAAGTGTTCCTCTGATACGCGTCAAAACTTTTTCTCTTATAACTGCGCGAAAAGCATGTATTCTTGCTTAATACAGCGAAACAAGCTGTTTTAGACCGAAACGAGCTAAATCACAACACATCGGTATTACAAGTGTTCCACGTGATACTCGTCAAAACTTTTTCTCTTTTAACTGCGCGAAAAGCATGTATTCGTGCTTAATACAACGAAACAAGCTGTTTTAGACCGAAACGAGCTAAATCTGAACACATCGGTTTTACAAGTATCCACGTGATACTCGTCAAAACTTTTTCTCTTATAACTGCGCGAAAAGCATGTATACTTGCTTAATACAACGAAACAAGCTGTTTTAGACCGAAACGAGCTAAATCACAACACATCGGTTTTACAAGTGTTCCTCTGATACGCGTCAAAACTTTTTCTCTTTTAACTGCGCGAAAAGCATGTATTCTTGCCCAATACAACGAAACAAGCTGTTTTAGACCGAAATGAGCTAAATCACAACACATCGGTTTTACAAGTGTTCCTCTGATACGCGTCAAAACTTTTTCTCTTATAACTGCGCGAAAAGCATGTATTCTTGCTTAATACAGCGAAACAAGCTGTTTTAGACCGAAACGAGCTAAATCACAACACATCGGTATTACAAGTGTTCCACGTGATACTCGTCAAAACTTTTTCTCTTATAACTGCGCGAAAAGCATGTATTCGTGCTTAATACAACGAAACAAGCTGTTTTAGACCGAAACGAGCTAAATCTGAACACATCGGTTTTACAAGTATCCACGTGATACTCAAAACTTTTTCTCTTATAACTGCGCGAAAAGCATGTATTCTTGCCTAATACAACGAAACAAGCTGTTTTAGACCGAAACGAGCTAAATCACAACACATCAGTTTTACAAGTGTCTCTCTAATACGCGTCAAAACTTTTTCTCTTATAACTGCGCGAAAAGCATGTATTCTTGCTTAATACAGCGAAACAAGCTGTTTTAGACCAAAACGAGCTAAATCACAACACAAAGGTTTTACAAGTGTCCCTGTGACACGCGTCAAATCTTTTTCTCTTATAACTGCGCGAAAAGCATGTATTCTTGCTTAATGCCGCGAAACAAGCTGTTTTAGACCGAAATGAGCTAAATCACAACACATCGGTTTTACAAGTGTTCCTCTGATACGTGTCAAAACTTTTTCTCTTATAACTGCGCGAAAAGCATGTATTCTTGCTTAATACAGCGAAACAAGCTGTTTTAGACCGAAACGAGCTAAATCACAACACATCGGTTTTACAAGTGTTCCTCTGATACGCGTCAAAACTTTTTCTCTTATAACTGCGCGAAAAGCATGTATTCTTGCTTAATACAGCGAAACAAGCTGTTTTAGACCGAAACGAGCTAAATCACAACACATCGGTTTTACAAGTGTTCCTCTGATACGCGTCAAAACTTTTTCTCTTATAACTGCGCGAAAAGCATGTATTCTTGCTTAATACAGCGAAACAAGCTGTTTTAGACCGAAACGAGCTAAATCACAACACATCGGTATTACAAGTGTTCCACGTGATACTCGTCAAAACTTTTTCTCTTTTAACTGCGCGAAAAGCATGTATTCGTGCTTAATACAACGAAACAAGCTGTTTTAGACCGAAACGAGCTAAATCTGAACACATCGGTTTTACAAGTATCCACGTGATACTCGTCAAAACTTTTTCTCTTATAACTGCGCGAAAAGCATGTATTCTTGCTTAATACAACGAAACAAGCTGTTTTAGACCGAAACGAGCTAAATCACAACACATCGGTTTTACAAGTGTCTCTCTAATACGCGTCAAAACTTTTTCTCTTATAGCTGCGCGAAAAGCATGTATTCTTGCTTAATACAACGAAACAAGCTGTTTTAGACCGAAACGAGCTAAATCTGAACACATCGGTTTTACAAGTATCCACGTGATACTCGTCAAAACTTTTTCTCTTATAACTGCGCGAAAAGCATGTATTCTTGCTTAATACAGCGAAACAAGCTGTTTTAGACCGAAATGAGCTAAATCACAACACATCGGTTTTACAAGTGTTCCTCTGATACGCGTCAAAACTTTTTCTTTTATAACTGCGCGAAAAGCATGTATTCTTGCTTAATACAGCGAATCAAGTTGTTTTAGACCGAAACGAGCTAAATCACAACACATAGGTACTACAAGTGTTCCACGTGATACTCGTGAAAACTTTTTCTCTTATAACTGCGCGAAAAGCATGTATTCTTGCTTAATACAGCGAAACAAGCTGTTTTAGACCGAAACGAGCTAAATCTGAACACATCGGTTTTACAAGTATCCACGTGATACTCGTCAAAACTTTTTCTCTTATAACTGCGCGAAAAGCATGTATTCTTGCTTAATACAGCGAAACAAGCTGTTTTAGACCGAAATGAGCTAAATCACAACACATCGGTTTTACAAGTGTCTCTCTAATACGCGTCAAAACTTTTTCTCTTATATCTGCGCGAAAAGCATGTATTCTTGATTAATACAACGAAACAAGCTGTTTTAGACCGAAACGAGCTAAATCTGAACACATCGGTTTTACAAGTATCCACGTGATACTCGTCAAAACTTTTTCTCTTATAACTGCGCGAAAAGCATGTATTCTTGCTTAATACAACGAAACAAGCTGTTTTAGACCGAAACGAGCTAAATCTGAACACATCGGTTTTACAAGTATCCACGTAATACTCGTCAAAACTTTTTCTCTTATAACTGCGCGAAAATCATGTATTCTTGCTTAATACAACGAAACAAGCTGTTTTAGACCGAAACGAGCTAAATCACAACACATCGGTTTTACAAGTGTCTAATACGCGTCAAAACTTTTTCTTCTATAACTGCGCCTAAAGCATGTATTCGTGCTTAATACAACGAAACAAGTTGTTTTAGACCGAAACGAGCTCAATCTGAACACATCGGTTTTACAAGTGTCCCTGTGACACGCGTCAAAACTTTTTCTCTTATAACTGCGCGAAAAGCATGTATTCTTGCTTAATACAGCGAAACAAGCTGTTTTAGACCGAAACGAGCTAAATCACAACACAAAGGTTTTACAAGTGTTCCTCTGATACGTGTCAAAACTTTTTCTCTTATAACTGCGCGAAAA
Organism: Amblyomma americanum; assembly: GCF_052857255.1. Classification (NCBI taxonomy): domain Eukaryota; kingdom Metazoa; phylum Arthropoda; class Arachnida; order Ixodida; family Ixodidae; genus Amblyomma; species Amblyomma americanum. The sequence goes on along the minus strand of NW_027526500.1, from coordinate 318,406 downwards.
GCATGTATTCTTGCTCAATACAGCGAAACAAGCTGTTTTAGACCGAAACGAGCTAAATCACAACACATCGGTTTTACAAGTGTTCCTCTGATACGCGTCAAAACTTTTTCTCTTATAACTGCGCGAAAAGCATGTATTCTTGCTTAATACAGCGAAACAAGCTGTTTTAGACCGAAACGAGCTAAATCACAACACATCGGTTTTACAAGTGTTCCTCTGATACGCGTCAAAACTTTTTCTCTTATAACTGCGCGAAAAGCATGTATTCTTGCTTAATACAGCGAAACAAGCTGTTTTAGACCGAAACGAGCTAAATCACAACACATCGGTATTACAAGTGTTCCACGTGATACTCGTCAAAACTTTTTCTCTTTTAACTGCGCGAAAAGCATGTATTCGTGCTTAATACAACGAAACAAGCTGTTTTAGACCGAAACGAGCTAAATCTGAACACATCGGTTTTACAAGTATCCACGTGATACTCGTCAAAACTTTTTCTCTTATAACTGCGCGAAAAGCATGTATTCTTGCTTAATACAACGAAACAAGCTGTTTTAGACCGAAACGAGCTAAATCACAACACATCGGTTTTACAAGTGTCTCTCTAATACGCGTCAAAACTTTTTCTCTTATAGCTGCGCGAAAAGCATGTATTCTTGCTTAATACAACGAAACAAGCTGTTTTAGACCGAAACGAGCTAAATCTGAACACATCGGTTTTACAAGTATCCACGTGATACTCGTCAAAACTTTTTCTCTTATAACTGCGCGAAAAGCATGTATTCTTGCTTAATACAGCGAAACAAGCTGTTTTAGACCGAAATGAGCTAAATCACAACCCATCGGTTTTACAAGTGTTCCTCTGATACGCGTCAAAACTTTTTCTTTTATAACTGCGCGAAAAGCATGTATTCTTGCTTAATACAGCGAATCAAGTTGTTTTAGACCGAAACGAGCTAAATCACAACACATAGGTACTACAAGTGTTCCACGTGATACTCGTGAAAACTTTTTCTCTTATAACTGCGCGAAAAGCATGTATTCTTGCTTAATACAGCGAAACAAGCTGTTTTAGACCGAAACGAGCTAAATCTGAACACATCGGTTTTACAAGTATCCACGTGATACTCGTCAAAACTTTTTCTCTTATAACTGCGCGAAAAGCATGTATTCTTGCTTAATACAGCGAAACAAGCTGTTTTAGACCGAAATGAGCTAAATCACAACACATCGGTTTTACAAGTGTCTCTCTAATACGCGTCAAAACTTTTTCTCTTATATCTGCGCGAAAAGCATGTATTCTTGATTAATACAACGAAACAAGCTGTTTTAGACCGAAACGAGCTAAATCTGAACACATCGGTTTTACAAGTATCCACGTGATACTCGTCAAAACTTTTTCTCTTATAACTGCGCGAAAAGCATGTATTCTTGCTTAATACAACGAAACAAGCTGTTTTAGACCGAAACGAGCTAAATCTGAACACATCGGTTTTACAAGTATCCACGTAATACTCGTCAAAACTTTTTCTCTTATAACTGCGCGAAAATCATGTATTCTTGCTTAATACAACGAAACAAGCTGTTTTAGACCGAAACGAGCTAAATCACAACACATCGGTTTTACAAGTGTCTAATACGCGTCAAAACTTTTTCTTCTATAACTGCGCCTAAAGCATGTATTCGTGCTTAATACAACGAAACAAGTTGTTTTAGACCGAAACGAGCTAAATCTGAACACATCGGTTTTACAAGTGTCCCTGTGACACGCGTCAAAACTTTTTCTCTTATAACTGCGCGAAAAGCATGTATTCTTGCTTAATACAGCGAAACAAGCTGTTTTAGACCGAAACGAGCTAAATCACAACACAAAGGTTTTACAAGTGTTCCTCTGATACGCGTCAAAACTTTTTCTCTTATAACTGCGCGAAAAGCATGTATTCTTGCTTAATACTACGAAACAAGCTGTTTTAGACCGAAACGAGCTAAATCACAACACATCGGTTTTACAAGTGTTCCTCTGATACGCGTCTAAACTTTTTCTCTTATAACTGCGCGAAAAGCATGTATTCGTGCTTAATACAACGAAACAAGCTGTTTTAGACCGAAACGAGCTAAATCTGAACACATCGGTTTTACAAGTATCCACGTGATACTCAAAACTTTTTCTCTTATAACTGCGCGAAAAGCATGTATTCTTGCTTAATACAACGAAACAAGCTGTTTTAGACCGAAACGAGCTAAATCACAACACATCGGTTTTACAAGTGTCTCTCTAATACGCGTCAAAACGTTTTCTCTTATAACTGCGCGAAAAGCATGTATTCTTGCTTAATACAGCGAAACAAGCTGTTTTAGACCGAAACGAGCTAAATCACAACACAAAGGTTTTACAAGTGTTCCTCTGATACGCGTCAAAACTTTTTCTCTTATAACTGCGCGAAAAGCATGTATTCTTGCTTATTACTACGAAACAAGCTGTTTCAAACCGAAACGAGCTAAATCTAAACACATCGGTTTTACAAGTGTTCCTCTGATACGCGTCAAAACTTTTTCTCTTATAACTGCGCGAAAAGCACGTATTCTTGCTTATTACTACGAAACAAGCTGTTTCAAACCGAAACGAGCTAAATCTGAACACATCGGTTTTACAAGTGTCCCTGTGACACGCGTCAAAACCTTTTCTCTTATAACTGCGCGAAAAGCATGTATTCTTGCTTAATACAACGAAACAAGTTGTTTTAGACCGAAACGAGCTAAATCACAACACATCGGTTTTACAAGTGTCTCTGATATGCGTCAAAACTTTTTCTTCTATAACTGCGCGTAAAGCATGTATTCGTGCTTAATACAACGAAACAAGCTGTTTTAGACCGAAACGAGCTAAATCTGAACACATCGGTTTTACAAGTGTTCCTCTGATACGCGTCAAAACTTTTTCTCTTATAACTGCGCGAAAAGCATGTATTCTTGCTTAATACAGCGAAACAAGCTGTTTTAGACCGAAACGAGCTAAATCACAACACATCGGTTTTACAAGTGTTCCTCTGATACGCGTCAAAACTTTTTCTCCTATAACTGCGCGAAAAGCATGTATTCTTGCTTAATACAGCGAAACAAGCTGTTTTAGACCGAAACGAGCTAAATTACAACACATCGGTTTTACAAGTGTTCCTCTGATACGCGTCTAAACTTTTTCTCTTATAACTGCGCGAAAAGCATGTATTCGTGCTTAATACAACGAAACAAGCTGTTTCAGACCGAAACGAGCTAAATCTGAACACATCGGTTTCACAAGTGTCCCTATGACACGCGTCAAAACTTTTTCTCTTATAACTGCGCGAAAAGCATGTATTCTTGCTTAATACAGCGAAACAAGCTGTTTTAGACCGAAATGAGCTAAATCACAACACATCGGTACTACAAGTGTTCCACGTGATACTCGTCAAAACTTTTTCTCTTATAACTGCGCGAAAAGCATGTATTCTTGCTTAATACAGCGAAACAAGCTGTTTTAGACCGAAACGAGCTAAATCTGAACACATCGGTTTTACAAGTATCCACGTGATACTCGTCAAAACTTTTTCTCTTATAACTGCGCGAAAAGCATGTATTCTTGCTTAATACAACGAAACAAGCTGTTTTAGACCGAAACGAGCTAAATCACAACACATCGGTTTTACAAGTGTTCCTCTGATACGCGTCAAAACTTTTTCTTTTATAACTGCGCGAAAAGCATGTATTCTTGCTCAATACAGCGAATCAAGTTGTTTTAGACCGAAACGAGCTAAATCACAACACATCGGTACTACAAGTGTTCCACGTGATACTCGCCAAAACTTTTTCTCTTATAACTGCGCGAAAAGCATGTATTCTTGCTTAATACAGCGAAACAAGCTGTTTTAGACCGAAACGAGCTAAATCACAACACATCGGTATTACAAGTGTTCCACGTGATACTCGTCAAAACTTTTTCTCTTATAACTGCGCGAAAAGCATGTATTCGTGCTTAATACAACGAAACAAGCTGTTTTAGACCGAAACGAGCTAAATCTGAACACATCGGTTTTACAAGTATCTACGTGATACTCGTGAAAACTTTTTCTCTTATAACTGAGCGAAAAGCATGTATTCTTGCTTAATACAAAGAAACAAGCTGTTTTAGACCGAAACGAGCTAAATCACAACACATCGGTTTTACAAGTGTCTCTCTAATACGCGTCAAAACTTTTTCTCTTATAACTGCGCGAAAAGCATGTATTCTTGCCTAATACAACGAAACAAGCTGTTTTAGACCGAAACGAGCTAAATCTGAACACATCGGTTTTACAAGTATCCACGTGATACTCGTCAAAACTTTTTCTCTTATAACTGCGCGAAAAGCATGTATTCTTGCTTAACACAACGAAACAAGCTGTTTTAGACCGAAACGAGCTAAATCACAACACATCGGTTTTACAAGTGTCTCTCTAATACGCGTCAAAACTTTTTCTCTTATAACTGCGCGAAAAGCATGTATTCTTGCTTAATACAACGAAACAAGCTGTTTTAGACCGAAACGAGCTAAATCTGAACACATCGGTTTTACAAGTATCCACGTGATACTCGTCAAAACTTTTTCTCTTATAACTGCGCGAAAAGCATGTATTCTTGCTTAATACAGCGAAACAAGGTGTTTTAGACCGAAATGAGCTAAATCACAACACATCGGTTTTACAAGTGTTCCTCTGATACGCGTCAAAACTTTTTCTTTTATAACTGCGCGAAAAGCATGTATTCTTGCTTAATACAGCGAATCAAGTTGTTTTAGACCGAAACGAGCTAAATCACAACACATCGGTACTACAAGTGTTCCACGTGATACTCGTCAAAACTTTTTCTCTTATAACTGCGCGAAAAGCATGTATTCTTGCTTAATACAGCGAAACAAGCATTTTTAGACCGAAACGAGCTAAATCACAACACATCGGTATTACAAGTGTTCCACGTGATACTCGTCAAAACTTTCTCTTATAACTGCGCGAAAAGCATGTATTCGTGCTTAATACAACGAAACAAGCTGTTTTAGACCGAAACGAGCTAAATCTGAACACATCGGTTTTACAAGTATCTACGTGATACTCGTGAAAACTTTTTCTCTTATAACTGCGCGAAAAGCATGTATTCTTGCTTAATACAAAGAAACAAGCTGTTTTAGACCGAAACGAGCTAAATCACAACACATCGGTTTTACAAGTGTCTCTCTAATACGCGTCAAAACTTTTTCTCTTATAACTGCGCGAAAAGCATGTATTCTTGCTTAATACAACGAAACAAGCTGTTTTAGACCGAAACGAGCTAAATCTGAACACATCGGTTTTACAAGTATCCACGTGATACTCGTCAAAACTTTTTCTCTTATAACTGCGCGAAAAGCATGTATTCTTGCTTAATACAACGAAACAAGCTGTTTTAGACCGAAACGAGCTAAATCACAACACATCGGTTTTACAAGTGTCTCTCTGATACGCGTCAAAACTTTTTCTTCTATAACTGCGCGTAAAGCATGTATTCTTGCTTAATACAACGAAACAAGCTGTTTTAGACCGAAACGAGCTAAATCTGAACACATCGGTTTTACAAGTATCCACGTAATACTCGTCAAAACTTTTTCTCTTATAACTGCGCGAAAAGCATGTATTCTTGCTTAATACAACGAAACAAGCTGTTTTAGACCGAAACGAGCTAAATCACAACACATCGGTTTTACAAGTGTCTAATACGCGTCAAAACTTTTTCTTCTATAACTGCGCCTAAAGCATGTATTCGTGCTTAATACAACGAAACAAGTTGTTTTAGACCGAAACGAGCTAAATCTGAACACATCGGTTTTACAAGTGTCCCTGTAACACGCGTCAAAACATTTTCTCTTATAACTGCGCGAAAAGCATGTATTCTTGCTTAATACAGCGAAACAAGCTGTTTTAGACCGAAACGAGCTAAATCACAACACAAAGGTTTTACAAGTGTTCCTCTGATACGCGTCAAAACTTTTTCTCTTATAACTGCGCTAAAAGCATGTATTCTTGCTTAATACTACGAAACAAGCTGTTTTAGACAGAAAAGAGCTAAATCACAACACATCGGTTTTACAAGTGTTCCTCTGATACGCGTCTAAACTTTTTCTCTTATACCTGGGCGAAAAGCATGTATTCGTGCTTAATACCACGAAACAAGCTGTTTCAGACCGAAACGAGCTAAATCTGAACACATCGGTTTTACAAGTGTCCCTGTGACACGCGTCAAAACTTTTTCTCTTATAACTGCGCGAAAAGCATGTATTCTTGCTTAATACAGCGAAACAAGCTGTTTTAGACCGAAATGAGCTAAATCACAACACATCGGTTTTACAAGTGTTCCTCTGATACGCGTCAAAACTTTTTCTCTATAACTGCGCGAAAAGCATGTATACTTGCTTAATACAGCGAAACAAGCTGTTTTAAACCGAAACGAGCTAAATCACAACACATCGGTATTACAAGTGTTCCACGTGATACTCGTCAAAACTTTTTCTCTTATAACTGCGCGAAAAGCATGTATTCGTGCCTAATACAACGAAACAAGCTGTTTTAGACCGAAACGAGCTAAATCTGAACACATCGGTTTTACAAGTATCCACGTGATACTCGTCAAAACTTTTTCTCTTATAACTGGGCGAAAAGCATGTATTCTTGCTCAATACAGCGAAACAAGCTGTTTTAGACCGAAATGAGCTAAATCACAACACATCGGTTTTACAAGTGTTCCTCTGATACGCGTCAAAACTTTTTCTCTTATAACTGCGCGAAAAGCATGTATTCTTGCTTAATACAGCGAAACAAGCTGTTTTAGACCGAAACGAGCTAAATCACAACACATCGGTATTACAAGTGTTCCACGTGATACTCGTCAAAACTTTTTCTCTTATAACTGCGCGAAAAGCATGTATTCGTGCTTAATACAACGAAACAAGCTGTTTTAGACCGAAACGAGCTAAATCTAAACACATCGGTTTTACAAGTATCCACGTGATACTCAAAACTTTTTCTCTTATAACTGCGCGAAAAGCATATATTCTTGCCTAATACAACGAAACAAGCTGTTTTAGACCGAAACGAGCTAAATCACAACACATCGGTTTTACAAGTGTCTCTCTAATACGCGTCAAAACTTTTTCTCTTATAACTGCGCGAAAAGCATGTATTCTTGCTTAATACAGCGAAACAAGCTGTTTTAGACCGAAACGAGCTAAATCACAACACATCGGTTTTACAAGTGTTCCTCTGATACGCGTCAAAACTTTTTCTCTTATAACTGCGCGAAAAGCATGTATTCTTGCTTATTACTACGAAACAAGCTGTTTCAGACCGAAACGAGCTGAATCTGAACACATCGGTTTTACAAGTGTCCCTGTGACACGCGTCAAATCTTTTTCTCTTATAACTGCGCGAAAAGCATGTATTCTTGCTTAATACAGCGAAACAAGCTGTTTTATACAGAAATGAGCTAAATCACAACACATCGGTTTTACAAGTGTTCCTCTGATACGCGTCAAAACTTTTTCTCTTATAACTGCGCGAAAAGCATGTATTCTTGCTTAATACAGCGAAACAAGCTGTTTTAGACCGAAACGAGCTAAATCTGAACACATCGGTTTTACAAGTGTTCCTCTGATACGCGTCTAAACTTTTTCTCTTATTACTGCGCGAAAAGCATGTATTCGTGCTTAATACAACGAAACAAGCTGTTTCAGACCGAAACGAGCTAAATCTGAACACATCGGTTTCACAAGTGTCCCTATGACAAGCGTCAAAACTTTTTCTCTTATAACTGCGCGAAAAGCATGTATTCTTGCTTATTACAGCGAAACAAGCTGTTTTAGACCGAAATGAGCTAAATCACAACACATCGGTACTACAAGTGTTCCACGTGATACTCGTCAAAACTTTTTCTCTTATAACTGCGCGAAAAGCATGTATTCTTGCTTAATACAGCGAAACAAGCTGTTTTAGACCGAAACGAGCTAAATCTGAACACATCGGTTTTACAAGTATCCACGTGATACTCGTCAAAACTTTTTCTCTTATAACTGCGCGAAAAGCATGTATTCTTGCTTAATACAACGAAACAAGCTGTTTTAGACCGAAACGAGCTAAATCACAACACATCGGTTTTACAAGTGTTCCTCTGATACGCGTCAAAACTTTTTCTTTTATAACTGCGCGAAAAGCATGTATTCTTGCTCAATACAGCGAATCAAGTTGTTTTAGACCGAAACGAGCTAAATCACAACACATCGGTACTACAAGTGTTCCACGTGATACTCGCCAAAACTTTTTCTCTTATAACTGCGCGAAAAGCATGTATTCTTGCTTAATACAGCGAAACAAGCTGTTTTAGACCGAAACGAGCTAAATCACAACACATCGGTATTACAAGTGTTCCACGTGATACTCGTCAAAACTTTTTCTCTTATAACTGCGCGAAAAGCATGTATTCGTGCTTAATACAACGAAACAAGCTGTTTTAGACCGAAACGAGCTAAATCTGAACACATCGGTTTTACAAGTATCTACGTGATACTCGTGAAAACTGTTTCTCTTATAACTGCGCGAAAAGCATGTATTCTTGCTTAATACAAAGAAACAAGCTGTTTTAGACCGAAACGAGCTAAATCACAACACATCGGTTTTACAAGTGTCTCTCTAATACGCGTCAAAACTTTTTCTCTTATAACTGCGCGAAAAGCATGTATTCTTGCCTAATACAACGAAACAAGCTGTTTTAGACCGAAACGAGCTAAATCTGAACACATCGGTTTTACAAGTATCCACGTGATACTCGACAAAACTTTTTCTCTTATAACTGCGCGAAAAGCATGTATTCTTGCTTAACACAACGAAACAAGCTGTTTTAGACCGAAACGAGCTAAATCAAAACACATCGGTTTTACAAGTGTCTCTCTAATACGCGTCAAAACTTTTTCTCTTATAACTGCGCGAAAAGCATGTATTCTTGCTTAATACAACGAAACAAGCTGTTTTAGACCGAAACGAGCTAAATCTGAACACATCGGTTTTACAAGTATCCACGTGATACTCGTCAAAACTTTTTCTCTTATAACTGCGCGAAAAGCATGTATTCTTGCTTAATACAGCGAAACAAGGTGTTTTAGACCGAAATGAGCTAAATCACAACACAAAGGTTTTACAAGTGTTCCTCTGATACGCGTCAAAACTTTTTCTCTTATAACTGCGCGAAAAGCATGTATTCTTGCTTAATACAGCGAAACAAGCTGTTTTAGACCGAAATGAGCTAAATCACAACACATCGGTTTTACAAGTGTTCCTCTGATACGCGTCAAAACTTTTTCTCTATAACTGCGCGAAAAGCATGTATACTTGCTTAATACAGCGAAACAAGCTGTTTTAAACCGAAACGAGCTAAATCACAACACATCGGTATTACAAGTGTTCCACGTGATACTCGTCAAAACTTTTTCTCTTATAACTGCGCGAAAAGCATGTATTCGTGCCTAATACAACGAAACAAGCTGTTTTAGACCGAAACGAGCTAAATCTGAACACATCGGTTTTACAAGTATCCACGTGATACTCGTCAAAACTTTTTCTCTTATAACTGGGCGAAAAGCATGTATTCTTGCTCAATACAGCGAAACAAGCTGTTTTAGACCGAAATGAGCTAAATCACAACACATCGGTTTTACAAGTGTTCCTCTGATACGCGTCAAAACTTTTTCTCTTATAACTGCGCGAAAAGCATGTATTCTTGCTTAATACAGCGAAACAAGCTGTTTTAGACCGAAACGAGCTAAATCACAACACATCGGTATTACAAGTGTTCCACGTGATACTCGTCAAAACTTTTTCTCTTATAACTGCGCGAAAAGCATGTATTCGTGCTTAATACAACGAAACAAGCTGTTTTAGACCGAAACGAGCTAAATCTAAACACATCGGTTTTACAAGTATCCACGTGATACTCAAAACTTTTTCTCTTATAACTGCGCGAAAAGCATATATTCTTGCCTAATACAACGAAACAAGCTGTTTTAGACCGAAACGAGCTAAATCACAACACATCGGTTTTACAAGTGTCTCTCTAATACGCGTCAAAACTTTTTCTCTTATAACTGCGCGAAAAGCATGTATTCTTGCTTAATACAGCGAAACAAGCTGTTTTAGACCGAAACGAGCTAAATCACAACACATCGGTTTTACAAGTGTTCCTCTGATACGCGTCAAAACTTTTTCTCTTATAACTGCGCGAAAAGCATGTATTCTTGCTTATTACTACGAAACAAGCTGTTTCAGACCGAAACGAGCTGAATCTGAACACATCGGTTTTACAAGTGTCCCTGTGACACGCGTCAAATCTTTTTCTCTTATAACTGCGCGAAAAGCATGTATTCTTGCTTAATACAGCGAAACAAGCTGTTTTATACAGAAATGAGCTAAATCACAACACATCGGTTTTACAAGTGTTCCTCTGATACGCGTCAAAACTTTTTCTCTTATAACTGCGCGAAAAGCATGTATTCTTGCTTAATACAGCGAAACAAGCTGTTTTAGACCGAAACGAGCTAAATCTGAACACATCGGTTTTACAAGTGTTCCTCTGATACGCGTCTAAACTTTTTCTCTTATAACTGCGCGAAAAGCATGTATTCGTGCTTAATACAACGAAACAAGCTGTTTCAGACCGAAACGAGTTAAATCTGAACACATCGGTTTCACAAGTGTCCCTATGACAAGCGTCAAAACTTTTTCTCTTATAACTGCGCGAAAAGCATGTATTCTTGCTTATTACAGCGAAACAAGCTGTTTTAGACCGAAATGAGCTAAATCACAACACATCGGTACTACAAGTGTTCCACGTGATACTCGTCAAAACTTTTTCTCTTATAACTGCGCGAAAAGCATGTATTCTTGCTTAATACAGCGAAACAAGCTGTTTTAGACCGAAACGAGCTAAATCTGAACACATCGGTTTTACAAGTATCCACGTGATACTCGTCAAAACTTTTTCTCTTATAACTGCGCGAAAAGCATGTATTCTTGCTTAATACAACGAAACAAGCTGTTTTAGACCGAAACGAGCTAAATCACAACACATCGGTTTTACAAGTGTTCCTCTGATACGCGTCAAAACTTTTTCTTTTATAACTGCGCGAAAAGCATGTATTCTTGCTCAATACAGCGAATCAAGTTGTTTTAGACCGAAACGAGCTAAATCACAACACATCGGTACTACAAGTGTTCCACGTGATACTCGCCAAAACTTTTTCTCTTATAACTGCGCGAAAAGCATGTATTCTTGCTTAATACAGCGAAACAAGCTGTTTTAGACCGAAACGAGCTAAATCACAACACATCGGTATTACAAGTGTTCCACGTGATACTCGTCAAAACTTTTTCTCTTATAACTGCGCGAAAAGCATGTATTCGTGCTTAATACAACGAAACAAGCTGTTTTAGACCGAAACGAGCTAAATCTGAACACATCGGTTTTACAAGTATCTACGTGATACTCGTGAAAACTGTTTCTCTTATAACTGCGCGAAAAGCATGTATTCTTGCTTAATACAAAGAAACAAGCTGTTTTAGACCGAAACGAGCTAAATCACAACACATCGGTTTTACAAGTGTCTCTCTAATACGCGTCAAAACTTTTTCTCTTATAACTGCGCGAAAAGCATGTATTCTTGCCTAATACAACGAAACAAGCTGTTTTAGACCGAAACGAGCTAAATCTGAACACATCGGTTTTACAAGTATCCACGTGATACTCGACAAAACTTTTTCTCTTATAACTGCGCGAAAAGCATGTATTCTTGCTTAACACAACGAAACAAGCTGTTTTAGACCGAAACGAGCTGAATCTGAACACATCGGTTTTACAAGTGTCCCTGTGACACGCGTCAAATCTTTTTCTCTTATAACTGCGCGAAAAGCATGTATTCTTGCTTAATACAGCGAAACAAGCTGTTTTATACAGAAATGAGCTAAATCACAACACATCGGTTTTACAAGTGTTCCTCTGATACGCGTCAAAACTTTTTCTCTTATAACTGCGCGAAAAGCATGTATTCTTGCTTAATACAGCGAAACAAGCTGTTTTAGACCGAAACGAGCTAAATCTGAACACATCGGTTTTACAAGTGTTCCTCTGATACGCGTCTAAACTTTTTCTCTTATAACTGCGCGAAAAGCATGTATTCGTGCTTAATACAACGAAACAAGCTGTTTCAGACCGAAACGAGTTAAATCTGAACACATCGGTTTCACAAGTGTCCCTATGACAAGCGTCAAAACTTTTTCTCTTATAACTGCGCGAAAAGCATGTATTCTTGCTTATTACAGCGAAACAAGCTGTTTTAGACCGAAATGAGCTAAATCACAACACATCGGTACTACAAGTGTTCCACGTGATACTCGTCAAAACTTTTTCTCTTATAACTGCGCGAAAAGCATGTATTCTTGCTTAATACAGCGAAACAAGCTGTTTTAGACCGAAACGAGCTAAATCTGAACACATCGGTTTTACAAGTATCCACGTGATACTCGTCAAAACTTTTTCTCTTATAACTGCGCGAAAAGCATGTATTCTTGCTTAATACAACGAAACAAGCTGTTTTAGACCGAAACGAGCTAAATCACAACACATCGGTTTTACAAGTGTTCCTCTGATACGCGTCAAAACTTTTTCTTTTATAACTGCGCGAAAAGCATGTATTCTTGCTCAATACAGCGAATCAAGTTGTTTTAGACCGAAACGAGCTAAATCACAACACATCGGTACTACAAGTGTTCCACGTGATACTCGCCAAAACTTTTTCTCTTATAACTGCGCGAAAAGCATGTATTCTTGCTTAATACAGCGAAACAAGCTGTTTTAGACCGAAACGAGCTAAATCACAACACATCGGTATTACAAGTGTTCCACGTGATACTCGTCAAAACTTTTTCTCTTATAACTGCGCGAAAAGCATGTATTCGTGCTTAATACAACGAAACAAGCTGTTTTAGACCGAAACGAGCTAAATCTGAACACATCGGTTTTACAAGTATCTACGTGATACTCGTGAAAACTGTTTCTCTTATAACTGCGCGAAAAGCATGTATTCTTGCTTAATACAAAGAAACAAGCTGTTTTAGACCGAAACGAGCTAAATCACAACACATCGGTTTTACAAGTGTCTCTCTAATACGCGTCAAAACTTTTTCTCTTATAACTGCGCGAAAAGCATGTATTCTTGCCTAATACAACGAAACAAGCTGTTTTAGACCGAAACGAGCTAAATCTGAACACATCGGTTTTACAAGTATCCACGTGATACTCGACAAAACTTTTTCTCTTATAACTGCGCGAAAAGCATGTATTCTTGCTTAACACAACGAAACAAGCTGTTTTAGACCGAAACGAGCTAAATCACAACACATCGGTTTTACAAGTGTCTCTCTAATACGCGTCAAAACTTTTTCTCTTATAACTGCGCGAAAAGCATGTATTCTTGCTTAATACAGCGAAACAAGCTGTTTTAGACCGAAACGAGCTAAATCACAACACATCGGTTTTACAAGTGTTCCTCTGATACGCGTCAAAACTTTTTCTCTTATAACTGCGCGAAAAGCATGTATTCTTGCTTATTACTACGAAACAAGCTGTTTCAGACCGAAACGAGCTGAATCTGAACACATCGGTTTTACAAGTGTCCCTGTGACACGCGTCAAATCTTTTTCTCTTATAACTGCGCGAAAAGCATGTATTCTTGCTTAATACAGCGAAACAAGCTGTTTTATACAGAAATGAGCTAAATCACAACACATCGGTTTTACAAGTGTTCCTCTGATACGCGTCAAAACTTTTTCTCTTATAACTGCGCGAAAAGCATGTATTCTTGCTTAATACAGCGAAACAAGCTGTTTTAGACCGAAACGAGCTAAATCTGAACACATCGGTTTTACAAGTGTTCCTCTGATACGCGTCTAAACTTTTTCTCTTATAACTGCGCGAAAAGCATGTATTCGTGCTTAATACAACGAAACAAGCTGTTTCAGACCGAAACGAGTTAAATCTGAACACATCGGTTTCACAAGTGTCCCTATGACAAGCGTCAAAACTTTTTCTCTTATAACTGCGCGAAAAGCATGTATTCTTGCTTATTACAGCGAAACAAGCTGTTTTAGACCGAAATGAGCTAAATCACAACACATCGGTACTACAAGTGTTCCACGTGATACTCGTCAAAACTTTTTCTCTTATAACTGCGCGAAAAGCATGTATTCTTGCTTAATACAGCGAAACAAGCTGTTTTAGACCGAAACGAGCTAAATCTGAACACATCGGTTTTACAAGTATCCACGTGATACTCGTCAAAACTTTTTCTCTTATAACTGCGCGAAAAGCATGTATTCTTGCTTAATACAACGAAACAAGCTGTTTTAGACCGAAACGAGCTAAATCTGAACACATCGGTTTTACAAGTATCCACGTGATACTCGTCAAAACTTTTTCTCTTATAACTGCGCGAAAAGCATGTATTCTTGCTTAATACAGCGAAACAAGGTGTTTTAGACCGAAATGAGCTAAATCACAACACATCGGTTTTACAAGTGTTCCTCTGATACGCGTCAAAACTTTTTCTTTTATAACTGCGCGAAAAGCATGTATTCTTGCTTAATACAGCGAATCAAGTTGTTTTAGACCGAAACGAGCTAAATCACAACACATCGGTACTACAAGTGTTCCACGTGATACTCGTCAAAACTTTTTCTCTTATAACTGCGCGAAAAGCATGTATTCGTGCTTAATACAACGAAACAAGCTGTTTTAGACCGAAACGAGCTAAATCTGAACACATCGGTTTTACAAGTATCTACGTGATACTCGTGAAAACTTTTTCTCTTATAACTGCGCGAAAAGCATGTATTCTTGCTTAATACAAAGAAACAAGCTGTTTTAGACCGAAACGAGCTAAATCACAACACATCGGTTTTACAAGTGTCTCTCTAATACGCGTCAAAACTTTTTCTCTTATAACTGCGCGAAAAGCATGTATTCTTGCTTAATACAACGAAACAAGCTGTTTTAGACCGAAACGAGCTAAATCTGAACACATCGGTTTTACAAGTATCCACGTGATACTCGTCAAAACTTTTTCTCTTATAACTGCGCGAAAAGCATGTATTCTTGCTTAATACAACGAAACAAGCTGTTTTAGACCGAAACCAGCTAAATCACAACACATCGGTTTTACAAGTGTCTCTCTGATACGCGTCAAAACTTTTTCTTCTATAACTGCGCGTAAATAATGTATTCTTGCTTAATACAACGAAACAAGCTGTTTTAGACCGAAACGAGCTAAATCACAACACATCGGTTTTACAAGTGTCTAATACGCGTCAAAACTTTTTCTTCTATAACTGCGCCTAAAGCATGTATTCGTGCTTAATACAACGAAACAAGTTGCTTTAGACCGAAACGAGCTAAATCTGAACACATCGGTTTTACAAGTGTCCCTGTGACACGCGTCAAAACATTTTCTCTTATAACTGCGCGAAAAGCATGTATTCTTGCTTAATACAGCGAAACAAGCTGTTTTAGACCGAAACGAGCTAAATCACAACACAAAGGTTTTACAAGTGTTCCTCTGATACGCGTCAAAACTTTTTCTCTTATAACTGCGCTAAAAGCATGTATTCTTGCTTAATACTACGAAACAAGCTGTTTTAGACAGAAACGAGCTAAATCACAACACATCGGTTTTACAAGTGTTCCTCTGATACGCGTCAAAACTTTTTCTCTTATAACTGCGCGAAAAGCATGTATTCGTGCTTAATACCACGAAACAAGCTGTTTCAGACCGAAACGAGCTAAATCTGAACACATCGGTTTTACAAGTGTCCCTGTGACACGCGTCAAAACTTTTTCTCTTATAACTGCGCGAAAAGGATGTATTCTTGCTTAATACAGCGAAACAAGCTGTTTTAGACCGAAATGAGCTAAATCACAACACATCGGTTTTACAAGTGTTCCTCTGATACGCGTCAAAACTTTTTCTCTTATAACTGCGCGAAAAGCATGTATACTTGCTTAATACAGCGAAACAAGCTGTTTTAAACCGAAACGAGCTAAATCACAACACATCGGTATTACAAGTGTTCCACGTGATACTCGTCAAAACTTTTTCTCCTATAACTGCGCGAAAAGCATGTATTCGTGCCTAATACAACGAAACAAGCTGTTTTAGACCGAAACGAGCTAAATCTGAACACATCGGTTTTACAAGTATCCACGTGATACTCGTCAAAACTTTTTCTCTTATAACTGGGCGAAAAGCATGTATTCTTGCTCAATACAGCGAAACAAGCTGTTTTAGACCGAAATGAGCTAAATCACAACACATCGGTTTTACAAGTGTTCCTCTGATACGCGTCAAAACTTTTTCTCTTATAACTGCGCGAAAAGCATGTATTCTTGCTTAATACAGCGAAACAAGCTGTTTTAGACCGAAACGAGCTAAATCACAACACATCGGTATTACAAGTGTTCCACGTGATACTCGTCAAAACTTTTTCTCTTATAACTGCGCGAAAAGCATGTATTCGTGCTTAATACAACGAAACAAGCTGTTTTAGACCGAAACGAGCTAAATCTAAACACATCGGTTTTACAAGTATCCACGTGATACTCAAAACTTTTTCTCTTATAACTGCGCGAAAAGCATATATTCTTGCCTAATACAACGAAACAAGCTGGTTTAGACCGAAACGAGCTAAATCACAACACATCGGTTTTACAAGTGTCTCTCTAATACGCGTCAAAACTTTTTCTCTTATAACTGCGCAAAAAGCATGTATTCTTGCTTAATACAGCGAAACAAGCTGTTTTAGACCGAAACGAGCTAAATCACAACACATCGGTTTTACAAGTGTTCCTCTGATACGCGTCAAAACTTTTTCTCTTATAACTGCGCGAAAAGCATGTATTCTTGCTTATTACTACGAAACAAGCTGTTTCAGACCGAAACGAGCTGAATCTGAACACATCGGTTTTACAAGTGTCCCTGTGACACGGGTCAAAACTTTTTCTCTTATAACTGCGCGAAAAGCATGTATTCTTGCTTAATACAGCGAAACAAGCTGTTTTAGACCGAAATGAGCTAAATCACAACACATCGGTTTTACAAGTGTTCCTCTGATACGCGTCAAAACTTTTTCTCTTATAACTGCGCGAAAAGCATGTATTCTTGCTTAATACAGCGAAACAAGCTGTTTTAGACCGAAACGAGCTAAATCTGAACACATCGGTTTTACAAGTGTTCCTCTGATACGCGTCAAAACTTTTTCTCTTTTAACTGCGCGAAAAGCATGTATTCTTGCTTAATACAGCGAAACAAGCTGTTTTAGACCGAAACGAGCTAAATCACAACACATCGGTTTTACAAGTGTTCCTCTGATACGCGTCTAAACTTTTTCTCTTATACCTGGGCGAAAAGCATGTATTCGTGCTTAATACCACGAAACAAGCTGTTTCAGACCGAAACGAGCTAAATCTGAACACATCGGTTTTACAAGTGTCCCTGTGACACGCGTCAAAACTTTTTCTCTTATAACTGCGCGAAAAGCATGTATTCTTGCTTAATACAGCGAAACAAGCTGTTTTAGACCGAAATGAGCTAAATCACAACACATCGGTTTTACAAGTGTTCCTCTGATACGCGTCAAAACTTTTTCTCTATAACTGCGCGAAAAGCATGTATACTTGCTTAATACAGCGAAACAAGCTGTTTTAAACCGAAACGAGCTAAATCACAACACATCGGTATTACAAGTGTTCCACGTGATACTCGTCAAAACTTTTTCTCTTATAACTGCGCGAAAAGCATGTATTCGTGCCTAATACAACGAAACAAGCTGTTTTAGACCGAAACGAGCTAAATCTGAACACATCGGTTTTACAAGTATCCACGTGATACTCGTCAAAACTTTTTCTCTTATAACTGGGCGAAAAGCATGTATTCTTGCTCAATACAGCGAAACAAGCTGTTTTAGACCGAAATGAGCTAAATCACAACACATCGGTTTTACAAGTGTTCCTCTGATACGCGTCAAAACTTTTTCTCTTATAACTGCGCGAAAAGCATGTATTCTTGCTTAATACAGCGAAACAAGCTGTTTTAGACCGAAACGAGCTAAATCACAACACATCGGTATTACAAGTGTTCCACGTGATACTCGTCAAAACTTTTTCTCTTATAACTGCGCGAAAAGCATGTATTCGTGCTTAATACAACGAAACAAGCTGTTTTAGACCGAAACGAGCTAAATCTAAACACATCGGTTTTACAAGTATCCACGTGATACTCAAAACTTTTTCTCCTATAACTGCGCGAAAAGCATATATTCTTGCCTAATACAACGAAACAAGCTGTTTTAGACCGAAACGAGCTAAATCACAACACATCGGTTTTACAAGTGTCTCTCTAATACGCGTCAAAACTTTTTCTCTTATAACTGCGCGAAAAGCATGTATTCTTGCTTAATACAGCGAAACAAGCTGTTTTAGACCGAAACGAGCTAAATCACAACACATCGGTTTTACAAGTGTTCCTCTGATACGCGTCAAAACTTTTTCTCTTATAACTGCGCGAAAAGCATGTATTCTTGCTTATTACTACGAAACAAGCTGTTTCAGACCGAAACGAGCTGAATCTGAACACATCGGTTTTACAAGTGTCCCTGTGACACGCGTCAAATCTTTTTCTCTTATAACTGCGCGAAAAGCATGTATTCTTGCTTAATACAGCGAAACAAGCTGTTTTAGACAGAAATGAGCTAAATCACAACACATCGGTTTTACAAGTGTTCCTCTGATACGCGTCAAAACTTTTTCTCTTATAACTGCGCGAAAAGCATGTATTCTTGCTTAATACAGCGAAACAAGCTGTTTTAGACCGAAACGAGCTAAATCTGAACACATCGGTTTTACAAGTGTTCCTCTGATACGCGTCTAAACTTTTTCTCTTATAACTGCGCGAAAAGCATGTATTCGTGCTTAATACAACGAAACAAGCTGTTTCAGACCGAAACGAGCTAAATCTGAACACATCGGTTTCACAAGTGTTCCTATGACAAGCGTCAAAACTTTTTCTCTTATAACTGCGCGAAAAGCATGTATTCTTGCTTAATACAGCGAAACAAGCTGTTTTAGACCGAAATGAGCTAAATCACAACACATCGGTACTACAAGTGTTCCACGTGATACTCGTCAAAACTTTTTCTCTTATAACTGCGCGAAAAGCATGTATTCTTGCTTAATACAGCGAAACAAGCTGTTTTAGACCGAAACGAGCTAAATCTGAACACATCGGTTTTACAAGTATCCACGTGATACTCGTCAAAACTTTTTCTCTTATAACTGCGCGAAAAGCATGTATTCTTGCTTAATACAACGAAACAAGCTGTTTTAGACCGAAACGAGCTAAATCACAACACATCGGTTTTACAAGTGTTCCTCTGATACGCGTCAAAACTTTTTCTTTTATAACTGCGCGAAAAGCATGTATTCTTGCTCAATACAGCGAATCAAGTTGTTTTAGACCGAAACGAGCTAAATCACAACACATCGGTACTACAAGTGTTCCACGTGATACTCGCCAAAACTTTTTCTCTTATAACTGCGCGAAAAGCATGTATTCTTGCTTAATACAGCGAAACAAGCTGTTTTAGACCGAAACGAGCTAAATCACAACACATCGGTATTACAAGTGTTCCACGTGATACTCGTCAAAACTTTTTCTCTTATAACTGCGCGAAAAGCATGTATTCGTGCTTAATACAACGAAACAAGCTGTTTTAGACCGAAACGAGCTAAATCTGAACACATCGGTTTTACAAGTATCTACGTGATACTCGTGAAAACTGTTTCTCTTATAACTGCGCGAAAAGCATGTATTCTTGCTTAATACAAAGAAACAAGCTGTTTTAGACCGAAACGAGCTAAATCACAACACATCGGTTTTACAAGTGTCTCTCTAATACGCGTCAAAACTTTTTCTCTTATAACTGCGCGAAAAGCATGTATTCTTGCCTAATACAACGAAACAAGCTGTTTTAGACCGAAACGAGCTAAATCTGAACACATCGGTTTTACAAGTATCCACGTGATACTCGTCAAAACTTTTTCTCTTATAACTGCGCGAAAAGCATGTATTCTTGCTTAACACAACGAAACAAGCTGTTTTAGACCGAAACGAGCTAAATCAAAACACATCGGTTTTACAAGTGTCTCTCTAATACGCGTCAAAACTTTTTCTCTTATAACTGCGCGAAAAGCATGTATTCTTGCTTAATACAACGAAACAAGCTGTTTTAGACCGAAACGAGCTAAATCTGAACACATCGGTTTTACAAGTATCCACGTGATACTCGTCAAAACTTTTTCTCTTATAACTGCGCGAAAAGCATGTATTCTTGCTTAATACAGCGAAACAAGGTGTTTTAGACCGAAATGAGCTAAATCACAACACATCGGTTTTACAAGTGTTCCTCTGATACGCGTCAAAACTTTTTCTTTTATAACTGCGCGAAAAGCATGTATTCTTGCTTAATACAGCGAATCAAGTTGTTTTAGACCGAAACGAGCTAAATCACAACACATCGGTACTACAAGTGTTCCACGTGATACTCGTCAAAACTTTTTCTCTTATAACTGCGCGAAAAGCATGTATTCTTGCTTAATACAGCGAAACAAGCATTTTTAGACCGAAACGAGCTAAATCACAACACATTGGTATTACAAGTGTTCCACGTGATACTCGTCAAAACATTTTCTCTTATAACTGCGCGAAAAGCATGTATTCGTGCTTAATACAACGAAACAAGCTGTTTTAGACCGAAACGAGCTAAATCTGAACACATCGGTTTTACAAGTATCTACGTGATACTCGTGAAAACTTTTTCTCTTATAACTGCGCGAAAAGCATGTATTCTTGCTTAATACAAAGAAACAAGCTGTTTTAGACCGAAACGAGCTAAATCACAACACATCGGTTTTACAAGTGTCTCTCTAATACGCGTCAAAACTTTTTCTCTTATAACTGCGCGAAAAGCATGTATTCTTGCTTAATACAACGAAACAAGCTGTTTTAGACCGAAACGAGCTAAATCTGAACACATCGGTTTTACAAGTATCCACGTGATACTCGTCAAAACTTTTTCTCTTATAACTGCGCGAAAAGCATGTATTCTTGCTTAATACAACGAAACAAGCTGTTTTAGACCGAAACCAGCTAAATCACAACACATCGGTTTTACAAGTGTCTCTCTGATACGCGTCAAAACTTTTTCTTCTATAACTGCGCGTAAATAATGTATTCTTGCTTAATACAACGAAACAAGCTGTTTTAGACCGAAACGAGCTAAATCACAACACATCGGTTTTACAAGTGTCTAATACGCGTCAAAACTTTTTCTTCTATAACTGCGCCTAAAGCATGTATTCGTGCTTAATACAACGAAACAAGTTGTTTTAGACCGAAACGAGCTAAATCTGAACACATCGGTTTTACAAGTGTCCCTGTGACACGCGTCAAAACATTTTCTCTTATAACTGCGCGAAAAGCATGTATTCTTGCTTAATACAGCGAAACAAGCTGTTTTAGACCGAAACGAGCTAAATCACAACACAAAGGTTTTACAAGTGTTCCTCTGATACGCGTCAAAACTTTTTCTCTTATAACTGCGCTAAAAGCATGTATTCTTGCTTAATACTACGAAACAAGCTGTTTTAGACAGAAACGAGCTAAATCACAACACATCGGTTTTACAAGTGTTCCTCTGATACGCGTCAAAACTTTTTCTCTTATAACTGCGCGAAAAGCATGTATTCGTGCTTAATACCACGAAACAAGCTGTTTCAGACCGAAACGAGCTAAATCTGAACACATCGGTTTTACAAGTGTCCCTGTGACACGCGTCAAAACTTTTTCTCTTATAACTGCGCGAAAAGGATGTATTCTTGCTTAATACAGCGAAACAAGCTGTTTTAGACCGAAATGAGCTAAATCACAACACATCGGTTTTACAAGTGTTCCTCTGATACGCGTCAAAACTTTTTCTCTTATAACTGCGCGAAAAGCATGTATACTTGCTTAATACAGCGAAACAAGCTGTTTTAAACCGAAACGAGCTAAATCACAACACATCGGTATTACAAGTGTTCCACGTGATACTCGTCAAAACTTTTTCTCCTATAACTGCGCGAAAAGCATGTATTCGTGCCTAATACAACGAAACAAGCTGTTTTAGACCGAAACGAGCTAAATCTGAACACATCGGTTTTACAAGTATCCACGTGATACTCGTCAAAACTTTTTCTCTTATAACTGGGCGAAAAGCATGTATTCTTGCTCAATACAGCGAAACAAGCTGTTTTAGACCGAAATGAGCTAAATCACAACACATCGGTTTTACAAGTGTTCCTCTGATACGCGTCAAAACTTTTTCTCTTATAACTGCGCGAAAAGCATGTATTCTTGCTTAATACAGCGAAACAAGCTGTTTTAGACCGAAACGAGCTAAATCACAACACATCGGTATTACAAGTGTTCCACGTGATACTCGTCAAAACTTTTTCTCTTATAACTGCGCGAAAAGCATGTATTCGTGCTTAATACAACGAAACAAGCTGTTTTAGACCGAAACGAGCTAAATCTAAACACATCGGTTTTACAAGTATCCACGTGATACTCAAAACTTTTTCTCTTATAACTGCGCGAAAAGCATATATTCTTGCCTAATACAACGAAACAAGCTGGTTTAGACCGAAACGAGCTAAATCACAACACATCGGTTTTACAAGTGTCTCTCTAATACGCGTCAAAACTTTTTCTCTTATAACTGCGCAAAAAGCATGTATTCTTGCTTAATACAGCGAAACAAGCTGTTTTAGACCGAAACGAGCTAAATCACAACACATCGGTTTTACAAGTGTTCCTCTGATACGCGTCAAAACTTTTTCTCTTATAACTGCGCGAAAAGCATGTATTCTTGCTTATTACTACGAAACAAGCTGTTTCAGACCGAAACGAGCTGAATCTGAACACATCGGTTTTACAAGTGTCCCTGTGACACGGGTCAAAACTTTTTCTCTTATAACTGCGCGAAAAGCATGTATTCTTGCTTAATACAGCGAAACAAGCTGTTTTAGACCGAAATGAGCTAAATCACAACACATCGGTTTTACAAGTGTTCCTCTGATACGCGTCAAAACTTTTTCTCTTATAACTGCGCGAAAAGCATGTATTCTTGCTTAATACAGCGAAACAAGCTGTTTTAGACCGAAACGAGCTAAATCTGAACACATCGGTTTTACAAGTGTTCCTCTGATACGCGTCAAAACTTTTTCTCTTTTAACTGCGCGAAAAGCATGTATTCTTGCTTAATACAGCGAAACAAGCTGTTTTAGACCGAAACGAGCTAAATCACAACACATCGGTTTTACAAGTGTTCCTCTGATACGCGTCTAAACTTTTTCTCTTATACCTGGGCGAAAAGCATGTATTCGTGCTTAATACCACGAAACAAGCTGTTTCAGACCGAAACGAGCTAAATCTGAACACATCGGTTTTACAAGTGTCCCTGTGACACGCGTCAAAACTTTTTCTCTTATAACTGCGCGAAAAGCATGTATTCTTGCTTAATACAGCGAAACAAGCTGTTTTAGACCGAAATGAGCTAAATCACAACACATCGGTTTTACAAGTGTTCCTCTGATACGCGTCAAAACTTTTTCTCTATAACTGCGCGAAAAGCATGTATACTTGCTTAATACAGCGAAACAAGCTGTTTTAAACCGAAACGAGCTAAATCACAACACATCGGTATTACAAGTGTTCCACGTGATACTCGTCAAAACTTTTTCTCTTATAACTGCGCGAAAAGCATGTATTCGTGCCTAATACAACGAAACAAGCTGTTTTAGACCGAAACGAGCTAAATCTGAACACATCGGTTTTACAAGTATCCACGTGATACTCGTCAAAACTTTTTCTCTTATAACTGGGCGAAAAGCATGTATTCTTGCTCAATACAGCGAAACAAGCTGTTTTAGACCGAAATGAGCTAAATCACAACACATCGGTTTTACAAGTGTTCCTCTGATACGCGTCAAAACTTTTTCTCTTATAACTGCGCGAAAAGCATGTATTCTTGCTTAATACAGCGAAACAAGCTGTTTTAGACCGAAACGAGCTAAATCACAACACATCGGTATTACAAGTGTTCCACGTGATACTCGTCAAAACTTTTTCTCTTATAACTGCGCGAAAAGCATGTATTCGTGCTTAATACAACGAAACAAGCTGTTTTAGACCGAAACGAGCTAAATCTAAACACATCGGTTTTACAAGTATCCACGTGATACTCAAAACTTTTTCTCTTATAACTGCGCGAAAAGCATATATTCTTGCCTAATACAACGAAACAAGCTGTTTTAGACCGAAACGAGCTAAATCACAACACATCGGTTTTACAAGTGTCTCTCTAATACGCGTCAAAACTTTTTCTCTTATAACTGCGCGAAAAGCATGTATTCTTGCTTAATACAGCGAAACAAGCTGTTTTAGACCGAAACGAGCTAAATCACAACACATCGGTTTTACAAGTGTTCCTCTGATACGCGTCAAAACTTTTTCTCTTATAACTGCGCGAAAAGCATGTATTCTTGCTTATTACTACGAAACAAGCTGTTTCAGACCGAAACGAGCTGAATCTGAACACATCGGTTTTACAAGTGTCCCTGTGACACGCGTCAAATCTTTTTCTCTTATAACTGCGCGAAAAGCATGTATTCTTGCTTAATACAGCGAAACAAGCTGTTTTAGACAGAAATGAGCTAAATCACAACACATCGGTTTTACAAGTGTTCCTCTGATACGCGTCAAAACTTTTTCTCTTATAACTGCGCGAAAAGCATGTATTCTTGCTTAATACAGCGAAACAAGCTGTTTTAGACCGAAACGAGCTAAATCTGAACACATCGGTTTTACAAGTGTTCCTCTGATACGCGTCTAAACTTTTTCTCTTATAACTGCGCGAAAAGCATGTATTCGTGCTTAATACAACGAAACAAGCTGTTTCAGACCGAAACGAGCTAAATCTGAACACATCGGTTTCACAAGTGTCCCTATGACAAGCGTCAAAACTTTTTCTCTTATAACTGCGCGAAAAGCATGTATTCTTGCTTAATACAGCGAAACAAGCTGTTTTAGACCGAAATGAGCTAAATCACAACACATCGGTACTACAAGTGTTCCACGTGATACTCGTCAAAACTTTTTCTCTTATAACTGCGCGAAAAGCATGTATTCTTGCTTAATACAGCGAAACAAGCTGTTTTAGACCGAAACGAGCTAAATCTGAACACATCGGTTTTACAAGTATCCACGTGATACTCGTCAAAACTTTTTCTCTTATAACTGCGCGAAAAGCATGTATTCTTGCTTAATACAACGAAACAAGCTGTTTTAGACCGAAACGAGCTAAATCACAACACATCGGTTTTACAAGTGTTCCTCTGATACGCGTCAAAACTTTTTCTTTTATAACTGCGCGAAAAGCATGTATTCTTGCTCAATACAGCGAATCAAGTTGTTTTAGACCGAAACGAGCTAAATCACAACACATCGGTACTACAAGTGTTCCACGTGATACTCGCCAAAACTTTTTCTCTTATAACTGCGCGAAAAGCATGTATTCTTGCTTAATACAGCGAAACAAGCTGTTTTAGACCGAAACGAGCTAAATCACAACACATCGGTATTACAAGTGTTCCACGTGATACTCGTCAAAACTTTTTCTCTTATAACTGCGCGAAAAGCATGTATTCGTGCTTAATACAACGAAACAAGCTGTTTTAGACCGAAACGAGCTAAATCTGAACACATCGGTTTTACAAGTATCTACGTGATACTCGTGAAAACTGTTTCTCTTATAACTGCGCGAAAAGCATGTATTCTTGCTTAATACAAAGAAACAAGCTGTTTTAGACCGAAACGAGCTAAATCACAACACATCGGTTTTACAAGTGTCTCTCTAATACGCGTCAAAACTTTTTCTCTTATAACTGCGCGAAAAGCATGTATTCTTGCCTAATACAACGAAACAAGCTGTTTTAGACCGAAACGAGCTAAATCTGAACACATCGGTTTTACAAGTATCCACGTGATACTCGTCAAAACTTTTTCTCTTATAACTGCGCGAAAAGCATGTATTCTTGCTTAACACAACGAAACAAGCTGTTTTAGACCGAAACGAGCTAAATCAAAACACATCGGTTTTACAAGTGTCTCTCTAATACGCGTCAAAACTTTTTCTCTTATAACTGCGCGAAAAGCATGTATTCTTGCTTAATACAACGAAACAAGCTGTTTTAGACCGAAACGAGCTAAATCTGAACACATCGGTTTTACAAGTATCCACGTGATACTCGTCAAAACTTTTTCTCTTATAACTGCGCGAAAAGCATGTATTCTTGCTTAATACAGCGAAACAAGGTGTTTTAGACCGAAATGAGCTAAATCACAACACATCGGTTTTACAAGTGTTCCTCTGATACGCGTCAAAACTTTTTCTTTTATAACTGCGCGAAAAGCATGTATTCTTGCTTAATACAGCGAATCAAGTTGTTTTAGACCGAAACGAGCTAAATCACAACACATCGGTACTACAAGTGTTCCACGTGATACTCGTCAAAACTTTTTCTCTTATAACTGCGCGAAAAGCATGTATTCTTGCTTAATACAGCGAAACAAGCATTTTTAGACCGAAACGAGCTAAATCACAACACATTGGTATTACAAGTGTTCCACGTGATACTCGTCAAAACATTTTCTCTTATAACTGCGCGAAAAGCATGTATTCGTGCTTAATACAACGAAACAAGCTGTTTTAGACCGAAACGAGCTAAATCTGAACACATCGGTTTTACAAGTATCTACGTGATACTCGTGAAAACTTTTTCTCTTATAACTGCGCGAAAAGCATGTATTCTTGCTTAATACAAAGAAACAAGCTGTTTTAGACCGAAACGAGCTAAATCACAACACATCGGTTTTACAAGTGTCTCTCTAATACGCGTCAAAACTTTTTCTCTTATAACTGCGCGAAAAGCATGTATTCTTGCTTAATACAACGAAACAAGCTGTTTTAGACCGAAACGAGCTAAATCTGAACACATCGGTTTTACAAGTATCCACGTGATACTCGTCAAAACTTTTTCTCTTATAACTGCGCGAAAAGCATGTATTCTTGCTTAATACAACGAAACAAGCTGTTTTAGACCGAAACCAGCTAAATCACAACACATCGGTTTTACAAGTGTCTCTCTGATACGCGTCAAAACTTTTTCTTCTATAACTGCGCGTAAATAATGTATTCTTGCTTAATACAACGAAACAAGCTGTTTTAGACCGAAACGAGCTAAATCACAACACATCGGTTTTACAAGTGTCTAATACGCGTCAAAACTTTTTCTTCTATAACTGCGCCTAAAGCATGTATTCGTGCTTAATACAACGAAACAAGTTGTTTTAGACCGAAACGAGCTAAATCTGAACACATCGGTTTTACAAGTGTCCCTGTGACACGCGTCAAAACATTTTCTCTTATAACTGCGCGAAAAGCATGTATTCTTGCTTAATACAGCGAAACAAGCTGTTTTAGACCGAAACGAGCTAAATCACAACACAAAGGTTTTACAAGTGTTCCTCTGATACGCGTCAAAACTTTTTCTCTTATAACTGCGCTAAAAGCATGTATTCTTGCTTAATACTACGAAACAAGCTGTTTTAGACAGAAACGAGCTAAATCACAACACATCGGTTTTACAAGTGTTCCTCTGATACGCGTCAAAACTTTTTCTCTTATAACTGCGCGAAAAGCATGTATTCGTGCTTAATACCACGAAACAAGCTGTTTCAGACCGAAACGAGCTAAATCTGAACACATCGGTTTTACAAGTGTCCCTGTGACACGCGTCAAAACTTTTTCTCTTATAACTGCGCGAAAAGGATCTATTCTTGCTTAATACAGCGAAACAAGCTGTTTTAGACCGAAATGAGCTAAATCACAACACATCGGTTTTACAAGTGTTCCTTTGATACGCGTCAAAACTTTTTCTCTTATAACTGCGCGAAAAGCATGTATACTCGCTTAATACAGCGAAACAAGCTGTTTTAAACCGAAACGAGCTAAATCACAACACATCGGTATTACAAGTGTTCCACGTGATACTCGTCAAAACTTTTTCTCTTATAACTGCGCGAAAAGCATGTATTCGTGCCTAATACAACGAAACAAGCTGTTTTAGACCGAAACGAGCTAAATCTGAACACATCGGTTTTACAAGTATCCACGTGATACTCGTCAAAACTTGTTCTCTTATAACTGGGCGAAAAGCATGTATTCTTGCTCAATACAGCGAAACAAGCTGTTTTAGACCGAAATGAGCTAAATCACAACACATCGGTTTTACAAGTGTTCCTCTGATACGCGTCAAAACTTTTTCTCTTATAACTGCGCGAAAAGCATGTATTCTTGCTTAATACAGCGAAACAAGCTGTTTTAGACCGAAACGAGCTAAATGACAACACATCGGTATTACAAGTGTTCCACGTGATACTCGTCAAAACTTTTTCTCTTATAACTGCGCGAAAAGCATGTATTCGTGCTTAATACAACGAAACAAGCTGTTTTAGACCGAAACGAGCTAAATCTAAACACATCGGTTTTACAAGTATCCACGTGATACTCAAAACTTTTTCTCTTATAACTGCGCGAAAAGCATATATTCTTGCCTAATACAACGAAACAAGCTGGTTTAGACCGAAACGAGCTAAATCACAACACATCGGTTTTACAAGTGTCTCTCTAATACGCGTCAAAACTTTTTCTCTTATAACTGCGCGAAAAGCATGTATTCTTGCTTAATACAGCGAAACAAGCTGTTTTAGACCGAAACGAGCTAAATCACAACACATCGGTTTTACAAGTGTTCCTCTGATACGCGTCAAAACTTTTTCTCTTATAACTGCGCGAAAAGCATGTATTCTTGCTTATTACTACGAAACAAGCTGTTTCAGACCGAAACGAGCTGAATCTGAACACATCGGTTTTACAAGTGTCCCTGTGACACGGGTCAAAACTTTCTCTTATAACTGCGCGAAAAGCATGTATTCTTGCTTAATACAGCGAAACAAGCTGTTTTAGACCGAAATGAGCTAAATCACAACACATCGGTTTTACAAGTGTTCCTCTGATACGCGTCAAAACTTTTTCTCTTATAACTGCGCGAAAAGCATGTATTCTTGCTTAATACAGCGAAACAAGCTGTTTTAGACCGAAACGAGCTAAATCTGAACACATCGGTTTTACAAGTGTTCCTCTGATACGCGTCAAAACTTTTTCTCTTTTAACTGCGCGAAAAGCATGTATTCTTGCTTAATACAGCGAAACAAGCTGTTTTAGACCGAAACGAGCTAAATCACAACACATCGGTTTTACAAGTGTCTAATACGCGTCAAAACTTTTTCTTCTATAACTGCGCCTAAAGCATGTATTCGTGCTTAATACAACGAAACAAGTTGTTTTAGACCGAAACGAGCTAAATCTGAACACATCGGTTTTACAAGTGTCCCTGTGACACGCGTCAAAACTTTTTCTCTTATAACTGCGCGAAAAGCATGTATTCTTGCTTAATACAGCGAAACAAGCTGTTTTAGACCGAAATGAGCTAAATCACAACACATCGGTTTTACAAGTGTTCCTCTGATACGCGTCAAAACTTTTTCTCTTATAACTGCGCGAAAAGCATGTATTCTTGCTTAATACAGCGAAACAAGCTGTTTTAAACCGAAACGAGCTAAATCACAACACATCGGTATTACAAGTGTTCCACGTGATACTCGTCAAAACTTTTTCTCTTATAACTGCGCGAAAAGCATGTATTCGTGCTTAATACAACGAAACAAGCTGTTTTAGACCGAAACGAGCTAAATCTGAACACATCGGTTTTACAAGTATCCACGTGATACTCGTCAAAACTTTTTCTCTTATAACTGGGCGAAAAGCATGTATTCTTGCTTAATACAACGAAACAAGCTGTTTTAGACCGAAACGAGCTAAATCACAACACATCGGTTTTACAAGTGTCTCTGATACGCGTCAAAACTTTTTCTTCTATAACTGCGCGTAAAGCATGTATTCGTGCTTAATACAACAAAACAAGCTGTTTTAGACCGAAACGAGCTAAATCTGAACACATCGGTTTTACAAGTGTTCCTCTGATACGCGTCAAAACTTTTTCTCTTATAACTGCGCGAAAAGCATGTATTCGTGCTTAATACAACGAAACAAGCTGTTTTAGACCGAAACGAGCTAAATCTGAACACATCGGTTTTACAAGTATCCACGTGATACTCAAAACTTTTTCTCTTATAACTGCACGAAAAGCATGTATTCTTGCCTAATACAACGAAACAAGCTGTTTTAGACCGAAACGAGCTAAATCACAACACATCAGTTTTACAAGTGTCTCTCTAATACGCGTCAAAACTTTTTCTTCTATAACTGCGCGTAAAGCATGTATTCGTGCTTAATACAACGAAACAAGCTGTTTTAGACCGAAACGAGCTAAATCTGAACACATCGGTTTTACAAGTGTTCCTCTGATACGCGTCAAAACTTTTTCTCTTATAACTGCGCGAAAAGCATGTATTCGTGCTTAATACAACGAAACAAGCTGTTTTAGACCGAAACGAGCTAAATCTGAACACATCGGTTTTACAAGTATCCACGTGATACTCAAAACTTTTTCTCTTATAACTGCACGAAAAGCATGTATTCTTGCCTAATACAACGAAACAAGCTGTTTTAGACCGAAACGAGCTAAATCACAACACATCAGTTTTACAAGTGTCTCTCTAATACGCGTCAAAACTTTTTCTCTTATAACTGCGCGAAAAGCATGTATTCTTGCTTAATACAGCGAAACAAGCTGTTTTAGACCGAAACGAGCTAAATCACAACACAAAGGTTTTACAAGTGTTCCTCTGATACGCGTCAAAACTTTTTCTCTTATAACTGCGCGAAAAGCATGTATTCTTGCTTAATACAGCGAAACAAGCTGTTTTAGACCGAAACGAGCTAAATCACAACACATCGGTTTTACAAGTGTTCCTCTGATACGCGTCAAAACTTTTTCTCTTATAACTTCGCGAAAAGCATGTATTCTTGCTTAATACAGCGAAACAAGCTGTTTTAGACCGAAACGAGCTAAATCACAACACATCGGTATTACAAGTGTTCCACGTGATACTCGTCAAAACTTTTTCTCTTTTAACTGCGCGAAAAGCATGTATTCGTGCTTAATACAACGAAACAAGCTGTTTTAGACCGAAACGAGCTAAATCTGAACACATCGGTTTTACAAGTATCCACGTGATACTCGTCAAAACTTTTTCTCTTATAACTGCGCGAAAAGCATGTATTCTTGCTTAATACAACGAAACAAGCTGTTTTAGACCGAAACGAGCTAAATCACAACACATCGGTTTTACAAGTGTCTCTCTAATACGCGTCAAAACTTTTTCTCTTATAACTGCGCGAAAAGCATGTATTCTTGCTTAATACAACGAAACAAGCTGTTTTAGACCGAAACGAGCTAAATCTGAACACATCGGTTTTACAAGTGTCTCTGATACGCGTCAAAACTTTTTCTTCTATAACTGCGCGTAAAGCATGTATTCGTGCTTAATACAACGAAACAAGCTGTTTTAGACCGAAACGAGCTAAATCTGAACACATCGGTTTTACAAGTGTTCCTCTGATACGCGTCAAAACTTTTTCTCTTATAACTGCGCGAAAAGCATGTATTCGTGCTTAATACAACGAAACAAGCTGTTTTAGACCGAAACGAGCTAAATCTGAACACATCGGTTTTACAAGTATCCACGTGATACTCAAAACTTTTTCTCTTATAACTGCACGAAAAGCATGTATTCTTGCCTAATACAACGAAACAAGCTGTTTTAGACCGAAACGAGCTAAATCACAACACATCAGTTTTACAAGTGTCTCTCTAATACGCGTCAAAACTTTTTCTCTTATAACTGCGCGAAAAGCATGTATTCTTGCTAATACAGCGAAACAAGCTGTTTTAGACCGAAACGAGCTAAATCACAACACAAAGGTTTTACAAGTGTTCCTCTGATACGCGTCAAAACTTTTTCTCTTATAACTGCGCGAAAAGCATGTATTCTTGCTTAATACAGCGAAACAAGCTGTTTTAGACCGAAATGAGCTAAATCACAACACATCGGTTTTACAAGTGTTCCTCTGATACGCGTCAAAACTTTTTCTTTTATAACTGCGCGAAAAGCATGTATTCTTGCTTAATACAGCGAATCAAGTTGTTTTAGACCGAAACGAGCTAAATCACAACACATCGGTACTACAAGTGTTCCACGTGATACTCGTGAAAACTTTTTCTCTTATAACTGCGCGAAAAGCATGTATTCTTGCTTAATACAGCGAAACAAGCTGTTTTAGACCGAAACGAGCTAAATCTGAACACATCGGTTTTACAAGTATCCACGTGATACTCGTCAAAACTTTTTCTCTTATAACTGCGCGAAAAGCATGTATTCTTGCTTAATACAGCGAAACAAGCTGTTTTAGACCGAAATGAGCTAAATCACAACACATCGGTTTTACAAGTGTCTCTCTAATACGCGTCAAAACTTTTTCTCTTATAACTGCGCGAAAAGCATGTATTCTTGCTTAATACAACGAAACAAGCTGTTTTAGACCGAAACGAGCTAAATCTGAACACATCGGTTTTACAAGTATCCACGTGATACTCGTCAAAACTTTTTCTCTTATAACTGCGCGAAAAGCATGTATTCTTGCTTAATACAACGAAACAAGCTGTTTTAGACCGAAACGAGCTAAATCACAACACATCAGTTTTACAAGTGTCTCTCTAATACGCGTCAAAACTTTTTCTCTTATAACTGCGCGAAAAGCATGTATTCTTGCTTAATACAACGAAACAAGCTGTTTTAGACCGAAACGAGCTAAATCTGAACACATCGGTTTTACAAGTGTTCCTCTGATACGCGTCAAAACTTTTTCTCTTATAACTGCGCGAAAAGCATGTATTCTTGCTTAATACAGCGAAACAAGCTGTTTTAGACCGAAACGAGCTAAATCTGAACACATCGGTTTTACAAGTGTTCCTCTGATACGCGTCAAAACTTTTTCTCTTATAACTGCGCGAAAAGCATGTATTCTTGCTTAATACAGCGAAACAAGCTGTTTTAGACCGAAACGAGCTAAATCACAACACATCGGTTTTACAAGTGTCTAATACGCGTCAAAACTTTTTCTTCTATAACTGCGCCTAAAGCATGTATTCGTGCTTAATACAACGAAACAAGTTGATTTAGACCGAAACGAGCTAAATCTGAACACATCGGTTTTACAAGTGTCCCTGTGACACGCGTCAAAACTTTTTCTCTTATAACTGCGCGAAAAGCATGTATTCTTGCTTAATACAGCGAAACAAGCTGTTTTAGACCGAAACGAGCTAAATCACAACACATCGGTATTACAAGTGTTCCACGTGATACTCGTCAAAACTTTTTCTCTTATAACTGCGCGAAAAGCATGTATTCGTGCTTAATACAACGAAACAAGCTGTTTTAGACCGAAACGAGCTAAATCTGAACACATCGGTTTTACAAGTATCTACGTGATACTCGTGAAAACTTTTTCTCTTATAACTGCGCGAAAAGCATGTATTCTTGCTTAATACAAAGAAACAAGCTGTTTTAGACCGAAACGAGCTAAATCACAACACATCGGTTTTACAAGTGTTCCTCTGATACGCGTCAAAACTTTTTCTCTTATAACTGCGCGAAAAGCATGTATTCTTGCTTAATACAGCGAAACAAGCTGTTTTAGACCGAAACGAGCTAAATCTGAACACATCGGTTTTACAAGTATCCACGTGATACTCGTCAAAACTTTTTCTCTTATAACTGCGCGAAAAGCATGTATTCTTGCTTAATACAACGAAACAAGCTGTTTTAGACCGAAACGAGCTAAATCACAACACATCGGTTTTACAAGTGTCTCTCTGATACGCGTCAAAACTTTTTCTTCTATAACTGCGCGTAAAGCATGTATTCTTGCTTAATACAACGAAACAAGCTGTTTTAGACCGAAAGGAGCTAAATCTGAACACATCGGTTTTACAAGTATCCACGTAATACTCGTCAAAACTTTTTCTCTTATAACTGCGCGAAAAGCATGTATTCTTGCCTAATACAGCGAAACAAGCTGTTTTAGACCGAAACGAGCTAAATCTGAACACATCGGTTTTACAAGTGTCTCTCTGATACGCGTCAAAACTTTTTCTTCTATAACTGCGCCTAAAGCATGTATTCGTGCTTAATACAGCGAAACAAGCTGTTTTAGACCGAAACGAGCTAAATCACAACACAAAGGTTTTACAAGTGTTCCTCTGATACGCGTCAAAACTTTTTCTCTTATAACTGCGCTAAAAGCATGTATTCTTGCTTAATACTACGAAACAAGCTGTTTTAGACAGAGACGAGCTATATCACAACACATCGGTTTTACAAGTGTTCCTCTGATACGCGTCTAAACTTTTTCTCTTATAACTGCGCGAAAAGCATGTATTCGTGCTTAATACCACGAAACAAGCTGTTTCAGACCGAAACGAGCTAAATCTGAACACATCGGTTTTACAAGTGTCCCTGTGACACGCGTCAAAACTTTTTCTCTTATAACTGCGCGAAAAGCATGTATTCTTGCTTAATACAGCGAAACAAGCTGTTTTATACCGAAATGAGCTAAATCACAACACATCGGTTTTACAAGTGTTCCTCTGATACGCGTCAAAACTTTTTCTCTTATAACTGCGCGAAAAGCATGTATACTTGCTTAATACAGCGAAACAAGCTGTTTTAAACCGAAACGAGCTAAATCACAACACATCGGTATTACAAGTGTTCCACGTGATACTCGTCAAAACTTTTTCTCTTATAACTGCGCGAAAAGCATGTATTCGTGCTTAATACAACGAAACAAGCTGTTTTAGACCGAAACGAGCTAAATCTAAACACATCGGTTTTACAAGTATCCACGTGATACTCAACTTTTTCTCTTATAACTGCGCGAAAAGCATATATTCTTGCCTAATACAACGAAACAAGCTGTTTTAGACCGAAACGAGCTAAATCACAACACATCGGTTTTACAAGTGTCTCTCTAATACGCGTCAAAACTTTTTCTCTTATAACTGCGCGAAAAGCATGTATTCTTGCTTAATACAGCGAAACAAGCTGTTTTAGACCGAAACGAGCTAAATCACAACACATCGGTTTTACAAGTGTTCCTCTGATACGCGTCAAAACTTTTTCTCTTATAACTGCGCGAAAAGCATGTATTCTTGCTTATTACTACGAAACAAGCTGTTTCAGACCGAAACGAGCTGAATCTGAACACATCGGTTTTACAAGTGTCCCTGTGACACGCGTCAAAACTTTTTCTCTTATAACTGCGCGAAAAGCATGTATTCTTGCTTAATACAGCGAAACAAGCTGTTTTAGACCGAAATGAGCTAAATCACAACACATCGGTTTTACAAGTGTTCCTCTGATACGCGTCAAAACTTTTTCTCTTATAACTGCGCGAAAAGCATGTATTCTTGCTTAATACAGCGAAACAAGCTGTTTTAGACCGAAACGAGCTAAATCTGAACACATCGGTTTTACAAGTGTTCCTCTGATAGGCGTCAAAACTTTTTCTCTTATAACTGCGCGAAAAGCATGTATTCTTGCTTAATACAGCGAAACAATCTGTTTTAGACCGAAACGAGCTAAATCACAACACATCGGTTTTACAAGTGTCTAATACGCGTCAAAACTTTTTCTTCTATAACTGCGCCTAAAGCATGTATTCGTGCTTAATACAACGAAACAAGTTGTTTTAGACCGAAACGAGCTAAATCTGAACACATCGGTTTTACAAGTGTCCCTGTGACACGCGTCAAAACTTTTTCTCTTATAACTGCGCGAAAAGCATGTATTCTTGCTTAATACAGCGAAAGAAGCTGTTTTAGACCGAAACGAGCTAAATCACAACACAAAGGTTTTACAAGTGTTCCTCTGATACGCGTCAAAACTTTTTCTCTTATAACTGCGCGAAAAGCATGTATTCTTGCTTAATACTACGAAACAAGCTGTTTTAGACAGAAACAAGCTAAATCACAACACATCGGTTTTACAAGTGTTCCTCTGATACGCGTCTAAACTTTTTCTCTTATAACTGCGCGAAAAGCATGTATTCGTGCTTAATACCACGAAACAAGCTGTTTCAGACCGAAACGAGCTAAATCTGAACATATCGGTTTTACAAGTGTCCCTGTGACACGCGTCAAAACTTTTTATCTTATAACTGCGCGAAAAGCATGTATTCTTGCTTAATACAGCGAAACAAGCTGTTTTAGACCGAAATGAGCTAAATCACAACACATCGGTTTTACAAGTGTTCCTCTGATACGCGTCAAAACTTTTTCTCTTATAACTGCGCGAAAAGCATGTATTCTTGCTTAATACAGCGAAACAAGCTGTTTTAAACCGAAACGAGCTAAATCACAACACATCGGTATTACAAGTGTTCCACGTGATACTCGTCAAAACTTTTTCTCTTATAACTGCGCGAAAAGCATGTATTCGTGCTTAATACAACGAAACAAGCTGTTTTAGACCGAAAGGAGCTAAATCTGAACACATCGGTTTTACAAGTATCCACGTAATACTCGTCAAAACTTTTTCTCTTATAACTGCGCGAAAAGCATGTATTCTTGCCTAATACAGCGAAACAAGCTGTTTTAGACCGAAACGAGCTAAATCTGAACACATCGGTTTTACAAGTGTCTCTCTGATACGCGTCAAAACTTTTTCTTCTATAACTGCGCCTAAAGCATGTATTCGTGCTTAATACAGCGAAACAAGCTGTTTTAGACCGAAACGAGCTAAATCACAACACAAAGGTTTTACAAGTGTTCCTCTGATACGCGTCAAAACTTTTTCTCTTATAACTGCGCTAAAAGCATGTATTCTTGCTTAATACTACGAAACAAGCTGTTTTAGACAGAAACGAGCTATATCACAACACATCGGTTTTACAAGTGTTCCTCTGATACGCGTCTAAACTTTTTCTCTTATAACTGCGCGAAAAGCATGTATTCGTGCTTAATACCACGAAACAAGCTGTTTCAGACCGAAACGAGCTAAATCTGAACACATCGGTTTTACAAGTGTCCCTGTGACACGCGTCAAAACTTTTTCTCTTATAACTGCGCGAAAAGCATGTATTCTTGCTTAATACAGCGAAACAAGCTGTTTTATACCGAAATGAGCTAAATCACAACACATCGGTTTTACAAGTGTTCCTCTGATACGCGTCAAAACTTTTTCTCTTATAACTGCGCGAAAAGCATGTATACTTGCTTAATACAGCGAAACAAGCTGTTTTAAACCGAAACGAGCTAAATCACAACACATCGGTATTACAAGTGTTCCACGTGATACTCGTCAAAACTTTTTCTCTTATAACTGCGCGAAAAGCATGTATTCGTGCTTAATACAACGAAACAAGCTGTTTTAGACCGAAACGAGCTAAATCTAAACACATCGGTTTTACAAGTATCCACGTGATACTCAACTTTTTCTCTTATAACTGCGCGAAAAGCATATATTCTTGCCTAATACAACGAAACAAGCTGTTTTAGACCGAAACGAGCTAAATCACAACACATCGGTTTTACAAGTGTCTCTCTAATACGCGTCAAAACTTTTTCTCTTATAACTGCGCGAAAAGCATGTATTCTTGCTTAATACAGCGAAACAAGCTGTTTTAGACCGAAACGAGCTAAATCACAACACATCGGTTTTACAAGTGTTCCTCTGATACGCGTCAAAACTTTTTCTCTTATAACTGCGCGAAAAGCATGTATTCTTGCTTATTACTACGAAACAAGCTGTTTCAGACCGAAACGAGCTGAATCTGAACACATCGGTTTTACAAGTGTCCCTGTGACACGCGTCAAAACTTTTTCTCTTATAACTGCGCGAAAAGCATGTATTCTTGCTTAATACAGCGAAACAAGCTGTTTTAGACCGAAATGAGCTAAATCACAACACATCGGTTTTACAAGTGTTCCTCTGATACGCGTCAAAACTTTTTCTCTTATAACTGCGCGAAAAGCATGTATTCTTGCTTAATACAGCGAAACAAGCTGTTTTAGACCGAAACGAGCTAAATCTGAACACATCGGTT
The DNA here is from genome assembly GCF_052857255.1 of Amblyomma americanum. Taxonomy (NCBI): domain Eukaryota; kingdom Metazoa; phylum Arthropoda; class Arachnida; order Ixodida; family Ixodidae; genus Amblyomma; species Amblyomma americanum. The sequence continues at coordinate 279,932 of NW_027526500.1, read as the reverse complement.
TTACAAGTGTTCCTCTGATAGGCGTCAAAACTTTTTCTCTTATAACTGCGCGAAAAGCATGTATTCTTGCTTAATACAGCGAAACAATCTGTTTTAGACCGAAACGAGCTAAATCACAACACATCGGTTTTACAAGTGTCTAATACGCGTCAAAACTTTTTCTTCTATAACTGCGCCTAAAGCATGTATTCGTGCTTAATACAACGAAACAAGTTGTTTTAGACCGAAACGAGCTAAATCTGAACACATCGGTTTTACAAGTGTCCCTGTGACACGCGTCAAAACTTTTTCTCTTATAACTGCGCGAAAAGCATGTATTCTTGCTTAATACAGCGAAAGAAGCTGTTTTAGACCGAAACGAGCTAAATCACAACACAAAGGTTTTACAAGTGTTCCTCTGATACGCGTCAAAACTTTTTCTCTTATAACTGCGCGAAAAGCATGTATTCTTGCTTAATACTACGAAACAAGCTGTTTTAGACAGAAACGAGCTAAATCACAACACATCGGTTTTACAAGTGTTCCTCTGATACGCGTCTAAACTTTTTCTCTTATAACTGCGCGAAAAGCATGTATTCGTGCTTAATACCACGAAACAAGCTGTTTCAGACCGAAACGAGCTAAATCTGAACATATCGGTTTTACAAGTGTCCCTGTGACACGCGTCAAAACTTTTTATCTTATAACTGCGCGAAAAGCATGTATTCTTGCTTAATACAGCGAAACAAGCTGTTTTAGACCGAAATGAGCTAAATCACAACACATCGGTTTTACAAGTGTTCCTCTGATACGCGTCAAAACTTTTTCTCTTATAACTGCGCGAAAAGCATGTATTCTTGCTTAATACAGCGAAACAAGCTGTTTTAAACCGAAACGAGCTAAATCACAACACATCGGTATTACAAGTGTTCCACGTGATACTCGTCAAAACTTTTTCTCTTATAACTGCGCGAAAAGCATGTATTCGTGCTTAATACAACGAAACAAGCTGTTTTAGACCGAAAGGAGCTAAATCTGAACACATCGGTTTTACAAGTATCCACGTGATACTCGTCAAAACTTTTTCTCTTATAACTGGGCGAAAAGCATGTATTCTTGCTTAATACAACGAAACAAGCTGTTTTAGACCGAAACGAGCTAAATATCAACACATCGGTTTTACAAGTGTCTCTGATACGCGTCAAAACTTTTTCTTCTATAACTGCGAGTAAAGCATGTATTCGTGCTTAATACAACGAAACAAGCTGTTTTAGACCGAAACGAGCTAAATCTGAACACATCGGTTTTACAAGTGTTCCTCTGATACGCGTCAAAACTTTTTCTCTTATAACTGCGCGAAAAGCATGTATTCTTGCTCAATACAGCGAAACAAGCTGTTTTAGACCGAAACGAGCTAAATCACAACACATCGGTTTTACAAGTGTTCCTCTGATACGCGTCAAAACTTTTTCTCTTATAACTGCGCGAAAAGCATGTATTCTTGCTTAATACTACGAAACAAGCTGTTTTAGACCGAAACGAGCTAAATCACAACACATCGGTTTTACAAGTGTTCCTCTGATACGCGTCTAAACTTTTTCTCTTATAACGCGCGAAAAGCATGTATTCGTGCTTAATACCACGAAACAAGCTGTTTCAGACCGAAACGAGCTAAATCTGAACACATCGGTTTTACAAGTGCTCCTCTGATACGCGTCAAAACTTTTTCTCTGATAACTGCGCGAAAAGCATGTATTCTTGCTCAATACAGCGAAACAAGCTGTTTTAGACCGAAATGAGCTAAATCACAACACATCGGTTTTACAAGTTTTCCCCTGATACGCGTCAAAACTTTTTCTCTTATAACTGCGCGAAAAGCATGTATTCTTGCTTAATACAGCGAAACAAGCTGTTTTAGACCGAAACGAGCTAAATCACAACACATCGGTATTACAAGTGTTCCACGTGATACTCGTCAAAACTTTTTCTCTTATAACTGCGCGAAAAGCATGTATTCTTGCTTAATACAACGAAACAAGCTGTTTTAGACCGAAACGAGCTAAATCTGAACACATCGGTTTTACAAGTATCCACGTGATACTCGTCAAAACTTTTTCTCTTATAACTGCGCGAAAAGCATGTATTCTTGCTTAATACAGCGAAACAAGCTGTTTTAGACCGAAACGAGCTAAATCACAACACATCGGTTTTACAAGTGTTCCTCTGATACGCGTCAAAACTTTTTCTCTTATAACTGCGCGAAAAGCATGTATTCTTGCTTAATACAGCGAAACAAGCTGTTTTAGACCGAAACGAGCTAAATCACAACACAAAGGTTTTACAAGTGTTCCTCTGATACGCGTCAAAACTTTTTCTCTTATAACTGCGCGAAAAGCATGTATTCTTGCTTATTACTACGAAACAAGCTGTTTCAAACCGAAACGAGCTAAATCTGAACACATCGGTTTTACAAGTGTCCCTGTGACACGCGTCAAAACTTTTTCTCTTATAACTGCGCGAAAAGCATGTATTCTTGCTTAATACAGCGAAACAAGCTGTTTTAGACCGAAATGAGCTAAATCACAACACATAGGTTTTACAAGTGTTCCTCTGATACGCGTCAAAACTTTTTCTCTTATAACTGCGCGAAAAGCATGTATTCTTGCTTAATACAGCGAAACAAGCTGTTTTAGACCGAAACGAGCTAAATCACAACACATCGGTTTTACAAGTGTTCCTCTGATACGCGTCAAAACTTTTTCTCCTATAACTGCGCGAAAAGCATGTATTCTTGCTTAATACAGCGAAACAAGCTGTTTTAGACCGAAACGAGCTAAATCACAACACATCGGTTTTACAAGTGTTCCTCTGATACGCGTCTAAACTTTTTCTCTTATAACTGCGCGAAAAGCATGTATTCGTGCTTAATACAACGAAACAAGCTGTTTCAGACCGAAACGAGCTAAATCTGAACACATCGGTTTCACAAGTGTCCCTGTGTCACGCGTCAAAACTTTTTCTCTTATAACTGCGCGAAAAGCATGTATTCTTGCTTAATACAGCGAAACAAGCTGTTTTAGACCGAAATGAGCTAAATCACAACACATCGGTATTACAAGTGTTCCACGTGATACTCGTCAAAACTTTTTCTCTTTTAACTGCGCGAAAAGCATGTATTCGTGCTTAATACAACGAAACAAGCTGTTTTTGACCGAAACGAGCTAAATCTGAACACATCGGTTTTACAAGTGTCTCTCTAATACGCGTCAAAACTTTTTCTCTTATAACTGCGCGAAAAGCATGTATTCTTGCTTAATACAACGAAACAAGCTGTTTTAGACCGAAACGAGCTAAATCTGAACACATCGGTTTTACAAGTATCCACGTGATACTCGTCAAAACTTTTTCTCTTATAACTGCGCGAAAAGCATGTATTCTTGCCTAATACAGCGAAACAAGCTGTTTTAGACCGAAATGAGCTAAATCACAACACATCGGTTTTACAAGTGTTCCTCTGATACGCGTCAAAACTTTTTCTTTTAAAACTGCGCGAAAAGCATGTATTCTTGCTTAATACAGCGAAACAAGCTGTTTTAGACCGAAACGAGCTAAATCACAACACATCGGTATTACAAGTGTTCCACGTGATACTCGTCAAAACTTTTTCTCTTTTAACTGCGCGAAAAGCATGTATTCTTGCTTAATACAACGAAACAAGCTGTTTTAGACAGAAACGAGCTAATCACAACACATCGGTTTTACAAGTGTCTCTCTAATACGCGTCAAAACTTTTTCTCTTATAACTGCACGAAAAGCATGTATTCTTGCTTAATACAACGAAACAAGCTATTTTAGACCGAAACGAGCTAAATCTGAACACATCGGTTTTACAAGTATCCACGTGATACTCGTCAAAACTTTTTCTCTTATAACTGCGCGAAAAGCATGTATTCTTGCTTAATACAGCGAATCAAGTTGTTTTAGACCGAAACGAGCTAAATCACAACACATCGGTACTACAAGTGTTCCACGTGATACTCGTCAAAACTTTTTCTCTTATAACTGCGCGAAAAGCATGTATTCTTGCTTAATACAGCGAAACAAGCTGTTTTAGACCGAAACGAGCTAAATCACAACACATCGGTGTTACAAGTGTTCCACGTGATACTCGTCAAAACTTTTTCTCTTATAACTGCGCGAAAAGCATGTATTCTTGCTTAATACAGCGAAACAAGCTGTTTTAGACCGAAACGAGCTAAATCACAACACATCGGTTTTACAAGTGTTCCTCTGATACGCGTCAAAACTTTTTCTCTTATAACTGCGCGAAAAGCATGTATTCTTGCTTAATACAGCGAAACAAGCTGTTTTAGACCGAAGCGAGCTAAATCACAACACAAAGGTTTTACAAGTGTTCCTCTGATACGCGTCAAAACTTTTTCTCTTATAACTGCGCGAAAAGCATGTATTCTTGCTTATTACTACGAAACAAGCTGTTTCAAACCGAAACGAGCTAAATCTGAACACATCGGTTTTACAAGTGTCCCTGTGACACGCGTCAAAACTTTTTCTCTTATAACTGCGCGAAAAGCATGTATTCTTGCTTAATACAGCGAAACAAGCTGTTTTAGACCGAAATGAGCTAAATCACAACACATAGGTTTTACAAGTGTTCCTCTGATACGCGTCAAAACTTTTTCTCTTATAACTGCGCGAAAAGCATGTATTCTTGCTTAATACAGCGAAACAAGCTGTTTTAGACCGAAACGAGCTAAATCACAACACATCGGTTTTACAAGTGTTCCTCTGATACGCGTCAAAACTTTTTCTCCTATAACTGCGCGAAAAGCATGTATTCTTGCTTAATACAGCGAAACAAGCTGTTTTAGACCGAAACGAGCTAAATCACAACACATCGGTTTTACAAGTGTTCCTCTGATACGCGTCTAAACTTTTTCTCTTATAACTGCGCGAAAAGCATGTATTCGTGCTTAATACAACGAAACAAGCTGTTTCAGACCGAAACGAGCTAAATCTGAACACATCGGTTTCACAAGTGTCCCTGTGTCACGCGTCAAAACTTTTTCTCTTATAACTGCGCGAAAAGCATGTATTCTTGCTTAATACAGCGAAACAAGCTGTTTTAGACCGAAATGAGCTAAATCACAACACATCGGTATTACAAGTGTTCCACGTGATACTCGTCAAAACTTTTTCTCTTTTAACTGCGCGAAAAGCATGTATTCGTGCTTAATACAACGAAACAAGCTGTTTTTGACCGAAACGAGCTAAATCTGAACACATCGGTTTTACAAGTGTCTCTCTAATACGCGTCAAAACTTTTTCTCTTATAACTGCGCGAAAAGCATGTATTCTTGCTTAATACAACGAAACAAGCTGTTTTAGACCGAAACGAGCTAAATCTGAACACATCGGTTTTACAAGTATCCACGTGATACTCGTCAAAACTTTTTCTCTTATAACTGCGCGAAAAGCATGTATTCTTGCCTAATACAGCGAAACAAGCTGTTTTAGACCGAAATGAGCTAAATCACAACACATCGGTTTTACAAGTGTTCCTCTGATACGCGTCAAAACTTTTTCTTTTAAAACTGCGCGAAAAGCATGTATTCTTGCTTAATACAGCGAAACAAGCTGTTTTAGACCGAAACGAGCTAAATCACAACACATCGGTATTACAAGTGTTCCACGTGATACTCGTCAAAACTTTTTCTCTTTTAACTGCGCGAAAAGCATGTATTCTTGCTTAATACAACGAAACAAGCTGTTTTAGACAGAAACGAGCTAATCACAACACATCGGTTTTACAAGTGTCTCTCTAATACGCGTCAAAACTTTTTCTCTTATAACTGCACGAAAAGCATGTATTCTTGCTTAATACAACGAAACAAGCTATTTTAGACCGAAACGAGCTAAATCTGAACACATCGGTTTTACAAGTATCCACGTGATACTCGTCAAAACTTTTTCTCTTATAACTGCGCGAAAAGCATGTATTCTTGCTTAATACAGCGAATCAAGTTGTTTTAGACCGAAACGAGCTAAATCACAACACATCGGTACTACAAGTGTTCCACGTGATACTCGTCAAAACTTTTTCTCTTATAACTGCGCGAAAAGCATGTATTCTTGCTTAATACAGCGAAACAAGCTGTTTTAGACCGAAACGAGCTAAATCACAACACATCGGTGTTACAAGTGTTCCACGTGATACTCGTCAAAACTTTTTCTCTTTTAACTGCGCGAAAAGCATGTATTCTTGCTTAATACAACGAAACAAGCTGTTTTAGACCGAAACGAGCTAAATCTGAACACATCGGTTTTACAAGTATCCACGTGATACTCGTCAAAACTTTTTCTCTTATAACTGCGCGAAAAGCATGTATTCTTGCTTAATACAACGAAACAAGCTGTTTTAGACCGAAACGAGCTAAATCACAACACATCGGTTTTGCAAGTGTCTCTCTAATACGCGTCAAAACTTTTTCTCCTATAACTGCGCGAAAAGCATGTATTCGTGCTTAATACCACGAAACAAGCTGTTTCAGACCGAAACGAGCTAAATCTGAACACATCGGTTTTACAAGTGTCCCTGTGACACGCGTCAAAACTTTTTCTCTTATAACTGCGCGAAAAGCATGTATTCTTGCTTAATACAGCGAAACAAGCTGTTTTATACCGAAATGAGCTAAATCTGAACACATCGGTTTTACAAGTATCCACGTGATACTCGTCAAAACTTTTTCTCTTATAACTGCGCGAAAAGCATGTATTCTTGCCTAATACAGCGAAACAAGCTGTTTTAGACCGAAATGAGCTAAATCACAACACATCGGTTTTACAAGTGTTCCTCTGATACGCGTCAAAACTTTTTCTTTTAAAACTGCGCGAAAAGCATGTATTCTTGCTTAATACAGCGAAACAAGCTGTTTTAGACCGAAACGAGCTAAATCACAACACATCGGTATTACAAGTGTTCCACGTGATACTCGTCAAAACTTTTTCTCTTATAACTGCGCGAAAAGCATGTATTCTTGCTTAATACAGCGAAACAAGCTGTTTTAGACCGAAATGAGCTAAATCACAACACATAGGTTTTACAAGTGTTCCTCTGATACGCGTCAAAACTTTTTCTCTTATAACTGCGCGAAAAGCATGTATTCTTGCTTAATACAGCGAAACAAGCTGTTTTAGACCGAAACGAGCTAAATCACAACACATCGGTTTTACAAGTGTTCCTCTGATACGCGTCTAAACTTTTTCTCTTATAACTGCGCGAAAAGCATGTATTCGTGCTTAATACCACGAAACAAGCTGTTTCAGACCGAAACGAGCTAAATCTGAACACATCGGTTTTACAAGTGTCCCTGTGACACGCGTCAAAACTTTTTCTCTTATAACTGCGCGAAAAGCATGTATTCTTGCTTAATACAGCGAAACAAGCTGTTTTATACCGAAATGAGCTAAATCACAACACATCGGTTTTACAAGTGTTCCTCTGATACGCGTCAAAACTTTTTCTCTTATAACTGCGCGAAAAGCATGTATACTTGCTTAATACAGCGAAACAAGCTGTTTTAAACCGAAACGAGCTAAATCACAACACATCGGTATTACAAGTGTTCCACGTGATACTCGTCAAAACTTTTTCTCTTATAACTGCGCGAAAAGCATGTATTCGTGCTTAATACAACGAAACAAGCTGTTTTAGACCGAAACGAGCTAAATCTAAACACATCGGTTTTACAAGTATCCACGTGATACTCAACTTTTTCTCTTATAACTGCGCGAAAAGCATATATTCTTGCCTAATACAACGAAACAAGCTGTTTTAGACCGAAACGAGCTAAATCACAACACATCGGTTTTACAAGTGTCTCTCTAATACGCGTCAAAACTTTTTCTCTTATAACTGCGCGAAAAGCATGTATTCTTGCTTAATACAGCGAAACAAGCTGTTTTAGACCGAAACGAGCTAAATCACAACACATCGGTTTTACAAGTGTTCCTCTGATACGCGTCAAAACTTTTTCTCTTATAACTGCGCGAAAAGCATGTATTCTTGCTTATTACTACGAAACAAGCTGTTTCAGACCGAAACGAGCTGAATCTGAACACATCGGTTTTACAAGTGTCCCTGTGACACGCGTCAAAACTTTTTCTCTTATAACTGCGCGAAAAGCATGTATTCTTGCTTAATACAGCGAAACAAGCTGTTTTAGACCGAAATGAGCTAAATCACAACACATCGGTTTTACAAGTGTTCCTCTGATACGCGTCAAAACTTTTTCTCTTATAACTGCGCGAAAAGCATGTATTCTTGCTTAATACAGCGAAACAAGCTGTTTTAGACCGAAACGAGCTAAATCTGAACACATCGGTTTTACAAGTGTTCCTCTGATAGGCGTCAAAACTTTTTCTCTTATAACTGCGCGAAAAGCATGTATTCTTGCTTAATACAGCGAAACAATCTGTTTTAGACCGAAACGAGCTAAATCACAACACATCGGTTTTACAAGTGTCTAATACGCGTCAAAACTTTTTCTTCTATAACTGCGCCTAAAGCATGTATTCGTGCTTAATACAACGAAACAAGTTGTTTTAGACCGAAACGAGCTAAATCTGAACACATCGGTTTTACAAGTGTCCCTGTGACACGCGTCAAAACTTTTTCTCTTATAACTGCGCGAAAAGCATGTATTCTTGCTTAATACAGCGAAAGAAGCTGTTTTAGACCGAAACGAGCTAAATCACAACACAAAGGTTTTACAAGTGTTCCTCTGATACGCGTCAAAACTTTTTCTCTTATAACTGCGCGAAAAGCATGTATTCTTGCTTAATACTACGAAACAAGCTGTTTTAGACAGAAACAAGCTAAATCACAACACATCGGTTTTACAAGTGTTCCTCTGATACGCGTCTAAACTTTTTCTCTTATAACTGCGCGAAAAGCATGTATTCGTGCTTAATACCACGAAACAAGCTGTTTCAGACCGAAACGAGCTAAATCTGAACATATCGGTTTTACAAGTGTCCCTGTGACACGCGTCAAAACTTTTTATCTTATAACTGCGCGAAAAGCATGTATTCTTGCTTAATACAGCGAAACAAGCTGTTTTAGACCGAAATGAGCTAAATCACAACACATCGGTTTTACAAGTGTTCCTCTGATACGCGTCAAAACTTTTTCTCTTATAACTGCGCGAAAAGCATGTATTCTTGCTTAATACAGCGAAACAAGCTGTTTTAAACCGAAACGAGCTAAATCACAACACATCGGTATTACAAGTGTTCCACGTGATACTCGTCAAAACTTTTTCTCTTATAACTGCGCGAAAAGCATGTATTCGTGCTTAATACAACGAAACAAGCTGTTTTAGACCGAAAGGAGCTAAATCTGAACACATCGGTTTTACAAGTATCCACGTAATACTCGTCAAAACTTTTTCTCTTATAACTGCGCGAAAAGCATGTATTCTTGCCTAATACAGCGAAACAAGCTGTTTTAGACCGAAACGAGCTAAATCTGAACACATCGGTTTTACAAGTGTCTCTCTGATACGCGTCAAAACTTTTTCTTCTATAACTGCGCCTAAAGCATGTATTCGTGCTTAATACAGCGAAACAAGCTGTTTTAGACCGAAACGAGCTAAATCACAACACAAAGGTTTTACAAGTGTTCCTCTGATACGCGTCAAAACTTTTTCTCTTATAACTGCGCTAAAAGCATGTATTCTTGCTTAATACTACGAAACAAGCTGTTTTAGACAGAAACGAGCTATATCACAACACATCGGTTTTACAAGTGTTCCTCTGATACGCGTCTAAACTTTTTCTCTTATAACTGCGCGAAAAGCATGTATTCGTGCTTAATACCACGAAACAAGCTGTTTCAGACCGAAACGAGCTAAATCTGAACACATCGGTTTTACAAGTGTCCCTGTGACACGCGTCAAAACTTTTTCTCTTATAACTGCGCGAAAAGCATGTATTCTTGCTTAATACAGCGAAACAAGCTGTTTTATACCGAAATGAGCTAAATCACAACACATCGGTTTTACAAGTGTTCCTCTGATACGCGTCAAAACTTTTTCTCTTATAACTGCGCGAAAAGCATGTATACTTGCTTAATACAGCGAAACAAGCTGTTTTAAACCGAAACGAGCTAAATCACAACACATCGGTATTACAAGTGTTCCACGTGATACTCGTCAAAACTTTTTCTCTTATAACTGCGCGAAAAGCATGTATTCGTGCTTAATACAACGAAACAAGCTGTTTTAGACCGAAACGAGCTAAATCTAAACACATCGGTTTTACAAGTATCCACGTGATACTCAACTTTTTCTCTTATAACTGCGCGAAAAGCATATATTCTTGCCTAATACAACGAAACAAGCTGTTTTAGACCGAAACGAGCTAAATCACAACACATCGGTTTTACAAGTGTCTCTCTAATACGCGTCAAAACTTTTTCTCTTATAACTGCGCGAAAAGCATGTATTCTTGCTTAATACAGCGAAACAAGCTGTTTTAGACCGAAACGAGCTAAATCACAACACATCGGTTTTACAAGTGTTCCTCTGATACGCGTCAAAACTTTTTCTCTTATAACTGCGCGAAAAGCATGTATTCTTGCTTATTACTACGAAACAAGCTGTTTCAGACCGAAACGAGCTGAATCTGAACACATCGGTTTTACAAGTGTCCCTGTGACACGCGTCAAAACTTTTTCTCTTATAACTGCGCGAAAAGCATGTATTCTTGCTTAATACAGCGAAACAAGCTGTTTTAGACCGAAATGAGCTAAATCACAACACATCGGTTTTACAAGTGTTCCTCTGATACGCGTCAAAACTTTTTCTCTTATAACTGCGCGAAAAGCATGTATTCTTGCTTAATACAGCGAAACAAGCTGTTTTAGACCGAAACGAGCTAAATCTGAACACATCGGTTTTACAAGTGTTCCTCTGATAGGCGTCAAAACTTTTTCTCTTATAACTGCGCGAAAAGCATGTATTCTTGCTTAATACAGCGAAACAATCTGTTTTAGACCGAAACGAGCTAAATCACAACACATCGGTTTTACAAGTGTCTAATACGCGTCAAAACTTTTTCTTCTATAACTGCGCCTAAAGCATGTATTCGTGCTTAATACAACGAAACAAGTTGTTTTAGACCGAAACGAGCTAAATCTGAACACATCGGTTTTACAAGTGTCCCTGTGACACGCGTCAAAACTTTTTCTCTTATAACTGCGCGAAAAGCATGTATTCTTGCTTAATACAGCGAAAGAAGCTGTTTTAGACCGAAACGAGCTAAATCACAACACAAAGGTTTTACAAGTGTTCCTCTGATACGCGTCAAAACTTTTTCTCTTATAACTGCGCGAAAAGCATGTATTCTTGCTTAATACTACGAAACAAGCTGTTTTAGACAGAAACGAGCTAAATCACAACACATCGGTTTTACAAGTGTTCCTCTGATACGCGTCTAAACTTTTTCTCTTATAACTGCGCGAAAAGCATGTATTCGTGCTTAATACCACGAAACAAGCTGTTTCAGACCGAAACGAGCTAAATCTGAACATATCGGTTTTACAAGTGTCCCTGTGACACGCGTCAAAACTTTTTATCTTATAACTGCGCGAAAAGCATGTATTCTTGCTTAATACAGCGAAACAAGCTGTTTTAGACCGAAATGAGCTAAATCACAACACATCGGTTTTACAAGTGTTCCTCTGATACGCGTCAAAACTTTTTCTCTTATAACTGCGCGAAAAGCATGTATTCTTGCTTAATACAGCGAAACAAGCTGTTTTAAACCGAAACGAGCTAAATCACAACACATCGGTATTACAAGTGTTCCACGTGATACTCGTCAAAACTTTTTCTCTTATAACTGCGCGAAAAGCATGTATTCGTGCTTAATACAACGAAACAAGCTGTTTTAGACCGAAAGGAGCTAAATCTGAACACATCGGTTTTACAAGTATCCACGTGATACTCGTCAAAACTTTTTCTCTTATAACTGGGCGAAAAGCATGTATTCTTGCTTAATACAACGAAACAAGCTGTTTTAGACCGAAACGAGCTAAATATCAACACATCGGTTTTACAAGTGTCTCTGATACGCGTCAAAACTTTTTCTTCTATAACTGCGAGTAAAGCATGTATTCGTGCTTAATACAACGAAACAAGCTGTTTTAGACCGAAACGAGCTAAATCTGAACACATCGGTTTTACAAGTGTTCCTCTGATACGCGTCAAAACTTTTTCTCTTATAACTGCGCGAAAAGCATGTATTCTTGCTCAATACAGCGAAACAAGCTGTTTTAGACCGAAACGAGCTAAATCACAACACATCGGTTTTACAAGTGTTCCTCTGATACGCGTCAAAACTTTTTCTCTTATAACTGCGCGAAAAGCATGTATTCTTGCTTAATACTACGAAACAAGCTGTTTTAGACCGAAACGAGCTAAATCACAACACATCGGTTTTACAAGTGTTCCTCTGATACGCGTCTAAACTTTTTCTCTTATAACGCGCGAAAAGCATGTATTCGTGCTTAATACCACGAAACAAGCTGTTTCAGACCGAAACGAGCTAAATCTGAACACATCGGTTTTACAAGTGCTCCTCTGATACGCGTCAAAACTTTTTCTCTGATAACTGCGCGAAAAGCATGTATTCTTGCTCAATACAGCGAAACAAGCTGTTTTAGACCGAAATGAGCTAAATCACAACACATCGGTTTTACAAGTTTTCCCCTGATACGCGTCAAAACTTTTTCTCTTATAACTGCGCGAAAAGCATGTATTCTTGCTTAATACAGCGAAACAAGCTGTTTTAGACCGAAACGAGCTAAATCACAACACATCGGTATTACAAGTGTTCCACGTGATACTCGTCAAAACTTTTTCTCTTATAACTGCGCGAAAAGCATGTATTCTTGCTTAATACAACGAAACAAGCTGTTTTAGACCGAAACGAGCTAAATCTGAACACATCGGTTTTACAAGTATCCACGTGATACTCGTCAAAACTTTTTCTCTTATAACTGCGCGAAAAGCATGTATTCTTGCTTAATACAGCGAAACAAGCTGTTTTAGACCGAAACGAGCTAAATCACAACACATCGGTTTTACAAGTGTTCCTCTGATACGCGTCAAAACTTTTTCTCTTATAACTGCGCGAAAAGCATGTATTCTTGCTTAATACAGCGAAACAAGCTGTTTTAGACCGAAACGAGCTAAATCACAACACAAAGGTTTTACAAGTGTTCCTCTGATACGCGTCAAAACTTTTTCTCTTATAACTGCGCGAAAAGCATGTATTCTTGCTTATTACTACGAAACAAGCTGTTTCAAACCGAAACGAGCTAAATCTGAACACATCGGTTTTACAAGTGTCCCTGTGACACGCGTCAAAACTTTTTCTCTTATAACTGCGCGAAAAGCATGTATTCTTGCTTAATACAGCGAAACAAGCTGTTTTAGACCGAAATGAGCTAAATCACAACACATAGGTTTTACAAGTGTTCCTCTGATACGCGTCAAAACTTTTTCTCTTATAACTGCGCGAAAAGCATGTATTCTTGCTTAATACAGCGAAACAAGCTGTTTTAGACCGAAACGAGCTAAATCACAACACATCGGTTTTACAAGTGTTCCTCTGATACGCGTCAAAACTTTTTCTCCTATAACTGCGCGAAAAGCATGTATTCTTGCTTAATACAGCGAAACAAGCTGTTTTAGACCGAAACGAGCTAAATCACAACACATCGGTTTTACAAGTGTTCCTCTGATACGCGTCTAAACTTTTTCTCTTATAACTGCGCGAAAAGCATGTATTCGTGCTTAATACAACGAAACAAGCTGTTTCAGACCGAAACGAGCTAAATCTGAACACATCGGTTTCACAAGTGTCCCTGTGTCACGCGTCAAAACTTTTTCTCTTATAACTGCGCGAAAAGCATGTATTCTTGCTTAATACAGCGAAACAAGCTGTTTTAGACCGAAATGAGCTAAATCACAACACATCGGTATTACAAGTGTTCCACGTGATACTCGTCAAAACTTTTTCTCTTTTAACTGCGCGAAAAGCATGTATTCGTGCTTAATACAACGAAACAAGCTGTTTTTGACCGAAACGAGCTAAATCTGAACACATCGGTTTTACAAGTGTCTCTCTAATACGCGTCAAAACTTTTTCTCTTATAACTGCGCGAAAAGCATGTATTCTTGCTTAATACAACGAAACAAGCTGTTTTAGACCGAAACGAGCTAAATCTGAACACATCGGTTTTACAAGTATCCACGTGATACTCGTCAAAACTTTTTCTCTTATAACTGCGCGAAAAGCATGTATTCTTGCCTAATACAGCGAAACAAGCTGTTTTAGACCGAAATGAGCTAAATCACAACACATCGGTTTTACAAGTGTTCCTCTGATACGCGTCAAAACTTTTTCTTTTAAAACTGCGCGAAAAGCATGTATTCTTGCTTAATACAGCGAAACAAGCTGTTTTAGACCGAAACGAGCTAAATCACAACACATCGGTATTACAAGTGTTCCACGTGATACTCGTCAAAACTTTTTCTCTTTTAACTGCGCGAAAAGCATGTATTCTTGCTTAATACAACGAAACAAGCTGTTTTAGACAGAAACGAGCTAATCACAACACATCGGTTTTACAAGTGTCTCTCTAATACGCGTCAAAACTTTTTCTCTTATAACTGCACGAAAAGCATGTATTCTTGCTTAATACAACGAAACAAGCTATTTTAGACCGAAACGAGCTAAATCTGAACACATCGGTTTTACAAGTATCCACGTGATACTCGTCAAAACTTTTTCTCTTATAACTGCGCGAAAAGCATGTATTCTTGCTTAATACAGCGAATCAAGTTGTTTTAGACCGAAACGAGCTAAATCACAACACATCGGTACTACAAGTGTTCCACGTGATACTCGTCAAAACTTTTTCTCTTATAACTGCGCGAAAAGCATGTATTCTTGCTTAATACAGCGAAACAAGCTGTTTTAGACCGAAACGAGCTAAATCACAACACATCGGTGTTACAAGTGTTCCACGTGATACTCGTCAAAACTTTTTCTCTTATAACTGCGCGAAAAGCATGTATTCTTGCTTAATACAGCGAAACAAGCTGTTTTAGACCGAAACGAGCTAAATCACAACACATCGGTTTTACAAGTGTTCCTCTGATACGCGTCAAAACTTTTTCTCTTATAACTGCGCGAAAAGCATGTATTCTTGCTTAATACAGCGAAACAAGCTGTTTTAGACCGAAGCGAGCTAAATCACAACACAAAGGTTTTACAAGTGTTCCTCTGATACGCGTCAAAACTTTTTCTCTTATAACTGCGCGAAAAGCATGTATTCTTGCTTATTACTACGAAACAAGCTGTTTCAAACCGAAACGAGCTAAATCTGAACACATCGGTTTTACAAGTGTCCCTGTGACACGCGTCAAAACTTTTTCTCTTATAACTGCGCGAAAAGCATGTATTCTTGCTTAATACAGCGAAACAAGCTGTTTTAGACCGAAATGAGCTAAATCACAACACATAGGTTTTACAAGTGTTCCTCTGATACGCGTCAAAACTTTTTCTCTTATAACTGCGCGAAAAGCATGTATTCTTGCTTAATACAGCGAAACAAGCTGTTTTAGACCGAAACGAGCTAAATCACAACACATCGGTTTTACAAGTGTTCCTCTGATAGGCGTCAAAACTTTTTCTCCTATAACTGCGCGAAAAGCATGTATTCTTGCTTAATACAGCGAAACAAGCTGTTTTAGACCGAAACGAGCTAAATCACAACACATCGGTTTTACAAGTGTTCCTCTGATACGCGTCTAAACTTTTTCTCTTATAACTGCGCGAAAAGCATGTATTCGTGCTTAATACAACGAAACAAGCTGTTTCAGACCGAAACGAGCTAAATCTGAACACATCGGTTTCACAAGTGTCCCTGTGTCACGCGTCAAAACTTTTTCTCTTATAACTGCGCGAAAAGCATGTATTCTTGCTTAATACAGCGAAACAAGCTGTTTTAGACCGAAATGAGCTAAATCACAACACATCGGTATTACAAGTGTTCCACGTGATACTCGTCAAAACTTTTTCTCTTTTAACTGCGCGAAAAGCATGTATTCGTGCTTAATACAACGAAACAAGCTGTTTTTGACCGAAACGAGCTAAATCTGAACACATCGGTTTTACAAGTGTCTCTCTAATACGCGTCAAAACTTTTTCTCTTATAACTGCGCGAAAAGCATGTATTCTTGCTTAATACAACGAAACAAGCTGTTTTAGACCGAAACGAGCTAAATCTGAACACATCGGTTTTACAAGTATCCACGTGATACTCGTCAAAACTTTTTCTCTTATAACTGCGCGAAAAGCATGTATTCTTGCCTAATACAGCGAAACAAGCTGTTTTAGACCGAAATGAGCTAAATCACAACACATCGGTTTTACAAGTGTTCCTCTGATACGCGTCAAAACTTTTTCTTTTAAAACTGCGCGAAAAGCATGTATTCTTGCTTAATACAGCGAAACAAGCTGTTTTAGACCGAAACGAGCTAAATCACAACACATCGGTATTACAAGTGTTCCACGTGATACTCGTCAAAACTTTTTCTCTTTTAACTGCGCGAAAAGCATGTATTCTTGCTTAATACAACGAAACAAGCTGTTTTAGACAGAAACGAGCTAATCACAACACATCGGTTTTACAAGTGTCTCTCTAATACGCGTCAAAACTTTTTCTCTTATAACTGCACGAAAAGCATGTATTCTTGCTTAATACAACGAAACAAGCTATTTTAGACCGAAACGAGCTAAATCTGAACACATCGGTTTTACAAGTATCCACGTGATACTCGTCAAAACTTTTTCTCTTATAACTGCGCGAAAAGCATGTATTCTTGCTTAATACAGCGAATCAAGTTGTTTTAGACCGAAACGAGCTAAATCACAACACATCGGTACTACAAGTGTTCCACGTGATACTCGTCAAAACTTTTTCTCTTATAACTGCGCGAAAAGCATGTATTCTTGCTTAATACAGCGAAACAAGCTGTTTTAGACCGAAACGAGCTAAATCACAACACATCGGTGTTACAAGTGTTCCACGTGATACTCGTCAAAACTTTTTCTCTTTTAACTGCGCGAAAAGCATGTATTCGTGCTTAATACAACGAAACAGGCTGTTTTTGACCGAAACGAGCTAAATCTGAACACATCGGTTTTACAAGTATCCACGTGATACTCGTCAAAACTTTTTCTCTTATAACTGCGCGAAAAGCATGTATTCTTGCTTAATACAACGAAACAAGCTGTTTTAGACCGAAACGAGCTAAATCACAACACATCGGTTTTGCAAGTGTCTCTCTAATACGCGTCAAAACTTTTTCTCCTATAACTGCGCGAAAAGCATGTATTCTTGCTTAATACAGCGAAACAAGCTGTTTTAGACCGAAACGAGCTAAATCACAACACATCGGTATTACAAGTGTTAAACGTGATACTCGTCAAAACTTTTTCTTTTATAACTGCGCGAAAAGCATGTATTCGTGCTTAATACAACGAAACAAGCTGTTTTAGACCGAAACGAGCTAAATCTGAACACATCGGTTTTACAAGTGTCTCTCTAATACGCGTCAAAACTTTTTCTCTTATAACTGCGCGAAAAGCATGTATTCTTGCTTAATACAACGAAACAAGCTGTTTTAGACCGAAACGAGTTAAATCTGAACACATCGGTTTTACAAGTATCCACGTGATACTCGTCAAAACTTTTTCTCTTATAACTGCGCGAAAAGCATGTATTCTTGCTTAATACAACGAAACAAGCTGTTTTAGACCGAAACGAGCTAAATCACAACACATCGGTTTTACAAGTGTCTCTCTGATACGCTTCAAAACTTTTTCTTCTATAACTGCGCGTAAAGCATGTATTCTTGCTTAATACAACGAAACAAGCTGTGTTAGACCGAAACGAGCTAAATCTGAACACATCGGTTTTACAAGTATCCACGTAATACTCGTCAAAACTTTTTCTCTTATAACTGCGCGAAAAGCATGTATTCTTGCTTAATACAACGAAACAAGCTGTTTTAGACCGAAACGAGCTAAATCACAACACATCGGTTTTACAAGTGTCTAATACGCGTCAAAACTTTTTCTTCTATAACTGCGCCTAAAGCATGTATTCGTGCTTAATACAACGAAACAAGTTGTTTTAGACCGAAACGAGCTAAATCTGAACACATCGGTTTTACAAGTGTCCCTGTGACACGCGTCAAAACTTTTTCTCTTATAACTGCGCGAAAAGCATGTATTCTTGCTTAATACAGCGAAACAAGCTGTTTTAGACCGAAACGAGCTAAATCACAACACAAAGGTTTTACAAGTGTTCCTCTGATACGCGTCAAAACTTTTTCTCTGATAACTGCGCGAAAAGCATGTATTCTTGCTCAATACAGCGAAACAAGCTGTTTTAGACCGAAATGAGCTAAATCACAACACATCGGTTTTACAAGTGTTCCTCTGATACGCGTCAAAACTTTTTCTCTTATAACTGCGCGAAAAGCATGTATTCTGGCTTAATACAGCGAAACAAGCTGTTTTAGACCGAAACGAGCTAAATCACAACACATCGGTATTACAAGTGTTCCACGTGATACTCGTCAAAACTTTTTCTCTTATAACTGCGCGAAAAGCATGTATTCGTGCTTAATACAACGAAACAAGCTGTTTTAGACCGAAACGAGCTAAATCTGAACACATCGGTTTTACAAGTATCCACGTGATACTCAAAACTTTTTCTCTTATAACTGCGCGAAAAGCATGTATTCTTGCTTAATACAACGAAACAAGCTGTTTTAGACCGAAACGAGCTAAATCACAACACATCGGTTTTACAAGTGTCTCTCTAATACGCGTCAAAACGTTTTCTCTTATAACTGCGCGAAAAGCATGTATTCTTGCTTATTACTACGAAACAAGCTGTTTCAAACCGAAACGAGCTAAATCTGAACACATCGGTTTTACAAGTGTCCCTGTGACACGCTTCAAAACTTTTTCTCTTATAACTGCGCGAAAAGCATGTATTCTTGCTTAATACAGCGAAACAAGCTGTTTTAGACCGAAATGAGCTAAATCACAACACATAGGTTTTACAAGTGTTCCTCTGATACGCGTCAAAACTTTTTCTCTTATAACTGCGCGAAAAGCATGTATTCTTGCTTAATACAGCGAAACAAGCTGTTTTAAACCGAAACGAGCTAAATCACAACACATCGGTATTACAAGTGTTCCACGTGATACTCGTCAAAACTTTTTCTCTTATAACTGCGCGAAAAGCATGTATTCGTGCTTAATACAACGAAACAAGCTGTTTTAGACCGAAACGAGCTAAATCTGAACACATCGGTTTTACAAGTATCCACGTGATACTCAAAACTTTTTCTCTTATAACTGCGCGAAAAGCATGTATTCTTGCTTAATACAACGAAACAAGCTGTTTTAGACCGAAACGAGCTAAATCACAACACATCGGTTTTACAAGTGTCTCTGATACGCGTCAAAACTTTTTCTTCTATAACTGCGCGTAAAGCATGTATTCGTGCTTAATACAACGAAACAAGCTGTTTTAGACCGAAACGAGCTAAATCTCAACACATCGTCGGTTTT
The DNA here is from genome assembly GCF_052857255.1 of Amblyomma americanum. Lineage (NCBI taxonomy): Eukaryota > Metazoa > Arthropoda > Arachnida > Ixodida > Ixodidae > Amblyomma > Amblyomma americanum. The sequence goes on along the minus strand of NW_027526500.1, from coordinate 260,207 downwards.
ACAAGTGTTCCTCTGATACGCGTCAAAACTTTTTCTCTTATAACTGCGCGAAAAGCATGTATTCTTGCTTAATACAGCGAAACAAGCTGTTTTAGACCGAAACGAGCTAAATCACAACACATCGGTTTTACAAGTGTTCCTCTGATACGCGTCAAAACTTTTTCTCCTATAACTGCGCGAAAAGCATGTATTCTTGCTTAATACAGCGAAACAAGCTGTTTTAGACCGAAACGAGCTAAATCACAACACATCGGTTTTACAAGTGTTCCTCTGATACGCGTCTAAACTTTTTCTCTTATAACTGCGCGAAAAGCATGTATTCGTGCTTAATACAACGAAACAAGCTGTTTCAAACCGAAACGAGCTAAATCTGAACACATCGGTTTCACAAGTGTCCCTGTGACACGCGTCAAAACTTTTTCTCTTATAACTGCGCGAAAAGCATGTATTCTTGCTTAATACAGCGAAACAAGCTGTTTTAGAACGAAATGAGCTAAATCACAACACATCGGTACTACAAGTGTTCCACGTGATACTCGTCAAAACTTTTTCTCTTATAACTGCGCGAAAAGCATGTATTCTTGCTTAATACAGCGAAACAAGCTGTTTTAGACCGAAACGAGCTAAATCACAACACATCGGTATTACAAGTGTTCCACGTGATACTCGTCAAAACTTTTTCTCTTTTAACTGCGCGAAAAGCATGTATTCGTGCTTAATACAACGAAACAAGCTGTTTTTGACCGAAACGAGCTAAATCTGAACACATCGGTTTTACAAGTATCCACGTGATACTCGTCAAAACTTTTTCTCCTATAACTGCGCGAAAAGCATGTATTCTAGCTTAATACAACGAAACAAGCTGTTTTAGACCGAAACGAGCTAAATCACAACACATCGGTTTTACAAGTGTCTCTCTAATACGCGTCAAAACTTTTTCTCTTATAACTGCGCGAAAAGCATGTATTCTTGCTTAATACAACGAAACAAGCTGTTTTAGACCGAAAGGAGCTAAATCTGAACACATCGGTTTTACAAGTATCCACGTGATACTCGTCAAAACTTTTTCTCTTATAACTGCGCGAAAAGCATGTATTCTTGCTTAATACAGCGAAACAAGCTGTTTTAGACCGAAACGAGCTAATCACAACACATCGGTTTTACAAGTGTCTCTCTAATACGCGTCAAAACTTTTTCTCTTATAACTGCGCGAAAAGCATGTATTCTTGCTTAATACAGCGAATCAAGTTGTTTTAGACCGAAACGAGCTAAATCACAACACATCGGTACTACAAGTGTTCCACGTGATACTCGTCAAAACTTTTTCTCTTATAACTGCGCGAAAAGCATGTATTCTTGCTTAATACAGCGAAACAAGCTGTTTTAGACCGAAACGAGCTAAATCACAACACATCGGTATTACAAGTGTTCCACGTGATACTCGTCAAAACTTTTTCTCTTTTAACTGCGCGAAAAGCATGTATTCTTGCTTAATACAACGAAACAAGCTGTTTTAGACCGAAACGAGCTAAATCACAACACATCGGTTTTGCAAGTGTCTCTCTAATACGCGTCAAAACTTTTTCTCCTATAACTGCGCGAAAAGCATGTATTCTTGCTTAATACAGCGAAACAAGCTGTTTTAGACCGAAACGAGCTAAATCACAACACATCGGTTTTACAAGTTTTCCTCTGATACGCGTCAAAACTTTTTCTCTTATAACTGCGCGAAAAGCATGTATTCTTGCTTAATACAGCGGAACAAGCTGTTTTAGACCGAAACGAGCTAAATCACAACACATCGGTATAAGTGTTAAACGTGATACTCGTCAAAACTTTTTCTCTTATAACTGCGCGAAAAGCATGTATTCGTGCTTAATACAACGAAACAAGCTGTTTTAGACCGAAACGAGCTAAATCTGAACACATCGGTTTTACAAGTATCCACGTGATACTCAAAACTTTTTCTCTTATAACTGCGCGAAAAGCATGTATTCTTGCTTAATACAACGAAACAAGCTGTTTTAGACCGAAACGAGCTAAATCACAACACATCGGTTTTACAAGTGTCTCTGTACTACGCGTCAAAACTTTTTCTCTTATAACTGCGCGAAAAGCATGTATTCTTGCTTAATACAGCGAAACAAGCTGTTTTAGACCGAAACGAGCTAAATCTGAACACATCGGTTTACAAGTGTCCCTGTGACACGCGTCAAAACTTTTTCTCTTATAACTGCGCGAAAAGCATGTATTCTTGCTTAATACAACGAAACAAGCTGTTTTAGACCGAAACGAGCTAAATCACAACACATCGGTTTTACAAGTGTCTCTGATACGCGTCAAAACTTTTTCTTCTATAACTGCGCGTAAAGCATGTATTCGTGCTTAATACAACGAAACAAGCTGTTTTAGACCGAAACGAGCTAAATCTGAACACATCGGTTTTACAAGTGTTCCTCTGATACGCGTCAAAACTTTTTCTCTTATAACTGCGCGAAAAGCATGTATTCTTGCTTAATACAGCGAAACAAGCTGTTTTAGACCGAAACGAGCTAAATCACAACACATCGGTTTTACAAGTGTTCCTCTGATACGCGTCAAAACTTTTTCTCCTATAACTGCACGAAAAGCATGTATTCTTGCTTAATACAGCGAAACAAGCTGTTTTAGACCGAAACGAGCTAAATCACAACACATCGGTTTTACAAGTGTTCCTCTGATACGCGTCTAAACTTTTTCTCTTATAACTGCGCGAAAAGCATGTATTCGTGCTTAATACAACGAAACAAGCTGTTTCAGACCGAAACGAGCTAAATCTGAACACATCGGTTTCACAAGTGTCCCTGTGACACGCGTCAAAACTTTTTCTCTTATAACTGCGCGAAAAGCATGTATTCTTGCTTAATACAGCGAAACAAGCTGTTTTAGACCGAAATGAGCTAAATCACAACACATCGGTACTACAAGTGTTCCACGTGATACTCGTCAAAACTTTTTCTCTTATAACTGCGCGAAAAGCATGTATTCTTGCTTAATACAGCGAAACAAGCTGTTTTAGACCGAAACGAGCTAAATCACAACACATCGGTATTACAAGTGTTCCACGTGATACTCGTCAAAACTTTTTCTCTTTTAACTGCGCGAAAAGCATGTATTCGTGCTTAATACAACGAAACAAGCTGTTTTTGACCGAAACGAGCTAAATCTGAACACATCGGTTTTACAAGTATCCACGTGATACTCGTCAAAACTTTTTCTCCTATAACTGCGCGAAAAGCATGTATTCTTGCTTAATACAACGAAACAAGCTGTTTTAGACCGAAACGAGCTAAATCACAACACATCGGTTTTACAAGTGTCTAATACGCGTCAAAACGTTTTCTCTTATAACTGCGCGAAAAGCATGTATTCTTGCTAATACAACGAAACAAGCTGTTTTAGACCGAAAGGAGCTAAATCTGAACACATCGGTTTTACAAGTATCCACGTGATACTCGTCAAAACTTTTTCTCTTATAACTGCGCGAAAAGCATGTATTCTTGCTTAATACAGCGAAACAAGCTGTTTTAGACCGAAATGAGCTAAATCACAACACATCGGTTTTACAAGTGTTCCTCTGATACGCGTCAAAACTTTTTCTTTTAAAACTGCGCGAAAAGCATGTATTCTTGCTTAATACAGCGAAACAAGCTGTTTTAGACCGAAACGAGCTAAATCACAACACATCGGTATTACAAGTGTTCCACGTGATACTCGTCAAAACTTTTTCTCTTTTAACTGCGCGAAAAGCATGTATTCTTGCTTAATACAACGAAACAAGCTGTTTTAGACCGAAACGAGCTAATCACAACACATCGGTTTTACAAGTGTCTCTCTAATACGCGTCAAAACTTTTTCTCTTATAACTGCGCGAAAAGCATGTATTCGTGCTTAATACAACGAAACAAGCTGTTTTAGACCGAAACGAGCTAAATCTGAACACATCGGTTTTACAAGTATCCACGTGATACTCGTCAACTTTTTCTCTTATAACTGCGCGAAAAGCATGTATTCTTGCTTAATACAACGAAACAAGCTGTTTTAGACCGAAACGAGCTAAATCACAACACATCGGTTTTACAAGTGTCTCTGATACGCGTCAAAACTTTTTCTTCTATAACTGCGCGTAAAGCATGTATTCGTGCTTAATACAATGAAACAAGCTGTTTTAGACCGAAACGAGCTAAATCTGAACACATCGGTTTTACAAGTGTTCCTCTGATACGCGTCAAAACTTTTTCTCTTATAACTGCGCGAAAAGCATGTATTCTTGCTTAATACAGCGAAACAAGCTGTTTTAGACCGAAACGAGCTAAATCACAACACATCGGTTTTACAAGTGTTCCTCTGATACGCTTCAAAACTTTTTCTCTTATAACTGCGCGAAAAGCATGTATTCTTGCTTAATACAGCGAAACAAGCTGTTTTAGACCGAAACGAGCTAAATCACAACACATCGGTATTACAAGTGGTCCACGTGATACTCGTCAAAACTTTTTCTCTTTTAACTGCGCGAAAAGCATGTACTCGTGCTTAATACAACGAAACAAGCTGTTTTAGACCGAAAGGAGCTAAATCTGAACACATCGGTTTTACAAGTATCCACGTGATACTCGTCAAAACTTTTTCTCTTATAACTGCGCGAAAAGCATGTATTCTTGCTTAATACAACGAAACAAGCTGTTTTAGACCGAAACGAGCTAAATCTGAACACATCGGTATTACAAGTGTTCCTCTGATACGCGTCAAAACTTCTTCTCTTATAACTGCGCGAAAAGCATGTATTCTTGCTTAATACAGCGAAACAAGCTGTTTTAGACCGAAACGAGCTAAATCACAACACATCGGTTTTACAAGTGTTCCTCTGATACGCGTCTAAACTTTTTCTCTTATAACTGCGCGAAAAGCATGTATTCGTGCTTAATACAACGAAACAAGCTGTTTCAGACCGAAACGAGCTAAATCTGAACACATCGGTTTCACAAGTGTCCCTGTGACACGCGTCAAAACTTTTTCTCTTATAACTGCGCGAAAAGCATGTATTCTTGCTTAATACAGCGAAACAAGCTGTTTTAGACCGAAATGAGCTAAATCACAACACATCGGTACTACAAGTGTTCCACGTGATACTCGTCAAAACTTTTTCTCTTATAACTGCGCGAAAAGCATGTATTCTTGCTTAATACAGCGAAACAAGCTGTTTTAGACCGAAACGAGCTAAATCACAACACATCGGTATTACAAGTGTTCCACGTGATACTCGTCAAAACTTTTTCTCTTTTAACTGCGCGAAAAGCATGTATTCGTGCTTAATACAACGAAACAAGCTGTTTTTGACCGAAACGAGCTAAATCTGAACACATCAGTTTTACAAGTATCCACGTGATACTCGTCAAAACTTTTTCTCCTATAACTGCGCGAAAAGCATGTATTCTTGCTTAATACAACGAAACAAGCTGTTTTAGACCGAAACGAGCTAAATCACAACACATCGGTTTTACAAGTGTCTCTCTAATACGCGTCAAAACTTTTTCTCTTATAACTGCGCGAAAAGCATGTATTCTTGCTTAATACAACGAAACAAGCTGTTTTAGACCGAAAGGAGCTAAATCTGAACACATCGGTTTTACAAGTATCCACGTGATACTCGTCAAAACTTTTTCTCTTATAACTGCGCGAAAAGCATGTATTCTTGCTTAATACAGCGAAACAAGCTGTTTTAGACCGAAATGAGCTAAATCACAACACATCGGTTTTACAAGTGTTCCTCTGATACGCGTCAAAACTTTTTCTTTTAAAACTGCGCGAAAAGCATGTATTCTTGCTTAATACAGCGAAACAAGCTGTTTTAGACCGAAACGAGCTAAATCACAACACATCGGTATTACAAGTGTTCCACGTGATACTCGTCAAAACTTTTTCTCTTTTAACTGCGCGAAAAGCATGTATTCTTGCTTAATACAACGAAACAAGCTGTTTTAGACCGAAACGAGCTAATCACAACACATCGGTTTTACAAGTGTCTCTCTAATACGCGTCAAAACTTTTTCTCTTATAACTGCACGAAAAGCATGTATTCTTGCTTAATACAACGAAACAAGCTGTTTTAGACCGAAACGAGCTAAATCTGAACACATCGGTTTTACAAGTATCCGCGTGATACTCGTCAAAACTTTTTCTCTTATAACTGCGCGAAAAGCATGTATTCTTGCTTAATACAGCGAATCAAGTTGTTTTAGACCGAAACGAGCTAAATCACAACACATCGGTACTACAAGTGTTCCACGTGATACTCGTCAAAACTTTTCTCTTATAACTGCGCGAAAAGCATGTATTCTTGCTTAATACAGCGAAACAAGCTGTTTTAGACCGAAACGAGCTAAATCACAACACATCGGTATTACAAGTGTTCCACGTGATACTCGTCAAAACTTTTTCTCTTTTAACTGCGCGAAAAGCATGTATTCGTGCTTAATACAACGAAACAGGCTGTTTTTGACCGAAACGAGCTAAATCTGAACACATCGGTTTTACAAGTATCCACGTGATACTCGTCAAAACTTTTTCTCTTATAACTGCGCCAAAAGCATGTATTCTTGCTTAATACAACGAAACAAGCTGTTTTAGACCGAAACGAGCTAAATCACAACACATCGGTTTTGCAAGTGTCTCTCTAATACGCGTCAAAACTTTTTCTCCTATAACTGCGCGAAAAGCATGTATTCTTGCTTAATACAGCGAAACAAGCTGTTTTAGACCGAAACGAGCTAAATCACAACATATCGGTTTTACAAGTTTTCCTCTGATACGCGTCAAAACTTTTTCTCTTATAACTGCGCGAAAAGCATGTATTCTTGCTTAATACAGCGGAACAAGCTGTTTTAGACCGAAACGAGCTAAATCACAACACATCGGTATTACAAGTGTTAAACGTGATACTCGTCAAAACTTTTTCTCTTATAACTGCGCGAAAAGCATGTATTCGTGCTTAATACAACGAAACAAGTTGTTTTAGACCGAAACGAGCTAAATCTGAACACATCGGTTTTACAAGTATCCACGTGATACTCAAAACTTTTTCTCTTATAACTGCGCGAAAAGCATGTATTCTTGCTTAATACAACGAAACAAGCTGTTTTAGACCGAAACGAGCTAAATCACAACACATCGGTTTTACAAGTGTCTCTGATACGCGTCAAAACTTTTTCTTCTATAACTGCGCGTAAAGCATGTATTCGTGCTTAATACAACGAAACAAGCTGTTTTAGACCGAAACGAGCTAAATCTGAACACATCGGTTTTACAAGTGTTCCTCTGATACGCGTCAAAACTTTTTCTCTTATAACTGCGCGAAAAGCATGTATTCTTGCTTAATACAGCGAAACAAGCTGTTTTAGACCGAAACGAGCTAAATCACAACACATCGGTTTTACAAGTGTTCCTCTGATACGCGTCAAAACTTTTTCTCCTATAACTGCGCGAAAAGCATGTATTCTTGCTTAATACAGCGAAACAAGCTGTTTTAGACCGAAACGAGCTAAATCACAACACATCGGTTTTACAAGTGTTCCTCTGATACGCGTCTAAACTTTTTCTTTTATAACTGCGCGAAAAGCATGTATTCGTGCTTAATACAACGAAACAAGCTGTTTCAGACCGAAACAAGCTAAATCTGAACACATCGGTTTCACAAGTGTCCCTGTGACACGCGTCAAAACTTTTTCTCTTATAACTGCGCGAAAAGCATGTATTCTTGCTTAATACAGCGAAACAAGCTGTTTTAGACCGAAATGAGCTAAATCACAACACATCGGTACTACAAGTGTTCCACGTGATACTCGTCAAAACTTTTTCTCTTATAACTGCGCGAAAAGCATGTATTCTTGCTTAATACAGCGAAACAAGCTGTTTTAGAGCGAAACGAGCTAAATCACAACACATCGGTATTACAAGTGTTCCACGTGATACTCGTCAAAACTTTTTCTCTTTTAACTGCGCGAAAAGCATGTATTCGTGCTTAATACAACGAAACAAGCTGTTTTTGACCGAAACGAGCTAAATCACAACACATCGGTTTTACAAGTATCCACGTGATACTCGTCAAAACTTTTTCTCTTATAACTGCGCGAAAAGCATGTATTCTTGCTTAATACAACGAAACAAGCTGTTTTAGACCGAAACGAGCTAAATCACAACACATCGGTTTTACAAGTGTCTCTCTAATACGCGTCAAAACTTTTTCTCTTATAACTGCGCGAAAAGCATGTATTCTTGCTTAATACAACGAAACAAGCTGTTTTAGACCGAAACGAGCTAAATCTGAACACATCGGTTTTACAAGTATCCACGTGATACTCGTCAACTTTTTCTCTTATAACTGCGCGAAAAGCATGTATTCTTGCTTAATACAACGAAACAAGCTGTTTTAGACCGAAACGAGCTAAATCACAACACATCGGTTTTACAAGTGTCTCTGATACGCGTCAAAACTTTTTCTTCTATAACTGCGCGTAAAGCATGTATTCGTGCTTAATACAATGAAACAAGCTGTTTTAGACCGAAACGAGCTAAATCTGAACACATCGGTTTTACAAGTGTTCCTCTGATACGCGTCAAAACTTTTTCTCTTATAACTGCGCGAAAAGCATGTATTCTTGCTTAATACAGCGAAACAAGCTGTTTTAGACCGAAACGAGCTAAATCACAACACATCGGTTTTACAAGTGTTCCTCTGATACGCTTCAAAACTTTTTCTCTTATAACTGCGCGAAAAGCATGTATTCTTGCTTAATACAGCGAAACAAGCTGTTTTAGACCGAAACGAGCTAAATCACAACACATCGGTATTACAAGTGGTCCACGTGATACTCGTCAAAACTTTTTCTCTTTTAACTGCGCGAAAAGCATGTACTCGTGCTTAATACAACGAAACAAGCTGTTTTAGACCGAAAGGAGCTAAATCTGAACACATCGGTTTTACAAGTATCCACGTGATACTCGTCAAAACTTTTTCTCTTATAACTGCGCGAAAAGCATGTATTCTTGCTTAATACAACGAAACAAGCTGTTTTAGACCGAAACGAGCTAAATCTGAACACATCGGTTTTACAAGTGTTCCTCTGATACGCGTCAAAACTTCTTCTCTTATAACTGCGCGAAAAGCATGTATTCTTGCTTAATACAGCGAAACAAGCTGTTTTAGACCGAAACGAGCTAAATCACAACACATCGGTTTTACAAGTGTTCCTCTGATACGCGTCTAAACTTTTTCTCTTATAACTGCGCGAAAAGCATGTATTCGTGCTTAATACAACGAAACAAGCTGTTTCAGACCGAAACGAGCTAAATCTGAACACATCGGTTTCACAAGTGTCCCTGTGACACGCGTCAAAACTTTTTCTCTTATAACTGCGCGAAAAGCATGTATTCTTGCTTAATACAGCGAAACAAGCTGTTTTAGACCGAAATGAGCTAAATCACAACACATCGGTACTACAAGTGTTCCACGTGATACTCGTCAAAACTTTTTCTCTTATAACTGCGCGAAAAGCATGTATTCTTGCTTAATACAGCGAAACAAGCTGTTTTAGACCGAAACGAGCTAAATCACAACACATCGGTATTACAAGTGTTCCACGTGATACTCGTCAAAACTTTTTCTCTTTTAACTGCGCGAAAAGCATGTATTCGTGCTTAATACAACGAAACAAGCTGTTTTTGACCGAAACGAGCTAAATCTGAACACATCAGTTTTACAAGTATCCACGTGATACTCGTCAAAACTTTTTCTCCTATAACTGCGCGAAAAGCATGTATTCTTGCTTAATACAACGAAACAAGCTGTTTTAGACCGAAACGAGCTAAATCACAACACATCGGTTTTACAAGTGTCTCTCTAATACGCGTCAAAACTTTTTCTCTTATAACTGCGCGAAAAGCATGTATTCTTGCTTAATACAACGAAACAAGCTGTTTTAGACCGAAAGGAGCTAAATCTGAACACATCGGTTTTACAAGTATCCACGTGATACTCGTCAAAACTTTTTCTCTTATAACTGCGCGAAAAGCATGTATTCTTGCTTAATACAGCGAAACAAGCTGTTTTAGACCGAAATGAGCTAAATCACAACACATCGGTTTTACAAGTGTTCCTCTGATACGCGTCAAAACTTTTTCTTTTAAAACTGCGCGAAAAGCATGTATTCTTGCTTAATACCGCGAAACAAGCTGTTTTAGACCGAAACGAGCTAAATCACAACACATCGGTATTACAAGTGTTCCACGTGATACTCGTCAAAACTTTTTCTCTTTTAACTGCGCGAAAAGCATGTATTCTTGCTTAATACAACGAAACAAGCTGTTTTAGACCGAAACGAGCTAATCACAACACATCGGTTTTACAAGTGTCTCTCTAATACGCGTCAAAACTTTTTCTCTTATAACTGCACGAAAAGCATGTATTCTTGCTTAATACAACGAAACAAGCTGTTTTAGACCGAAACGAGCTAAATCTGAACACATCGGTTTTACAAGTATCCACGTGATACTCGTCAAAACTTTTTCTCTTATAACTGCGCGAAAAGCATGTATTCTTGCTTAATACAGCGAATCAAGTTGTTTTAGACCGAAACGAGCTAAATCACAACACATCGGTACTACAAGTGTTCCACGTGATACTCGTCAAAACTTTTCTCTTATAACTGCGCGAAAAGCATGTATTCTTGCTTAATACAGCGAAACAAGCTGTTTTAGACCGAAACGAGCTAAATCACAACACATCGGTATTACAAGTGTTCCACGTGATACTCGTCAAAACTTTTTCTCTTTTAACTGCGCGAAAAGCATGTATTCGTGCTTAATACAACGAAACAGGCTGTTTTTGACCGAAACGAGCTAAATCTGAACACATCGGTTTTACAAGTATCCACGTGATACTCGTCAAAACTTTTTCTCTTATAACTGCGCCAAAAGCATGTATTCTTGCTTAATACAACGAAACAAGCTGTTTTAGACCGAAACGAGCTAAATCACAACACATCGGTTTTGCAAGTGTCTCTCTAATACGCGTCAAAACTTTTTCTCCTATAACTGCGCGAAAAGCATGTATTCTTGCTTAATACAGCGAAACAAGCTGTTTTAGACCGAAACGAGCTAAATCACAACATATCGGTTTTACAAGTTTTCCTCTGATACGCGTCAAAACTTTTTCTCTTATAACTGCGCGAAAAGCATGTATTCTTGCTTAATACAGCGGAACAAGCTGTTTTAGACCGAAACGAGCTAAATCACAACACATCGGTATTACAAGTGTTAAACGTGATACTCGTCAAAACTTTTTCTCTTATAACAGCGCGAAAAGCATGTATTCGTGCTTAATACAACGAAACAAGTTGTTTTAGACCGAAACGAGCTAAATCTGAACACATCGGTTTTACAAGTATCCACGTGATACTCAAAACTTTTTCTCTTATAACTGCGCGAAAAGCATGTATTCTTGCTTAATACAACGAAACAAGCTGTTTTAGACCGAAACGAGCTAAATCACAACACATCGGTTTTACAAGTGTCTCTGATACGCGTCAAAACTTTTTCTTCTATAACTGCGCGTAAAGCATGTATTCGTGCTTAATACAACGAAACAAGCTGTTTTAGACCGAAACGAGCTAAATCTGAACACATCGGTTTTACAAGTGTTCCTCTGATACGCGTCAAAACTTTTTCTCTTATAACTGCGCGAAAAGCATGTATTCTTGCTTAATACAGCGAAACAAGCTGTTTTAGACCGAAACGAGCTAAATCACAACACATCGGTTTTACAAGTGTTCCTCTGATACGCGTCAAAACTTTTTCTCCTATAACTGCGCGAAAAGCATGTATTCTTGCTTAATACAGCGAAACAAGCTGTTTTAGACCGAAACGAGCTAAATCACAACACATCGGTTTTACAAGTGTTCCTCTGATACGCGTCTAAACTTTTTCTTTTATAACTGCGCGAAAAGCATGTATTCGTGCTTAATACAACGAAACAAGCTGTTTCAGACCGAAACAAGCTAAATCTGAACACATCGGTTTCACAAGTGTCCCTGTGACACGCGTCAAAACTTTTTCTCTTATAACTGCGCGAAAAGCATGTATTCTTGCTTAATACAGCGAAACAAGCTGTTTTAGACCGAAATGAGCTAAATCACAACACATCGGTACTACAAGTGTTCCACGTGATACTCGTCAAAACTTTTTCTCTTATAACTGCGCGAAAAGCATGTATTCTTGCTTAATACAGCGAAACAAGCTGTTTTAGAGCGAAACGAGCTAAATCACAACACATCGGTATTACAAGTGTTCCACGTGATACTCGTCAAAACTTTTTCTCTTTTAACTGCGCGAAAAGCATGTATTCGTGCTTAATACAACGAAACAAGCTGTTTTTGACCGAAACGAGCTAAATCACAACACATCGGTTTTACAAGTATCCACGTGATACTCGTCAAAACTTTTTCTCTTATAACTGCGCGAAAAGCATGTATTCTTGCTTAATACAACGAAACAAGCTGTTTTAGACCGAAACGAGCTAAATCACAACACATCGGTTTTACAAGTGTCTCTCTAATACGCGTCAAAACTTTTTCTCTTATAACTGCGCGAAAAGCATGTATTCTTGCTTAATACAACGAAACAAGCTGTTTTAGACCGAAACGAGCTAAATCTGAACACATCGGTTTTACAAGTATCCACGTGATACTCGTCAAAACTTTTTCTCTTATAACTGCGCGAAAAGCATGTATTCTTGCTTAATACAGCGAAACAAGCTGTTTTAGACCGAAATGAGCTAAATCACAACACATCGGTTTTACAAGTGTTCCTCTGATACGCGTCAAAACTTTTTCTTTTAAAACTGCGCGAAAAGCATGTATTCTTGCTTAATACAGCGAAACAAGCTGTTTTAGACCGAAACGAGCTAAATCACAACACATCGGTATTACAAGTGTTCCACGTGATACCCGTCAAAACTTTTTCTCTTTTAACTGCGCGAAAAGCATGTATTCTTGCTTAATACAACGAAACAAGCTGTTTTAGACCGAAACGAGCTAATCACAACACATCGGTTTTACAAGTGTCTCTCTAATACGCGTCAAAACTTTTTCTCTTATAACTGCACGAAAAGCATGTATTCTTGCTTAATACAACGAAACAAGCTGCTTTAGACCGAAACGAGCTAAATCTGAACACATCGGTTTTACAAGTATCCACGTGATACTCGTCAAAACTTTTTCTCTTATAACTGCGCGAAAAGCATGTATTCTTGCTTAATACAGCGAATCAAGTTGTTTTAGACCGAAACGATCTAAATCACAACACATCGGTACTACAAGTGTTCCACGTGATACTCGTCAAAACTTTTTCTCTTATAACTGCGCGAAAAGCATGTATTCTTGCTTAATACAGCGAAACAAGCTGTTTTAGACCGAAACGAGCTAAATCACAACACATCGGTATTACAAGTGTTCCACGTGATACTCGTCAAAACTTTTTCTCTTTTAACTGCGCGAAAAGCATGTATTCGTGCTTAATACAACGAAACAAGCTGTTTTTGACCGAAACGAGCTAAATCTGAACACATCAGTTTTACAAGTATCCACGTGATACTCGTCAAAACTTTTTCTCCTATAACTGCGCGAAAAGCATGTATTCTTGCTTAATACAACGAAACAAGCTGTTTTAGACCGAAACGAGCTAAATCACAACACATCGGTTTTACAAGTGTCTCTCTAATACGCGTCAAAACTTTTTCTCTTATAACTGCGCGAAAAGCATGTATTCTTGCTTAATACAACGAAACAAGCTGTTTTAGACCGAAAGGAGCTAAATCTGAACACATCGGTTTTACAAGTATCCACGTGATACTCGTCAAAACTTTTTCTCTTATAACTGCGCGAAAAGCATGTATTCTTGCTTAATACAGCGAAACAAGCTGTTTTAGACCGAAATGAGCTAAATCACAACACATCGGTTTTACAAGTGTTCCTCTGATACGCGTCAAAACTTTTTCTTTTAAAACTGCGCGAAAAGCATGTATTCTTGCTTAATACCGCGAAACAAGCTGTTTTAGACCGAAACGAGCTGAATCACAACACATCGGTATTACAAGTGTTCCACGTGATACTCGTCAAAACTTTTTCTCTTTTAACTGCGCGAAAAGCATGTATTCTTGCTTAATACAACGAAACAAGCTGTTTTAGACCGAAACGAGCTAATCACAACACATCGGTTTTACAAGTGTCTCTCTAATACGCGTCAAAACTTTTTCTCTTATAACTGCACGAAAAGCATGTATTCTTGCTTAATACAACGAAACAAGCTGTTTTAGACCGAAACGAGCTAAATCTGAACACATCGGTTTTACAAGTATCCACGTGATACTCGTCAAAACTTTTTCTCTTATAACTGCGCGAAAAGCATGTATTCTTGCTTAATACAGCGAATCAAGTTGTTTTAGACCGAAACGAGCTAAATCACAACACATCGGTACTACAAGTGTTCCACGTGATACTCGTCAAAACTTTTCTCTTATAACTGCGCGAAAAGCATGTATTCTTGCTTAATACAGCGAAACAAGCTGTTTTAGACCGAAACGAGCTAAATCACAACACATCGGTATTACAAGTGTTCCACGTGATACTCGTCAAAACTTTTTCTCTTTTAACTGCGCGAAAAGCATGTATTCGTGCTTAATACAACGAAACAGGCTGTTTTTGACCGAAACGAGCTAAATCTGAACACATCGGTTTTACAAGTATCCACGTGATACTCGTCAAAACTTTTTCTCTTATAACTGCGCCAAAAGCATGTATTCTTGCTTAATACAACGAAACAAGCTGTTTTAGACCGAAACGAGCTAAATCACAACACATCGGTTTTGCAAGTGTCTCTCTAATACGCGTCAAAACTTTTTCTCCTATAACTGCGCGAAAAGCATGTATTCTTGCTTAATACAGCGAAACAAGCTGTTTTAGACCGAAACGAGCTAAATCACAACATATCGGTTTTACAAGTTTTCCTCTGATACGCGTCAAAACTTTTTCTCTTATAACTGCGCGAAAAGCATGTATTCTTGCTTAATACAGCGGAACAAGCTGTTTTAGACCGAAACGAGCTAAATCACAACACATCGGTATTACAAGTGTTAAACGTGATACTCGTCAAAACTTTTTCTCTTATAACAGCGCGAAAAGCATGTATTCGTGCTTAATACAACGAAACAAGTTGTTTTAGACCGAAACGAGCTAAATCTGAACACATCGGTTTTACAAGTATCCACGTGATACTCAAAACTTTTTCTCTTATAACTGCGCGAAAAGCATGTATTCTTGCTTAATACAACGAAACAAGCTGTTTTAGACCGAAACGAGCTAAATCACAACACATCGGTTTTACAAGTGTCTCTGATACGCGTCAAAACTTTTTCTTCTATAACTGCGCGTAAAGCATGTATTCGTGCTTAATACAACGAAACAAGCTGTTTTAGACCGAAACGAGCTAAATCTGAACACATCGGTTTTACAAGTGTTCCTCTGATACGCGTCAAAACTTTTTCTCTTATAACTGCGCGAAAAGCATGTATTCTTGCTTAATACAGCGAAACAAGCTGTTTTAGACCGAAACGAGCTAAATCACAACACATCGGTATTACAAGTGTTCCACGTGATACCCGTCAAAACTTTTTCTCTTTTAACTGCGCGAAAAGCATGTATTCTTGCTTAATACAACGAAACAAGCTGTTTTAGACCGAAACGAGCTAATCACAACACATCGGTTTTACAAGTGTCTCTCTAATACGCGTCAAAACTTTTTCTCTTATAACTGCACGAAAAGCATGTATTCTTGCTTAATACAACGAAACAAGCTGCTTTAGACCGAAACGAGCTAATTCTGAACACATCGGTTTTACAAGTATCCACGTGATACTCGTCAAAACTTTTTCTCTTATAACTGCGCGAAAAGCATGTATTCTTGCTTAATACAGCGAATCAAGTTGTTTTAGACCGAAACGATCTAAATCACAACACATCGGTACTACAAGTGTTCCACGTGATACTCGTCAAAACTTTTTCTCTTATAACTGCGCGAAAAGCATGTATTCTTGCTTAATACAGCGAAACAAGCTGTTTTAGACCGAAACGAGCTAAATCACAACACATCGGTATTACAAGTGTTCCACGTGATACTCGTCAAAACTTTTTCTCTTTTAACTGCGCGAAAAGCATGTATTCGTGCTTAATACAACGAAACAAGCTGTTTTTGACCGAAACGAGCTAAATCTGAACACATCGGTTTTACAAGTATCCACGTGATACTCGTCAAAACTTTTTCTCCTATAACTGCGCGAAAAGCATGTATTCTAGCTTAATACAACGAAACAAGCTGTTTTAGACCGAAACGAGCTAAATCACAACACATCGGTTTTACAAGTGTCTCTCTAATACGCGTCAAAACTTTTTCTCTTATAACTGCGCGAAAAGCATGTATTCTTGCTTAATACAACGAAACAAGCTGTTTTAGACCGAAAGGAGCTAAATCTGAACACATCGGTTTTACAAGTATCCACGTGATACTCGTCAAAACTTTTTCTCTTATAACTGCGCGAAAAGCATGTATTCTTGCTTAATACAGCGAAACAAGCTGTTTTAGACCGAAATGAGCTAAATCACAACACATCGGTTTTACAAGTGTTCCTCTGATACGCGTCAAAACTTTTTCTTTTAAAACTGCGCGAAAAGCATGTATTCTTGCTTAATACAGCGAAACAAGCTGTTTTAGACCGAAAAGAGCTAAATCACAACACATCGGTTTTACAAGTGTCTCTCTAATACGCGTCAAAACTTTTTCTCTTATAACTGCGCGAAAAGCATGTATTCTTGCTTAATACAACGAAACAAGCTGTTTTAGACCGAAACGAGCTAAATCTGAACACATCGGTTTTACAAGTATCCACGTGATACTCGTCAAAACTTTTTCTCTTATAACTGCGCGAAAAGCATGTATTCTTGCTTAATACAGCGAAACAAGCTGTTTTAGACCGAAATGAGCTAAATCACAACACATCGGTTTTACAAGTGTTCCTCTGATACGCGTCAAAACTTTTTCTTTTAAAACTGCGCGAAAAGCATGTATTCTTGCTTAATACAGCGAAACAAGCTGTTTTAGACCGAAACGAGCTAAATCACAACACATCGGTATTACAAGTGTTCCACGTGATACCCGTCAAAACTTTTTCTCTTTTAACTGCGCGAAAAGCATGTATTCTTGCTTAATACAACGAAACAAGCTGTTTTAGACCGAAACGAGCTAATCACAACACATCGGTTTTACAAGTGTCTCTCTAATACGCGTCAAAACTTTTTCTCTTATAACTGCACGAAAAGCATGTATTCTTGCTTAATACAACGAAACAAGCTGCTTTAGACCGAAACGAGCTAAATCTGAACACATCGGTTTTACAAGTATCCACGTGATACTCGTCAAAACTTTTTCTCTTATAACTGCGCGAAAAGCATGTATTCTTGCTTAATACAGCGAATCAAGTTGTTTTAGACCGAAACGATCTAAATCACAACACATCGGTACTACAAGTGTTCCACGTGATACTCGTCAAAACTTTTTCTCTTATAACTGCGCGAAAAGCATGTATTCTTGCTTAATACAGCGAAACAAGCTGTTTTAGACCGAAACGAGCTAAATCACAACACATCGGTATTACAAGTGTTCCACGTGATACTCGTCAAAACTTTTTCTCTTTTAACTGCGCGAAAAGCATGTATTCGTGCTTAATACAACGAAACAAGCTGTTTTTGACCGAAACGAGCTAAATCTGAACACATCAGTTTTACAAGTATCCACGTGATACTCGTCAAAACTTTTTCTCCTATAACTGCGCGAAAAGCATGTATTCTTGCTTAATACAACGAAACAAGCTGTTTTAGACCGAAACGAGCTAAATCACAACACATCGGTTTTACAAGTGTCTCTCTAATACGCGTCAAAACTTTTTCTCTTATAACTGCGCGAAAAGCATGTATTCTTGCTTAATACAACGAAACAAGCTGTTTTAGACCGAAAGGAGCTAAATCTGAACACATCGGTTTTACAAGTATCCACGTGATACTCGTCAAAACTTTTTCTCTTATAACTGCGCGAAAAGCATGTATTCTTGCTTAATACAGCGAAACAAGCTGTTTTAGACCGAAATGAGCTAAATCACAACACATCGGTTTTACAAGTGTTCCTCTGATACGCGTCAAAACTTTTTCTTTTAAAACTGCGCGAAAAGCATGTATTCTTGCTTAATACCGCGAAACAAGCTGTTTTAGACCGAAACGAGCTGAATCACAACACATCGGTATTACAAGTGTTCCACGTGATACTCGTCAAAACTTTTTCTCTTTTAACTGCGCGAAAAGCATGTATTCTTGCTTAATACAACGAAACAAGCTGTTTTAGACCGAAACGAGCTAATCACAACACATCGGTTTTACAAGTGTCTCTCTAATACGCGTCAAAACTTTTTCTCTTATAACTGCACGAAAAGCATGTATTCTTGCTTAATACAACGAAACAAGCTGTTTTAGACCGAAACGAGCTAAATCTGAACACATCGGTTTTACAAGTATCCACGTGATACTCGTCAAAACTTTTTCTCTTATAACTGCGCGAAAAGCATGTATTCTTGCTTAATACAGCGAATCAAGTTGTTTTAGACCGAAACGAGCTAAATCACAACACATCGGTACTACAAGTGTTCCACGTGATACTCGTCAAAACTTTTCTCTTATAACTGCGCGAAAAGCATGTATTCTTGCTTAATACAGCGAAACAAGCTGTTTTAGACCGAAACGAGCTAAATCACAACACATCGGTATTACAAGTGTTCCACGTGATACTCGTCAAAACTTTTTCTCTTTTAACTGCGCGAAAAGCATGTATTCGTGCTTAATACAACGAAACAGGCTGTTTTTGACCGAAACGAGCTAAATCTGAACACATCGGTTTTACAAGTATCCACGTGATACTCGTCAAAACTTTTTCTCTTATAACTGCGCCAAAAGCATGTATTCTTGCTTAATACAACGAAACAAGCTGTTTTAGACCGAAACGAGCTAAATCACAACACATCGGTTTTGCAAGTGTCTCTCTAATACGCGTCAAAACTTTTTCTCCTATAACTGCGCGAAAAGCATGTATTCTTGCTTAATACAGCGAAACAAGCTGTTTTAGACCGAAACGAGCTAAATCACAACATATCGGTTTTACAAGTTTTCCTCTGATACGCGTCAAAACTTTTTCTCTTATAACTGCGCGAAAAGCATGTATTCTTGCTTAATACAGCGGAACAAGCTGTTTTAGACCGAAACGAGCTAAATCACAACACATCGGTATTACAAGTGTTAAACGTGATACTCGTCAAAACTTTTTCTCTTATAACAGCGCGAAAAGCATGTATTCGTGCTTAATACAACGAAACAAGTTGTTTTAGACCGAAACGAGCTAAATCTGAACACATCGGTTTTACAAGTATCCACGTGATACTCAAAACTTTTTCTCTTATAACTGCGCGAAAAGCATGTATTCTTGCTTAATACAACGAAACAAGCTGTTTTAGACCGAAACGAGCTAAATCACAACACATCGGTTTTACAAGTGTCTCTGATACGCGTCAAAACTTTTTCTTCTATAACTGCGCGTAAAGCATGTATTCGTGCTTAATACAACGAAACAAGCTGTTTTAGACCGAAACGAGCTAAATCTGAACACATCGGTTTTACAAGTGTTCCTCTGATACGCGTCAAAACTTTTTCTCTTATAACTGCGCGAAAAGCATGTATTCTTGCTTAATACAGCGAAACAAGCTGTTTTAGACCGAAACGAGCTAAATCACAACACATCGGTATTACAAGTGTTCCACGTGATACCCGTCAAAACTTTTTCTCTTTTAACTGCGCGAAAAGCATGTATTCTTGCTTAATACAACGAAACAAGCTGTTTTAGACCGAAACGAGCTAATCACAACACATCGGTTTTACAAGTGTCTCTCTAATACGCGTCAAAACTTTTTCTCTTATAACTGCACGAAAAGCATGTATTCTTGCTTAATACAACGAAACAAGCTGCTTTAGACCGAAACGAGCTAATTCTGAACACATCGGTTTTACAAGTATCCACGTGATACTCGTCAAAACTTTTTCTCTTATAACTGCGCGAAAAGCATGTATTCTTGCTTAATACAGCGAATCAAGTTGTTTTAGACCGAAACGATCTAAATCACAACACATCGGTACTACAAGTGTTCCACGTGATACTCGTCAAAACTTTTTCTCTTATAACTGCGCGAAAAGCATGTATTCTTGCTTAATACAGCGAAACAAGCTGTTTTAGACCGAAACGAGCTAAATCACAACACATCGGTATTACAAGTGTTCCACGTGATACTCGTCAAAACTTTTTCTCTTTTAACTGCGCGAAAAGCATGTATTCGTGCTTAATACAACGAAACAAGCTGTTTTTGACCGAAACGAGCTAAATCTGAACACATCGGTTTTACAAGTATCCACGTGATACTCGTCAAAACTTTTTCTCCTATAACTGCGCGAAAAGCATGTATTCTAGCTTAATACAACGAAACAAGCTGTTTTAGACCGAAACGAGCTAAATCACAACACATCGGTTTTACAAGTGTCTCTCTAATACGCGTCAAAACTTTTTCTCTTATAACTGCGCGAAAAGCATGTATTCTTGCTTAATACAACGAAACAAGCTGTTTTAGACCGAAAGGAGCTAAATCTGAACACATCGGTTTTACAAGTATCCACGTGATACTCGTCAAAACTTTTTCTCTTATAACTGCGCGAAAAGCATGTATTCTTGCTTAATACAGCGAAACAAGCTGTTTTAGACCGAAATGAGCTAAATCACAACACATCGGTTTTACAAGTGTTCCTCTGATACGCGTCAAAACTTTTTCTTTTAAAACTGCGCGAAAAGCATGTATTCTTGCTTAATACAGCGAAACAAGCTGTTTTAGACCGAAAAGAGCTAAATCACAACACATCGGTTTTACAAGTTTTCCTCTGATACGCGTCAAAACTTTTTCTCTTATAACTGCGCGAAAAGCATGTATTCTTGCTTAATACAGCGGAACAAGCTGTTTTAGACCGAAACGAGCTAAATCACAACACATCGGTATTACAAGTGTTAAACGTGATACTCGTCAAAACTTTTTCTCTTATAACTGCGCGAAAAGCATGTATTCGTGCTTAATACAACGAAACAAGCTGTTTTAGACCGAAACGAGCTAAATCTGAACACATCGGTTTTACAAGTATCCACGTGATACTCAAAACTTTTTCTCTTATAACTGCGCGAAAAGCATGTATTCTTGCTT
Source organism: Amblyomma americanum (assembly GCF_052857255.1). NCBI lineage: Eukaryota > Metazoa > Arthropoda > Arachnida > Ixodida > Ixodidae > Amblyomma > Amblyomma americanum. The sequence goes on along the minus strand of NW_027526500.1, from coordinate 238,735 downwards.
AATACAACGAAACAAGCTGTTTTATACCGAAACGAGCTAAATCACAACACATCGGTTTTACAAGTGTCTCTGTAATACGCGTCAAAACTTTTTCTCTTATAACTGCGCGAAAAGCATGTATTCTTGCTTAATACAGCGAAACAAGCTGTTTTAGACCGAAACGAGCTAAATCACAACACAAAGGTTTTACAAGTGTTCCTCTGATACGCGTCAAAACTTTTTCTCTTATAACTGCGCGAAAAGCATGTATTCTTGCTTATTACTACGAAACAAGCTGTTTCAAACCGAAACGAGCTAAATCTGAACACATCGGTTTACAAGTGTCCCTGTGACACGCGTCAAAACTTTTTCTCTTATAACTGCGCGAAAAGCATGTATTCTTGCTTAATACAACGAAACAAGCTGTTTTAGACCGAAACGAGCTAAATCACAACACATCGGTTTTACAAGTGTCTCTGATACGCGTCAAAATTTTTTCTTCTATAACTGCGCGTAAAGCATGTATTCGTGCTTAATACAACGAAACAAGCTGTTTTAGACCGAAACGAGCTAAATCTGAACACATCGGTTTTACAAGTGTTCCTCTGATACGCGTCAAAACTTTTTCTCTTATAACTGCGCGAAAAGCATGTATTCTTGCTTAATACAGCGAAACAAGCTGTTTTAGACCGAAACGAGCTAAATCACAACACATCGGTTTTACAAGTGTTCCTCTGATACGCGTCTAAACTTTTTCTCTTATAACTGCGCGAAAAGCATGTATTCGTGCTTAATACAACGAAACAAGCTGTTTCAGACCGAAACGAGCTAAATCTGAACACATCGGTTTCACAAGTGTCCCTGTGACACGCGTCAAAACTTTTTCTCTTATAACTGCGCGAAAAGCATGTATTCTTGCTTAATACAGCGAAACAAGCTGTTTTAGACCGAAATGAGCTAAATCACAACACATCGGTACTACAAGTGTTCCACGTGATACTCGTCAAAACTTTTTCTCTTATAACTGCGCGAAAAGCATGTATTCTTGCTTAATACAGCGAAACAAGCTGTTTTAGACCGAAACGAGCTAAATCACAACACATCGGTATTACAAGTGTTCCACGTGATACTCGTCAAAACTTTTTCTCTTTTAACTGCGCGAAAAGCATGTATTCGTGCTTAATACAACGAAACAAGCTGTTTTTGACCGAAACGAGCTAAATCTGAACACATCGGTTTTACAAGTATCCACGTGATACTCGTCAAAACTTTTTCTCCTATAACTGCGCGAAAAGCATGTATTCTTGCTTAATACAACGAAACAAGCTGTTTTAGACCGAAACGAGCTAAATCACAACACATCGGTTTTACAAGTGTCTAATACGCGTCAAAACTTTTTCTCTTATAACTGCGCGAAAAGCATGTATTGTTGCTTAATACAACGAAACAAGCTGTTTTAGACCGAAAGGAGCTAAATCTGAACACATCGGTTTTACAAGTATCCACGTGATACTCGTCAAAACTTTTTCTCTTATAACTGCGCGAAAAGCATGTATTCTTGCTTAATACAGCGAAACAAGCTGTTTTAGACCGAAATGAGCTAAATCACAACACATCGGTTTTACAAGTGTTCCTCTGATACGCGTCAAAACTTTTTCTTTTAAAACTGCGCGAAAAGCATGTATTCTTGCTTAATACAGCGAAACAAGCTGTTTTAGACCGAAACGAGCTAAATCACAACACATCGGTATTACAAGTGTTCCACGTGATACTCGTCAAAACTTTTTCTCTTTTAACTGCGCGAAAAGCATGTATTCTTGCTTAATACAACGAAACAAGCTGTTTTAGACCGAAACGAGCTAATCACAACACATCGGTTTTACAAGTGTCTCTCTAATACGCGTCAAAACTTTTTCTCTTATAACTGCGCGAAAAGCATGTATTCGTGCTTAATACAACGAAACAAGCTGTTTTAGACCGAAACGAGCTAAATCTGAACACATCGGTTTTACAAGTATCCACGTGATACTCGTCAACTTTTTCTCTTATAACTGCACGAAAAGCATGTATTCTTGCTTAATACAACGAAACAAGCTGTTTTAGACCGAAACGAGCTAAATCACAACACATCGGTTTTACAAGTGTCTCTGATACGCGTCAAAACTTTTTCTTCTATAACTGCGCGTAAAGCATGTATTCGTGCTTAATACAATGAAACAAGCTGTTTTAGACCGAAACGAGCTAAATCTGAACACATCGGTTTTACAAGTGTTCCTCTGATACGCGTCAAAACTTTTTCTCTTATAACTGCGCGAAAAGCATGTATTCTTGCTTAATACAGCGAAACAAGCTGTTTTAGACCGAAACGAGCTAAATCACAACACATCGGTTTTACAAGTGTTCCTCTGATACGCTTCAAAACTTTTTCTCTTATAACTGCGCGAAAAGCATGTATTCTTGCTTAATACAGCGAAACAAGCTGTTTTAGACCGAAACGAGCTAAATCACAACACATCGGTATTACAAGTGGTCCACGTGATACTCGTCAAAACTTTTTCTCTTTTAACTGCGCGAAAAGCATGTACTCGTGCTTAATACAACGAAACAAGCTGTTTTAGACCGAAAGGAGCTAAATCTGAACACATCGGTTTTACAAGTATCCACGTGATACTCGTCAAAACTTTTTCTCTTATAACTGCGCGAAAAGCATGTATTCTTGCTTAATACAACGAAACAAGCTGTTTTAGACCGAAACGAGCTAAATCTGAACACATCGGTTTTACAAGTGTTCCTCTGATACGCGTCAAAACTTCTTCTCTTATAACTGCGCGAAAAGCATGTATTCTTGCTTAATACAGCGAAACAAGCTGTTTTAGACCGAAACGAGCTAAATCACAACACATCGGTTTTACAAGTGTTCCTCTGATACGCGTCTAAACTTTTTCTCTTATAACTGCGCGAAAAGCATGTATTCGTGCTTAATACAACGAAACAAGCTGTTTCAGACCGAAACGAGCTAAATCTGAACACATCGGTTTCACAAGTGTCCCTGTGACACGCGTCAAAACTTTTTCTCTTATAACTGCGCGAAAAGCATGTATTCTTGCTTAATACAGCGAAACAAGCTGTTTTAGACCGAAATGAGCTAAATCACAACACATCGGTACTACAAGTGTTCCACGTGATACTCGTCAAAACTTTTTCTCTTATAACTGCGCGAAAAGCATGTATTCTTGCTTAATACAGCGAAACAAGCTGTTTTAGACCGAAACGAGCTAAATCACAACACATCGGTATTACAAGTGTTCCACGTGATACTCGTCAAAACTTTTTCTCTTTTAACTGCGCGAAAAGCATGTATTCGTGCTTAATACAACGAAACAAGCTGTTTTTGACCGAAACGAGCTAAATCTGAACACATCGGTTTTACAAGTATCCACGTGATACTCGTCAAAACTTTTTCTCCTATAACTGCGCGAAAAGCATGTATTCTTGCTTAATACAACGAAACAAGCTGTTTTAGACCGAAACGAGCTAAATCACAACACATCGGTTTTACAAGTGTCTCTCTAATACGCGTCAAAACGTTTTCTCTTATAACTGCGCGAAAAGCATGTATTCTTGCTTAATACAACGAAACAAGCTGTTTTAGACCGAAAGTAGCTAAATCTGAACACATCGGTTTTACAAGTATCCACGTGATACTCGTCAAAACTTTTTCTCTTATAACTGCGCGAAAAGCATGTATTCTTGCTTAATACAGCGAAACAAGCTGTTTTAGACCGAAATGAGCTAAATCACAACACATCGGTTTTACAAGTGTTCCTCTGATACGCGTCAAAACTTTTTCTTTTAAAACTGCGCGAAAAGCATGTATTCTTGCTTAATACAGCGAAACAAGCTGTTTTAGACCGAAACGAGCTAAATCACAACACATCGGTATTACAAGTGTTCCACGTGATACTCGTCAAAACTTTTTCTCTTTTAACTGCGCGAAAAGCATGTATTCTTGCTTAATACAACGAAACAAGCTGTTTTAGACCGAAACGAGCTAATCACAACACATCGGTTTTACAAGTGTCTCTCTAATACGCGTCAAAACTTTTTCTCTTATAACTGCACGAAAAGCATGTATTCTTGCTTAATACAACGAAACAAGCTGTTTTAGACCGAAACGAGCTAAATCTGAACACATCGGTTTTACAAGTATCCACGTGATACTCGTCAAAACTTTTTCTCTTATAACTGCGCGAAAAGCATGTATTCTTGCTTAATACAGCGAATCAAGTTGTTTTAGACCGAAACGAGCTAAATCACAACACATCGGTACTACAAGTGTTCCACATGATACTCGTCAAAACTTTTTCTCTTATAACTGCGCGAAAAGCATGTATTCTTGCTTAATACAGCGAAACAAGCTGTTTTAGACCGAAACGAGCTAAATCACAACACATCGGTATTACAAGTGTTCCACGTGATACTCGTCAAAACTTTTTCTCTTTTAACTGCGCGAAAAGCATGTATTCGTGCTTAATACAACGAAACAGGCTGTTTTTGACCGAAACGAGCTAAATCTGAACACATCGGTTTTACAAGTATCCACGTGATACTCGTCAAAACTTTTTCTCTTATAACTGCGCCAAAAGCATGTATTCTTGCTTAATACAACGAAACAAGCTGTTTTAGACCGAAACGAGCTAAATCACAACACATCGGTTTTGCAAGTGTCTCTCTAATACGCGTCAAAACTTTTTCTCCTATAACTGCGCGAAAAGCATGTATTCTTGCTTAATACAGAGAAACAAGCTGTTTTAGACCGAAACGAGCTAAATCACAACACATCGGTTTTACAAGTTTTCCTCTGATACGCGTCAAAACTTTTTCTCTTATAACTGCGCGAAAAGCATGTATTCTTGCTTAATACAGCGGAACAAGCTGTTTTAGACCGAAACGAGCTAAATCACAACACATCGGTATTACAAGTGTTAAACGTGATACTCGTCAAAACTTTTTCTCTTATAACTGCGCGAAAAGCATGTATTCGTGCTTAATACAACGAAACAAGCTGTTTTAGACCGAAACGAGCTAAATCTGAACACATCGGTTTTACAAGTATCCACGTGATACTCAAAACTTTTTCTCTTATAACTGCGCGAAAAGCATGTATTCTTGCTTAATACAACGAAACAAGCTGTTTTAGACCGAAACGAGCTAAATCACAACACATCGGTTTTACAAGTGTCTCTGATACGCGTCAAAACTTTTTCTTCTATAACTGCGCGTAAAGCATGTATTCGTGCTTAATACAACGAAACAAGCTGTTTTAGACCGAAAGGAGCTAAATCTGAACACATCGGTTTTACAAGTATCCACGTGATACTCGTCAAAACTTTTTCTCTTATAACTGCGCGAAAAGCATGTATTCTTGCTTAATACAACGAAACAAGCTGTTTTAGACCGAAACGAGCTAAATCTGAACACATCGGTTTTACAAGTGTTCCTCTGATACGCGTCAAAACTTCTTCTCTTATAACTGCGCGAAAAGCATGTATTCTTGCTTAATACAGCGAAACAAGCTGTTTTAGACCGAAACGAGCTAAATCACAACACATCGGTTTTACAAGTGTTCCTCTGATACGCGTCTAAACTTTTTCTCTTATAACTGCGCGAAAAGCATGTATTCGTGCTTAATACAACGAAACAAGCTGTTTCAGACCGAAACGAGCTAAATCTGAACACATCGGTTTCACAAGTGTCCCTGTGACACGCGTCAAAACTTTTTCTCTTATAACTGCGCGAAAAGCATGTATTCTTGCTTAATACAGCGAAACAAGCTGTTTTAGACCGAAATGAGCTAAATCACAACACATCGGTACTACAAGTGTTCCACGTGATACTCGTCAAAACTTTTTCTCTTATAACTGCGCGAAAAGCATGTATTCTTGCTTAATACAGCGAAACAAGCTGTTTTAGACCGAAACGAGCTAAATCACAACACATCGGTATTACAAGTGTTCCACGTGATACTCGTCAAAACTTTTTCTCTTTTAACTGCGCGAAAAGCATGTATTCGTGCTTAATACAACGAAACAAGCTGTTTTTGACCGAAACGAGCTAAATCTGAACACATCGGTTTTACAAGTATCCACGTGATACTCGTCAAAACTTTTTCTCCTATAACTGCGCGAAAAGCATGTATTCTTGCTTAATACAACGAAACAAGCTGTTTTAGACCGAAACGAGCTAAATCACAACACATCGGTTTTACAAGTGTCTCTCTAATACGCGTCAAAACGTTTTCTCTTATAACTGCGCGAAAAGCATGTATTCTTGCTTAATACAACGAAACAAGCTGTTTTAGACCGAAAGTAGCTAAATCTGAACACATCGGTTTTACAAGTATCCACGTGATACTCGTCAAAACTTTTTCTCTTATAACTGCGCGAAAAGCATGTATTCTTGCTTAATACAGCGAAACAAGCTGTTTTAGACCGAAATGAGCTAAATCACAACACATCGGTTTTACAAGTGTTCCTCTGATACGCGTCAAAACTTTTTCTTTTAAAACTGCGCGAAAAGCATGTATTCTTGCTTAATACAGCGAAACAAGCTGTTTTAGACCGAAACGAGCTAAATCACAACACATCGGTATTACAAGTGTTCCACGTGATACTCGTCAAAACTTTTTCTCTTTTAACTGCGCGAAAAGCATGTATTCTTGCTTAATACAACGAAACAAGCTGTTTTAGACCGAAACGAGCTAATCACAACACATCGGTTTTACAAGTGTCTCTCTAATACGCGTCAAAACTTTTTCTCTTATAACTGCACGAAAAGCATGTATTCTTGCTTAATACAACGAAACAAGCTGTTTTAGACCGAAACGAGCTAAATCTGAACACATCGGTTTTACAAGTATCCACGTGATACTCGTCAAAACTTTTTCTCTTATAACTGCGCGAAAAGCATGTATTCTTGCTTAATACAGCGAATCAAGTTGTTTTAGACCGAAACGAGCTAAATCACAACACATCGGTACTACAAGTGTTCCACATGATACTCGTCAAAACTTTTTCTCTTATAACTGCGCGAAAAGCATGTATTCTTGCTTAATACAGCGAAACAAGCTGTTTTAGACCGAAACGAGCTAAATCACAACACATCGGTATTACAAGTGTTCCACGTGATACTCGTCAAAACTTTTTCTCTTTTAACTGCGCGAAAAGCATGTATTCGTGCTTAATACAACGAAACAGGCTGTTTTTGACCGAAACGAGCTAAATCTGAACACATCGGTTTTACAAGTATCCACGTGATACTCGTCAAAACTTTTTCTCTTATAACTGCGCCAAAAGCATGTATTCTTGCTTAATACAACGAAACAAGCTGTTTTAGACCGAAACGAGCTAAATCACAACACATCGGTTTTGCAAGTGTCTCTCTAATACGCGTCAAAACTTTTTCTCCTATAACTGCGCGAAAAGCATGTATTCTTGCTTAATACAGAGAAACAAGCTGTTTTAGACCGAAACGAGCTAAATCACAACACATCGGTTTTACAAGTTTTCCTCTGATACGCGTCAAAACTTTTTCTCTTATAACTGCGCGAAAAGCATGTATTCTTGCTTAATACAGCGGAACAAGCTGTTTTAGACCGAAACGAGCTAAATCACAACACATCGGTATTACAAGTGTTAAACGTGATACTCGTCAAAACTTTTTCTCTTATAACTGCGCGAAAAGCATGTATTCGTGCTTAATACAACGAAACAAGCTGTTTTAGACCGAAACGAGCTAAATCTGAACACATCGGTTTTACAAGTATCCACGTGATACTCAAAACTTTTTCTCTTATAACTGCGCGAAAAGCATGTATTCTTGCTTAATACAACGAAACAAGCTGTTTTAGACCGAAACGAGCTAAATCACAACACATCGGTTTTACAAGTGTCTCTGATACGCGTCAAAACTTTTTCTTCTATAACTGCGCGTAAAGCATGTATTCGTGCTTAATACAACGAAACAAGCTGTTTTAGACCGAAACGAGCTAAATCTGAACACATCGGTTTTACAAGTGTTCCTCTGATACGCGTCAAAACTTTTTCTCTTATAACTGCGCGAAAAGCATGTATTCTTGCTTAATACAGCGAAACAAGCTGTTTTAGACCGAAACGAGCTAAATCACAACACATCGGTTTTACAAGTGTTCCTCTGATACGCGTCAAAACTTTTTCTCCTATAACTGCGCGAAAAGCATGTATTCTTGCTTAATACAGCGAAACAAGCTGTTTTAGACCGAAACGAGCTAAATCACAACACATCGGTTTTACAAGTGTTCCTCTGATACGCGTCTAAACTTTTTCTTTTATAACTGCGCGAAAAGCATGTATTCGTGCTTAATACAACGAAACAAGCTGTTTCAGACCGAAACAAGCTAAATCTGAACACATCGGTTTCACAAGTGTCCCTGTGACACGCGTCAAAACTTTTTCTCTTATAACTGCGCGAAAAGCATGTATTCTTGCTTAATACAGCGAAACAAGCTGTTTTAGACCGAAATGAGCTAAATCACAACACATCGGTACTACAAGTGTTCCACGTGATACTCGTCAAAACTTTTTCTCTTATAACTGCGCGAAAAGCATGTATTCTTGCTTAATACAGCGAAACAAGCTGTTTTAGAGCGAAACGAGCTAAATCACAACACATCGGTATTACAAGTGTTCCACGTGATACTCGTCAAAACTTTTTCTCTTTTAACTGCGCGAAAAGCATGTATTCGTGCTTAATACAACGAAACAAGCTGTTTTTGACCGAAACGAGCTAAATCTGAACACATCGGTTTTACAAGTATCCACGTGATACTCGTCAAAACTTTTTCTCTTATAACTGCGCGAAAAGCATGTATTCTTGCTTAATACAACGAAACAAGCTGTTTTAGACCGAAACGAGCTAAATCACAACACATCGGTTTTACAAGTGTCTCTCTAATACGCGTCAAAACTTTTTCTCTTATAACTGCGCGAAAAGCATGTATTCTTGCTTAATACAACGAAACAAGCTGTTTTAGACCGAAACGAGCTAAATCTGAACACATCGGTTTTACAAGTATCCACGTGATACTCGTCAAAACTTTTTCTCTTATAACTGCGCGAAAAGCATGTATTCTTGCTTAATACAGCGAAACAAGCTGTTTTAGACCGAAATGAGCTAAATCACAACACATCGGTTTTACAAGTGTTCCTCTGATACGCGTCAAAACTTTTTCTTTTAAAACTGCGCGAAAAGCATGTATTCTTGCTTAATACAGCGAAACAAGCTGTTTTAGACCGAAACGAGCTAAATCACAACACATCGGTATTACAAGTGTTCCACGTGATACCCGTCAAAACTTTTTCTCTTTTAACTGCGCGAAAAGCATGTATTCTTGCTTAATACAACGAAACAAGCTGTTTTAGACCGAAACGAGCTAATCACAACACATCGGTTTTACAAGTGTCTCTCTAATACGCGTCAAAACTTTTTCTCTTATAACTGCACGAAAAGCATGTATTCTTGCTTAATACAACGAAACAAGCTGCTTTAGACCGAAACGAGCTAAATCTGAACACATCGGTTTTACAAGTATCCACGTGATACTCGTCAAAACTTTTTCTCTTATAACTGCGCGAAAAGCATGTATTCTTTTAATACAGCGAATCAAGTTGTTTTAGACCGAAACGATCTAAATCACAACACATCGGTACTACAAGTGTTCCACGTGATACTCGTCAAAACTTTTTCTCTTATAACTGCGCGAAAAGCATGTATTCTTGCTTAATACAGCGAAACAAGCTGTTTTAGACCGAAACGAGCTAAATCACAACACATCGGTATTACAAGTGTTCCACGTGATACTCGTCAAAACTTTTTCTCTTTTAACTGCGCGAAAAGCATGTATTCGTGCTTAATACAACGAAACAAGCTGTTTTTGACCGAAACGAGCTAAATCTGAACACATCGGTTTTACAAGTATCCACGTGATACTCGTCAAAACTTTTTCTCCTATAACTGCGCGAAAAGCATGTATTCTAGCTTAATACAACGAAACAAGCTGTTTTAGACCGAAACGAGCTAAATCACAACACATCGGTTTTACAAGTGTCTCTCTAATACGCGTCAAAACTTTTTCTCTTATAACTGCGCGAAAAGCATGTATTCTTGCTTAATACAACGAAACAAGCTGTTTTAGACCGAAAGGAGCTAAATCTGAACACATCGGTTTTACAAGTATCCACGTGATACTCGTCAAAACTTTTTCTCTAATAACTGCGCGAAAAGCATGTATTCTTGCTTAATACAGCGAAACAAGCTGTTTTAGACCGAAATGAGCTAAATCACAACACATCGGTTTTACAAGTGTTCCTCTGATACGCGTCAAAACTTTTTCTTTTAAAACTGCGCGAAAAGCATGTATTCTTCCTTAATACAGCGAAACAAGGTGTTTTAGACCGAAACGAGCTAAATCACAACACATCGGTATTACAAGTGTTCCACGTGATACTCGTCAAAACTTTTTCTCTTTTAACTGCGCGAAAAGCATGTATTCTTGCTTAATACAACGAAACAAGCTGTTTTAGACCGAAACGAGCTAATCACAACACATCGGTTTTACAAGTGTCTCTCTAATACGCGTCAAAACTTTTTCTCTTATAACTGCGCGAAAAGCATGTATTCTTGCTTAATACAGCGAATCAAGTTGTTTTAGACCGAAACGAGCTAAATCACAACACATCGGTACTACAAGTGTTCCACGTGATACTCGTCAAAACTTTTTCTCTTATAACTGCGCGAAAAGCATGTATTCTTGCTTAATACAGCGAAACAAGCTGTTTTAGACCGAAACGAGCTAAATCACAACACATCGGTATTACAAGTGTTCCACGTGATACTCGTCAAAACTTTTTCTCTTTTAAATGCGCGAAAAGCATGTATTCGTGCTTAATACAACGAAACAGGCTGTTTTTGACCGAAACGAGCTAAATCTGAACACATCGGTTTTACAAGTATCCACGTGATACTCGTCAAAACTTTTTCTCCTATAACTGCGCGAAAAGCATGTATTCTAGCTTAATACAACGAAACAAGCTGTTTTAGACCGAAACGAGCTAAATCACAACACATCGGTTTTACAAGTGTCTCTCTAATACGCGTCAAAACTTTTTCTCTTATAACTGCGCGAAAAGCATGTATTCTTGCTTAATACAACGAAACAAGCTGTTTTAGACCGAAAGGAGCTAAATCTGAACACATCGGTTTTACAAGTATCCACGTGATACTCGTCAAAACTTTTTCTCTTATAACTGCGCGAAAAGCATGTATTCTTGCTTAATACAGCGAAACAAGCTGTTTTAGACCGAAATGAGCTAAATCACAACACATCGGTTTTACAAGTGTTCCTCTGATACGCGTCAAAACTTTTTCTTTTAAAACTGCGCGAAAAGCATGTATTCTTCCTTAATACAGCGAAACAAGGTGTTTTAGACCGAAACGAGCTAAATCACAACACATCGGTATTACAAGTGTTCCACGTGATACTCAAAACTTTTTCTCTTTTAACTGCGCGAAAAGCATGTATTCTTGCTTAATACAACGAAACAAGCTGTTTTAGACCGAAACGAGCTAATCACAACACATCGGTTTTACAAGTGTCTCTCTAATACGCGTCAAAACTTTTTCTCTTATAACTGCGCGAAAAGCATGTATTCTTGCTTAATACAGCGAATCAAGTTGTTTTAGACCGAAACGAGCTAAATCACAACACATCGGTACTACAAGTGTTCCACGTGATACTCGTCAAAACTTTTTCTCTTATAACTGCGCGAAAAGCATGTATTCTTGCTTAATACAGCGAAACAAGCTGTTTTAGACCGAAACGAGCTAAATCACAACACATCGGTATTACAAGTGTTCCACGTGATACTCGTCAAAACTTTTTCTCTTTTAACTGCGCGAAAAGCATGTATTCGTGCTTAATACAACGAAACAGGCTGTTTTTGACCGAAACGAGCTAAATCTGAACACATCGGTTTTACAAGTATCCACGTGATACTCGTCAAAACTTTTTCTCTTATAACTGCGCCAAAAGCATGTATTCTTGCTTAATACAACGAAACAAGCTGTTTTAGACCGAAACGAGCTAAATCACAACACATCGGTTTTGCAAGTGTCTCTCTAATACGCGTCAAAACTTTTTCTCCTATAACTGCGCGAAAAGCATGTATTCTTGCTTAATACAGCGAAACAAGCTGTTTTAGACCGAAACGAGCTAAATCACAACACATCGGTTTTACAAGTTTTCCTCTGATACGCGTCAAAACTTTTTCTCTTATAACTGCGCGAAAAGCATGTATTCTTGCTTAATACAGCGGAACAAGCTGTTTTAGACCGAAACGAGCTAAATCACAACACATCGGTATTACAAGTGTTAAACGTGACACTCGTCAAAACTTTTTCTCTTATAACTGCGCGAAAAGCATGTATTCGTGCTTAATACAACGAAACAAGCTGTTTTAGACCGAAACGAGCTAAATCTGAACACATCGGTTTTACAAGTATCCACGTGATACTCAAAACTTTTTCTCTTATAACTGCGCGAAAAGCATGTATTCTTGCTTAATACAACGAAACAAGCTGTTTTAGACCGAAACGAGCTAAATCACAACACATCGGTTTTACAAGTGTCTCTGTAATACGCGTCAAAACTTTTTCTCTTATAACTGCGCGAAAAGCATGTATTCTTGCTTAATACAGCGAAACAAGCTGTTTTAGACCGAAACGAGCTAAATCACAACACAAAGGTTTTACAAGTGTTCCTCTGATACGCGTCAAAACTTTTTCTCTTATAACTGCGCGAAAAGCATGTATTCTTGCTTATTACTACGAAACAAGCTGTTTCAAACCGAAACGAGCTAAATCTGAACACATCGGTTTACAAGTGTCCCTGTGACACGCGTCAAAACTTTTTCTCTTATAACTGCGCGAAAAGCATGTATTCTTGCTTAATACAACGAAACAAGCTGTTTTAGACCGAAACGAGCTAAATCACAACACATCGGTTTACAAGTGTCTCTGATACGCGTCAAAACTTTTTCTTCTATAACTGCGCGTAAAGCATGTATTCGTGCTTAATACAACGAAACAAGCTGTTTTAGACCGAAACGAGCTAAATCTGAACACATCGGTTTTACAAGTGTTCCTCTGATACGCGTCAAAACTTTTTCTCTTATAACTGCGCGAAAAGCATGTATTCTTGCTTAATACAGCGAAACAAGCTGTTTTAGACCGAAACGAGCTAAATCACAACACATCGGTTTTACAAGTGTTCCTCTGATACGCGTCAAAACTTTTTCTCCTATAACTGCGCGAAAAGCATGTATTCTTGCTTAATACAGCGAAACAAGCTGTTTTAGACCGAAACGAGCTAAATCACAACACATCGGTTTTACAAGTGTTCCTCTGATACGCGTCTAAACTTTTTCTCTTATAACTGCGCGAAAAGCATGTATTCGTGCTTAATACAACGAAACAAGCTGTTTCAGACCGAAACGAGCTAAATCTGAACACATCGGTTTCACAAGTGTCCCTGTGACACGCGTCAAAACTTTTTCTCTTATAACTGCGTGAAAAGCATGTATTCTTGCTTAATACAGCGAAACAAGCTGTTTTAGACCGAAATGAGCTAAATCACAACACATCGGTACTACAAGTGTTCCACGTGATACTCGTCAAAACTTTTTCTCTTATAACTGCGCGAAAAGCATGTATTCTTGCTTAATACAGCGAAACAAGCTGTTTTAGACCGAAACGAGCTAAATCACAACACCGGTATTACAAGTGTTCCACGTGATACTCGTCAAAACTTTTTCTCTTTTAACTGCGCGAAAAGCATGTATTCGTGCTTAATACAACGAAACAAGCTGTTTTTGACCGAAACGAGCTAAATCTGAACACATCGGTTTTACAAGTATCCACGTGATACTCGTCAAAACTTTTTCTCCTATAACTGCGCGAAAAGCATGTATTCTTGCTTAATACAACGAAACAAGCTGTTTTAGACCGATACGAGCTAAATCACAACACATCGGTTTTACAAGTGTCTAATACGCGTCAAAACTTTTTCTCTTATAACTGCGCGAAAAGCATGTATTCTTGCTTAATACAACGAAACAAGCTGTTTTAGACCGAAAGGAGCTAAATCTGAACGCATCGGTTTTACAAGTATCCACGTGATACTCGTCAAAACTTTTTCTCTTATAACTGCGCGAAAAGCATGTATTCTTGCTTAATACAGCGAAACAAGCTGTTTTAGACCGAAATGAGCTAAATCACAACACATCGGTTTTACAAGTGTTCCTCTGATACGCGTCAAAACTTTTTCTTTTAAAACTGCGCGAAAAGCATGTATTCTTGCTTAATACAGCGAAACAAGCTGTTTTAGACCGAAACGAGCTAAATCACAACACAAAGGTTTCACAAATGTTCCTCTGATACGCGTCAAAACTTTTTCTCTTATAACTGCGCGAAAAGCATGTATTCGTGCTTAATACAACGAAACAAGCTGTTTCAGACCGAAACGAGCTAAATCTGAACACATCGGTTTTACAAGTGTCCCTGTGACACGCGTCAAAACTTTTTCTCTTATAACTGCGCGAAAAGCATGTATTCTTGCTTATTACAGCGAAACAAGTTGTTTTAGACCGAAATGAGCTAAATCACAACACATCGGTCTTACAAGTGTTCCTCTGATACGCGTCAAAACTTTTTCTCTTATAACTGCGCGAAAAGCATGTATTCTTGCTTAATACAGCGAAACAAGCTGTTTTAAACCGAAACGAGCTAAATCACAACACATCGGTATTACAAGTGTTCCACGTGATACTCGTCAAAACTTTTTCTCTTATAACTGCGCGAAAAGCATGTATTCTTGCTTAATACAACGAAACAAGCTGTTTTAGACCGAAACGAGCTAAATCACAACACATCGGTTTTACAAGTGTCTCTGATACGCGTCAAAACTTTTTCTTCTATAACTGCGCGTAAAGCATGTATTCGTGCTTAATACAACGAAACAAGCTGTTTTAGACCGAAACGAGCTAAATCTGAACACATCGGTTTTGCAAGTGTTCCTCTGATACGCGTCAAAACTTTTTCTCTTATAACTGCGCGAAAAGCATGTATTCTTGCTCAATACAGCGAAACAAGCTGTTTTAGACCGAAATGAGCTAAATCACAACACATCGGTTTTACAAGTGTTCCTCTGATACGCGTCAAAACTTTTTCTCTTATAACTGCGCGAAAAGCATGTATTCTTGCTTAATACAGCGAAACAAGCTGTTTTAGACCGAAACGAGCTAAATCACAACACATCGGTATTACAAGTGTTCCACGTGATACTCGTCAAAACTTTTTCTCTTATAACTGCGCGAAAAGCATGTATTCGTGCTTAATACAACGAAACAAGCTGTTTTAGACCGAAACGAGCTAAATCTGAACACATCGGTTTTACAAGTATCCACGTGATACTCGTCAAAACTTTTTCTCTTATAACTGCGCCAAAAGCATGTATTCTTGCTTAATACAACGAAACAAGCTGTTTTAGACCGAAACGAGCTAAATCACAACACATCGGTTTTGCAAGTGTCTCTCTAATACGCGTCAAAACTTTTTCTCCTATAACTGCGCGAAAAGCATGTATTCTTGCTTAATACAGCGAAACAAGCTGTTTTAGACCGAAACGAGCTAAATCACAACACATCGGTTTTACAAGTTTTCCTCTGATACGCGTCAAAACTTTTTCTCTTATAACTGCGCGAAAAGCATGTATTCTTGCTTAATACAGCGGAACAAGCTGTTTTAGACCGAAACGAGCTAAATCACAACACATCGGTATTACAAGTGTTAAACGTGATACTCGTCAAAACTTTTTCTCTTATAACTGCGCGAAAAGCATGTATTCGTGCTTAATACAACGAAACAAGCTGTTTTAGACCGAAACGAGCTAAATCTGAACACATCGGTTTTACAAGTATCCACGTGATACTCAAAACTTTTTCTCTTATAACTGCGCGAAAAGCATGTATTCTTGCTTAATACAGCGAAACAAGCTGTTTTAGACCGAAACGAGCTAAATCACAACACATCGGTTTTACAAGTGTTCCTCTGATACGCGTCAAAACTTTTTCTCCTATAACTGCGCGAAAAGCATGTATTCTTGCTTAATACAGCGAAACAAGCTGTTTTAGACCGAAACGAGCTAAATCACAACACATCGGTTTTACAAGTGTTCCTCTGATACGCGTCTAAACTTTTTCTTTTATAACTGCGCGAAAAGCATGTATTCGTGCTTAATACAACGAAACAAGCTGTTTCAGACCGAAACAAGCTAAATCTGAACACATCGGTTTCACAAGTGTCCCTGTGACACGCGTCAAAACTTTTTCTCTTATAACTGCGCGAAAAGCATGTATTCTTGCTTAATACAGCGAAACAAGCTGTTTTAGACCGAAATGAGCTAAATCACAACACATCGGTACTACAAGTGTTCCACGTGATACTCGTCAAAACTTTTTCTCTTATAACTGCGCGAAAAGCATGTATTCTTGCTTAATACAGCGAAACAAGCTGTTTTAGAGCGAAACGAGCTAAATCACAACACATCGGTATTACAAGTGTTCCACGTGATACTCGTCAAAACTTTTTCTCTTTTAACTGCGCGAAAAGCATGTATTCGTGCTTAATACAACGAAACAAGCTGTTTTTGACCGAAACGAGCTAAATCTGAACACATCGGTTTTACAAGTATCCACGTGATACTCGTCAAAACTTTTTCTCTTATAACTGCGCGAAAAGCATGTATTCTTGCTTAATACAACGAAACAAGCTGTTTTAGACCGAAACGAGCTAAATCACAACACATCGGTTTTACAAGTGTCTCTCTAATACGCGTCAAAACTTTTTCTCTTATAACTGCGCGAAAAGCATGTATTCTTGCTTAATACAACGAAACAAGCTGTTTTAGACCGAAACGAGCTAAATCTGAACACATCGGTTTTACAAGTATCCACGTGATACTCGTCAAAACTTTTTCTCTTATAACTGCGCGAAAAGCATGTATTCTTGCTTAATACAGCGAAACAAGCTGTTTTAGACCGAAATGAGCTAAATCACAACACATCGGTTTTACAAGTGTTCCTCTGATACGCGTCAAAACTTTTTCTTTTAAAACTGCGCGAAAAGCATGTATTCTTGCTTAATACAGCGAAACAAGCTGTTTTAGACCGAAACGAGCTAAATCACAACACATCGGTATTACAAGTGTTCCACGTGATACCCGTCAAAACTTTTTCTCTTTTAACTGCGCGAAAAGCATGTATTCTTGCTTAATACAACGAAACAAGCTGTTTTAGACCGAAACGAGCTAATCACAACACATCGGTTTTACAAGTGTCTCTCTAATACGCGTCAAAACTTTTTCTCTTATAACTGCACGAAAAGCATGTATTCTTGCTTAATACAACGAAACAAGCTGCTTTAGACCGAAACGAGCTAAATCTGAACACATCGGTTTTACAAGTATCCACGTGATACTCGTCAAAACTTTTTCTCTTATAACTGCGCGAAAAGCATGTATTCTTGCTTAATACAGCGAATCAAGTTGTTTTAGACCGAAACGATCTAAATCACAACACATCGGTACTACAAGTGTTCCACGTGATACTCGTCAAAACTTTTTCTCTTATAACTGCGCGAAAAGCATGTATTCTTGCTTAATACAGCGAAACAAGCTGTTTTAGACCGAAACGAGCTAAATCTGAACACATCGGTTTTACAAGTATCCACGTGATACTCGTCAAAACTTTTTCTCCTATAACTGCGCGAAAAGCATGTATTCTAGCTTAATACAACGAAACAAGCTGTTTTAGACCGAAACGAGCTAAATCACAACACATCGGTTTTACAAGTGTCTCTCTAATACGCGTCAAAACTTTTTCTCTTATAACTGCGCGAAAAGCATGTATTCTTGCTTAATACAACGAAACAAGCTGTTTTAGACCGAAAGGAGCTAAATCTGAACACATCGGTTTTACAAGTATCCACGTGATACTCGTCAAAACTTTTTCTCTTATAACTGCGCGAAAAGCATGTATTCTTGCTTAATACAGCGAAACAAGCTGTTTTAGACCGAAATGAGCTAAATCACAACACATCGGTTTTACAAGTGTTCCTCTGATACGCGTCAAAACTTTTTCTTTTAAAACTGCGCGAAAAGCATGTATTCTTCCTTAATACAGCGAAACAAGGTGTTTTAGACCGAAACGAGCTAAATCACAACACATCGGTATTACAAGTGTTCCACGTGATACTCAAAACTTTTTCTCTTTTAACTGCGCGAAAAGCATGTATTCTTGCTTAATACAACGAAACAAGCTGTTTTAGACCGAAACGAGCTAATCACAACACATCGGTTTTACAAGTGTCTCTCTAATACGCGTCAAAACTTTTTCTCTTATAACTGCGCGAAAAGCATGTATTCTTGCTTAATACAGCGAATCAAGTTGTTTTAGACCGAAACGAGCTAAATCACAACACATCGGTACTACAAGTGTTCCACGTGATACTCGTCAAAACTTTTTCTCTTATAACTGCGCGAAAAGCATGTATTCTTGCTTAATACAGCGAAACAAGCTGTTTTAGACCGAAACGAGCTAAATCACAACACATCGGTATTACAAGTGTTCCACGTGATACTCGTCAAAACTTTTTCTCTTTTAACTGCGCGAAAAGCATGTATTCGTGCTTAATACAACGAAACAGGCTGTTTTTGACCGAAACGAGCTAAATCTGAACACATCGGTTTTACAAGTATCCACGTGATACTCGTCAAAACTTTTTCTCTTATAACTGCGCCAAAAGCATGTATTCTTGCTTAATACAACGAAACAAGCTGTTTTAGACCGAAACGAGCTAAATCACAACACATCGGTTTTGCAAGTGTCTCTCTAATACGCGTCAAAACTTTTTCTCCTATAACTGCGCGAAAAGCATGTATTCTTGCTTAATACAGCGAAACAAGCTGTTTTAGACCGAAACGAGCTAAATCACAACACATCGGTTTTACAAGTTTTCCTCTGATACGCGTCAAAACTTTTTCTCTTATAACTGCGCGAAAAGCATGTATTCTTGCTTAATACAGCGGAACAAGCTGTTTTAGACCGAAACGAGCTAAATCACAACACATCGGTATTACAAGTGTTAAACGTGACACTCGTCAAAACTTTTTCTCTTATAACTGCGCGAAAAGCATGTATTCGTGCTTAATACAACGAAACAAGCTGTTTTAGACCGAAACGAGCTAAATCTGAACACATCGGTTTTACAAGTATCCACGTGATACTCAAAACTTTTTCTCTTATAACTGCGCGAAAAGCATGTATTCTTGCTTAATACAACGAAACAAGCTGTTTTAGACCGAAACGAGCTAAATCACAACACATCGGTTTTACAAGTGTCTCTGTAATACGCGTCAAAACTTTTTCTCTTATAACTGCGCGAAAAGCATGTATTCTTGCTTAATACAGCGAAACAAGCTGTTTTAGACCGAAACGAGCTAAATCACAACACAAAGGTTTTACAAGTGTTCCTCTGATACGCGTCAAAACTTTTTCTCTTATAACTGCGCGAAAAGCATGTATTCTTGCTTATTACTACGAAACAAGCTGTTTCAAACCGAAACGAGCTAAATCTGAACACATCGGTTTACAAGTGTCCCTGTGACACGCGTCAAAACTTTTTCTCTTATAACTGCGCGAAAAGCATGTATTCTTGCTTAATACAACGAAACAAGCTGTTTTAGACCGAAACGAGCTAAATCACAACACATCGGTTTACAAGTGTCTCTGATACGCGTCAAAACTTTTTCTTCTATAACTGCGCGTAAAGCATGTATTCGTGCTTAATACAACGAAACAAGCTGTTTTAGACCGAAACGAGCTAAATCTGAACACATCGGTTTTACAAGTGTTCCTCTGATACGCGTCAAAACTTTTTCTCTTATAACTGCGCGAAAAGCATGTATTCTTGCTTAATACAGCGAAACAAGCTGTTTTAGACCGAAACGAGCTAAATCACAACACATCGGTTTTACAAGTGTTCCTCTGATACGCGTCAAAACTTTTTCTCCTATAACTGCGCGAAAAGCATGTATTCTTGCTTAATACAGCGAAACAAGCTGTTTTAGACCGAAACGAGCTAAATCACAACACATCGGTTTTACAAGTGTTCCTCTGATACGCGTCTAAACTTTTTCTCTTATAACTGCGCGAAAAGCATGTATTCGTGCTTAATACAACGAAACAAGCTGTTTCAGACCGAAACGAGCTAAATCTGAACACATCGGTTTCACAAGTGTCCCTGTGACACGCGTCAAAACTTTTTCTCTTATAACTGCGTGAAAAGCATGTATTCTTGCTTAATACAGCG
Source organism: Amblyomma americanum (assembly GCF_052857255.1). NCBI lineage: Eukaryota > Metazoa > Arthropoda > Arachnida > Ixodida > Ixodidae > Amblyomma > Amblyomma americanum. The sequence goes on along the minus strand of NW_027526500.1, from coordinate 218,236 downwards.
AAACAAGCTGTTTTAGACCGAAATGAGCTAAATCACAACACATCGGTACTACAAGTGTTCCACGTGATACTCGTCAAAACTTTTTCTCTTATAACTGCGCGAAAAGCATGTATTCTTGCTTAATACAGCGAAACAAGCTGTTTTAGACCGAAACGAGCTAAATCACAACACCGGTATTACAAGTGTTCCACGTGATACTCGTCAAAACTTTTTCTCTTTTAACTGCGCGAAAAGCATGTATTCGTGCTTAATACAACGAAACAAGCTGTTTTTGACCGAAACGAGCTAAATCTGAACACATCGGTTTTACAAGTATCCACGTGATACTCGTCAAAACTTTTTCTCCTATAACTGCGCGAAAAGCATGTATTCTTGCTTAATACAACGAAACAAGCTGTTTTAGACCGATACGAGCTAAATCACAACACATCGGTTTTACAAGTGTCTAATACGCGTCAAAACTTTTTCTCTTATAACTGCGCGAAAAGCATGTATTCTTGCTTAATACAACGAAACAAGCTGTTTTAGACCGAAAGGAGCTAAATCTGAACGCATCGGTTTTACAAGTATCCACGTGATACTCGTCAAAACTTTTTCTCTTATAACTGCGCGAAAAGCATGTATTCTTGCTTAATACAGCGAAACAAGCTGTTTTAGACCGAAATGAGCTAAATCACAACACATCGGTTTTACAAGTGTTCCTCTGATACGCGTCAAAACTTTTTCTTTTAAAACTGCGCGAAAAGCATGTATTCTTGCTTAATACAGCGAAACAAGCTGTTTTAGACCGAAACGAGCTAAATCACAACACAAAGGTTTTACAAATGTTCCTCTGATACGCGTCAAAACTTTTTCTCTTATAACTGCGCGAAAAGCATGTATTCGTGCTTAATACAACGAAACAAGCTGTTTCAGACCGAAACGAGCTAAATCTGAACACATCGGTTTTACAAGTGTCCCTGTGACACGCGTCAAAACTTTTTCTCTTATAACTGCGCGAAAAGCATGTATTCTTGCTTATTACAGCGAAACAAGTTGTTTTAGACCGAAATGAGCTAAATCACAACACATCGGTCTTACAAGTGTTCCTCTGATACGCGTCAAAACTTTTTCTCTTATAACTGCGCGAAAAGCATGTATTCTTGCTTAATACAGCGAAACAAGCTGTTTTAAACCGAAACGAGCTAAATCACAACACATCGGTATTACAAGTGTTCCACGTGATACTCGTCAAAACTTTTTCTCTTATAACTGCGCGAAAAGCATGTATTCTTGCTTAATACAGCGAAACAAGCTGTTTTAGACCGAAACGAGCTAAATCACAACACAAAGGTTATACAAGTGTTCCTCTGATACGCGTCAAAACTTTTTCTCTTATAACTGCGCGAAAAGCATGTATTCTTGCTTAATACAACGAAACAAGCTGTTTTAGACCGAAACGAGCTAAATCACAACACATCGGTTTTACAAGTGTTCCTCTGATACGCGTCTAAACTTTTTCTCTTATAACTGCGCGAAAAGCATGTATTCGTGCTTAATACAACGAAACAAGCTGTTTTAGACCGAAACGAGCTAAATCTGAACACATCGGTTTTACAAGTGTCCCTGGGACACGCGTCAAAACTTTTTCTCTTATAACTGCGCGAAAAGCATGTATTCTTGCTTAATACAGCGAAACAAGCTGTTTTAGACCGAAATGAGCTAAATCACAACACATCGGTTTTACAAGTGTTCCTCTGATACGCGTCAAAACTTTTTTCTCTTATAACTGCGCGAAAAGCATGTTTTCTTGCTTAGTCCAACGAAACAAGCTGTTTTAGACCGAAACGAGGTAAATCTGAACACATCGGTTTTACAAGTGTCCTTGTGACATGCCTTTAAAACTTTTTCTCTTATAACTGCGCGAAAAGCATGTATTCCTGCTTAATACAGCGAAACAAGCTGTTTTAGACCAAAACGAGCTAAATCACAACACATCGGTTTTACAAGTGTTCCTCTGTTACGCGTCAAATTTTTTTCTCTTATAACTGCGCGAAAAGCATGTATTCTTGCTTAATACAGCGAAACAAGCTGTTTTAGACCGAAACGAGCTAAATCACAACACATCATTTTTACAAGTGTTCCTCTGATACGCGTCTAAACTTTTTCTCTTATAACTGCGCGAAAAGCATGTATTCGTGCTTAATACAACGAAACAAGCTGTTTTAGACCGAAACGAGCTGAATCTGAACACATCGGTTTTACAAGTGTCCTTGTGACACGCGTCAAAACTTTTTCTCTTATAACTGCGCGAAAAGCATGTATTCTTGCTTAATACAGCGAAACAAGCTCTTTTAGACCGAAACGAGCTAAATCACAACACATCGGTATTACAAGTGTTCCACGTGATACTCGTCAAAACGTTTTCTCTTATAACTGCGCGAAAAGCATGTATTCGTGCTTACTACAAAGAAACAAGGTGTTTTAGACCGAAACGAGCTAAATCTGAACACATCGGTTTTACAAGTATCCACGTGATACTCGTCAAAACTTTTTCTCTTATAACTGCGCCAAAAGCATGTATTCTTGCTTAATACAACGAAACAAGCTGTTTTAGACCGAAACGAGCTAAATCACAACACATCGGTTTTGCAAGTGTCTCTCTAATACGCGTCAAAACTTTTTCTCCTATAACTGCGCGAAAAGCATGTATTCTTGCTTAATACAGCGAAACAAGCTGTTTTAGACCGAAACGAGCTAAATCACAACACATCGGTTTTACAAGTTTTCCTCTGATACGCGTCAAAACTTTTTCTCTTATAACTGCGCGAAAAGCATGTATTCTTGCTTAATACAGCGGAACAAGCTGTTTTAGACCGAAACGAGCTAAATCACAACACATCGGTATTACAAGTGTTAAACGTGATACTCGTCAAAACTTTTTCTCTTATAACTGCGCGAAAAGCATGTATTCGTGCTTAATACAACGAAACAAGCTGTTTTAGACCGAAACGAGCTAAATCTGAACACATCGGTTTTACAAGTATCCACGTGATACTCAAAACTTTTTCTCTTATAACTGCGCGAAAAGCATGTATTCTTGCTTAATACAGCGAAACAAGCTGTTTTAGACCGAAACGAGCTAAATCACAACACATCGGTTTTACAAGTGTTCCTCTGATACGCGTCAAAACTTTTTCTCCTATAACTGCGCGAAAAGCATGTATTCTTGCTTAATACAGCGAAACAAGCTGTTTTAGACCGAAACGAGCTAAATCACAACACATCGGTTTTACAAGTGTTCCTCTGATACGCGTCTAAACTTTTTCTTTTATAACTGCGCGAAAAGCATGTATTCGTGCTTAATACAACGAAACAAGCTGTTTCAGACCGAAACAAGCTAAATCTGAACACATCGGTTTCACAAGTGTCCCTGTGACACGCGTCAAAACTTTTTCTCTTATAACTGCGCGAAAAGCATGTATTCTTGCTTAATACAGCGAAACAAGCTGTTTTAGACCGAAATGAGCTAAATCACAACACATCGGTACTACAAGTGTTCCACGTGATACTCGTCAAAACTTTTTCTCTTATAACTGCGCGAAAAGCATGTATTCTTGCTTAATACAGCGAAACAAGCTGTTTTAGAGCGAAACGAGCTAAATCACAACACATCGGTATTACAAGTGTTCCACGTGATACTCGTCAAAACTTTTTCTCTTTTAACTGCGCGAAAAGCATGTATTCGTGCTTAATACAACGAAACAAGCTGTTTTTGACCGAAACGAGCTAAATCTGAACACATCGGTTTTACAAGTATCCACGTGATACTCGTCAAAACTTTTTCTCTTATAACTGCGCGAAAAGCATGTATTCTTGCTTAATACAACGAAACAAGCTGTTTTAGACCGAAACGAGCTAAATCACAACACATCGGTTTTACAAGTGTCTCTCTAATACGCGTCAAAACTTTTTCTCTTATAACTGCGCGAAAAGCATGTATTCTTGCTTAATACAACGAAACAAGCTGTTTTAGACCGAAACGAGCTAAATCTGAACACATCGGTTTTACAAGTATCCACGTGATACTCGTCAAAACTTTTTCTTTTATAACTGCGCGAAAAGCATGTATTCTTGCTTAATACAGCGAAACAAGCTGTTTTAGACCGAAATGAGCTAAATCACAACACATCGGTTTTACAAGTGTTCCTCTGATACGCGTCAAAACTTTTTCTTTTAAAACTGCGCGAAAAGCATGTATTCTTGCTTAATACAGCGAAACAAGCTGTTTTAGACCGAAACGAGCTAAATCACAACACATCGGTATTACAAGTGTTCCACGTGATACCCGTCAAAACTTTTTCTCTTTTAACTGCGCGAAAAGCATGTATTCTTGCTTAATACAACGAAACAAGCTGTTTTAGACCGAAACGAGCTAATCACAACACATCGGTTTTACAAGTGTCTCTCTAATACGCGTCAAAACTTTTTCTCTTATAACTGCACGAAAAGCATGTATTCTTGCTTAATACAACGAAACAAGCTGCTTTAGACCGAAACGAGCTAAATCTGAACACATCGGTTTTACAAGTATCCACGTGATACTCGTCAAAACTTTTTCTCTTATAACTGCGCGAAAAGCATGTATTCTTGCTTAATACAGCGAATCAAGTTGTTTTAGACCGAAACGATCTAAATCACAACACATCGGTACTACAAGTGTTCCACGTGATACTCGTCAAAACTTTTTCTCTTATAACTGCGCGAAAAGCATGTATTCTTGCTTAATACAGCGAAACAAGCTGTTTTAGACCGAAACGAGCTAAATCTGAACACATCGGTTTTACAAGTATCCACGTGATACTCGTCAAAACTTTTTCTCCTATAACTGCGCGAAAAGCATGTATTCTAGCTTAATACAACGAAACAAGCTGTTTTAGACCGAAACGAGCTAAATCACAACACATCGGTTTTACAAGTGTCTCTCTAATACGCGTCAAAACTTTTTCTCTTATAACTGCGCGAAAAGCATGTATTCTTGCTTAATACAACGAAACAAGCTGTTTTAGACCGAAAGGAGCTAAATCTGAACACATCGGTTTTACAAGTATCCACGTGATACTCGTCAAAACTTTTTCTCTTATAACTGCGCGAAAAGCATGTATTCTTGCTTAATACAGCGAAACAAGCTGTTTTAGACCGAAATGAGCTAAATCACAACACATCGGTTTTACAAGTGTTCCTCTGATACGCGTCAAAACTTTTTCTTTTAAAACTGCGCGAAAAGCATGTATTCTTCCTTAATACAGCGAAACAAGGTGTTTTAGACCGAAACGAGCTAAATCACAACACATCGGTATTACAAGTGTTCCACGTGATACTCAAAACTTTTTCTCTTTTAACTGCGCGAAAAGCATGTATTCTTGCTTAATACAACGAAACAAGCTGTTTTAGACCGAAACGAGCTAATCACAACACATCGGTTTTACAAGTGTCTCTCTAATACGCGTCAAAACTTTTTCTCTTATAACTGCGCGAAAAGCATGTATTCTTGCTTAATACAGCGAATCAAGTTGTTTTAGACCGAAACGAGCTAAATCACAACACATCGGTACTACAAGTGTTCCACGTGATACTCGTCAAAACTTTTTCTCTTATAACTGCGCGAAAAGCATGTATTCTTGCTTAATACAGCGAAACAAGCTGTTTTAGACCGAAACGAGCTAAATCACAACACATCGGTATTACAAGTGTTCCACGTGATACTCGTCAAAACTTTTTCTCTTTTAACTGCGCGAAAAGCATGTATTCGTGCTTAATACAACGAAACAGGCTGTTTTTGACCGAAACGAGCTAAATCTGAACACATCGGTTTTACAAGTATCCACGTGATACTCGTCAAAACTTTTTCTCTTATAACTGCGCCAAAAGCATGTATTCTTGCTTAATACAACGAAACAAGCTGTTTTAGACCGAAACGAGCTAAATCACAACACATCGGTTTTGCAAGTGTCTCTCTAATACGCGTCAAAACTTTTTCTCCTATAACTGCGCGAAAAGCATGTATTCTTGCTTAATACAGCGAAACAAGCTGTTTTAGACCGAAACGAGCTAAATCACAACACATCGGTTTTACAAGTTTTCCTCTGATACGCGTCAAAACTTTTTCTCTTATAACTGCGCGAAAAGCATGTATTCTTGCTTAATACAGCGGAACAAGCTGTTTTAGACCGAAACGAGCTAAATCACAACACATCGGTATTACAAGTGTTAAACGTGACACTCGTCAAAACTTTTTCTCTTATAACTGCGCGAAAAGCATGTATTCGTGCTTAATACAACGAAACAAGCTGTTTTAGACCGAAACGAGCTAAATCTGAACACATCGGTTTTACAAGTATCCACGTGATACTCAAAACTTTTTCTCTTATAACTGCGCGAAAAGCATGTATTCTTGCTTAATACAACGAAACAAGCTGTTTTAGACCGAAACGAGCTAAATCACAACACATCGGTTTTACAAGTGTCTCTGTAATACGCGTCAAAACTTTTTCTCTTATAACTGCGCGAAAAGCATGTATTCTTGCTTAATACAGCGAAACAAGCTGTTTTAGACCGAAACGAGCTAAATCACAACACAAAGGTTTTACAAGTGTTCCTCTGATACGCGTCAAAACTTTTTCTCTTATAACTGCGCGAAAAGCATGTATTCTTGCTTATTACTACGAAACAAGCTGTTTCAAACCGAAACGAGCTAAATCTGAACACATCGGTTTACAAGTGTCCCTGTGACACGCGTCAAAACTTTTTCTCTTATAACTGCGCGAAAAGCATGTATTCTTGCTTAATACAACGAAACAAGCTGTTTTAGACCGAAACGAGCTAAATCACAACACATCGGTTTACAAGTGTCTCTGATACGCGTCAAAACTTTTTCTTCTATAACTGCGCGTAAAGCATGTATTCGTGCTTAATACAACGAAACAAGCTGTTTTAGACCGAAACGAGCTAAATCTGAACACATCGGTTTTACAAGTGTTCCTCTGATACGCGTCAAAACTTTTTCTCTTATAACTGCGCGAAAAGCATGTATTCTTGCTTAATACAGCGAAACAAGCTGTTTTAGACCGAAACGAGCTAAATCACAACACATCGGTTTTACAAGTGTTCCTCTGATACGCGTCAAAACTTTTTCTCCTATAACTGCGCGAAAAGCATGTATTCTTGCTTAATACAGCGAAACAAGCTGTTTTAGACCGAAACGAGCTAAATCACAACACATCGGTTTTACAAGTGTTCCTCTGATACGCGTCTAAACTTTTTCTCTTATAACTGCGCGAAAAGCATGTATTCGTGCTTAATACAACGAAACAAGCTGTTTCAGACCGAAACGAGCTAAATCTGAACACATCGGTTTCACAAGTGTCCCTGTGACACGCGTCAAAACTTTTTCTCTTATAACTGCGTGAAAAGCATGTATTCTTGCTTAATACAGCGAAACAAGCTGTTTTAGACCGAAATGAGCTAAATCACAACACATCGGTACTACAAGTGTTCCACGTGATACTCGTCAAAACTTTTTCTCTTATAACTGCGCGAAAAGCATGTATTCTTGCTTAATACAGCGAAACAAGCTGTTTTAGACCGAAACGAGCTAAATCACAACACCGGTATTACAAGTGTTCCACGTGATACTCGTCAAAACTTTTTCTCTTTTAACTGCGCGAAAAGCATGTATTCGTGCTTAATACAACGAAACAAGCTGTTTTTGACCGAAACGAGCTAAATCTGAACACATCGGTTTTACAAGTATCCACGTGATACTCGTCAAAACTTTTTCTCCTATAACTGCGCGAAAAGCATGTATTCTTGCTTAATACAACGAAACAAGCTGTTTTAGACCGATACGAGCTAAATCACAACACATCGGTTTTACAAGTGTCTAATACGCGTCAAAACTTTTTCTCTTATAACTGCGCGAAAAGCATGTATTCTTGCTTAATACAACGAAACAAGCTGTTTTAGACCGAAAGGAGCTAAATCTGAACGCATCGGTTTTACAAGTATCCACGTGATACTCGTCAAAACTTTTTCTCTTATAACTGCGCGAAAAGCATGTATTCTTGCTTAATACAGCGAAACAAGCTGTTTTAGACCGAAATGAGCTAAATCACAACACATCGGTTTTACAAGTGTTCCTCTGATACGCGTCAAAACTTTTTCTTTTAAAACTGCGCGAAAAGCATGTATTCTTGCTTAATACAGCGAAACAAGCTGTTTTAGACCGAAACGAGCTAAATCACAACACATCGGTATTACAAGTGTTCCACGTGATACTCGTCAAAACTTTTTCTCTTTTAACTGCGCGAAAAGCATGTATTCTTGCTTAATACAACGAAACAAGCTGTTTTAGACCGAAACGAGCTAATCACAACACATCGGTTTTACAAGTGTCTCTCTAATACGCGTCAAAACTTTTTCTCTTATAACTGCGCGAAAAGCATGTATTCGTGCTTAATACAACGAAACAAGCTGTTTTAGACCGAAACGAGCTAAATCTGAACACATCGGTTTTACAAGTATCCACGTGATACTCGTCAACTTTTTCTCTTATAACTGCGCGAAAAGCATGTATTCTTGCTTAATACAACGAAACAAGCTGTTTTAGACCGAAACGAGCTAAATCACAACACATCGGTTTTACAAGTGTCTCTGATACGCGTCAAAACTTTTTCTTCTATAACTGCGCGTAAAGCATGTATTCGTGCTTAATACAATGAAACAAGCTGTTTTAGACCGAAACGAGCTAAATCTGAACACATCGGTTTTACAAGTGTTCCTCTGATACGCGTCAAAACTTTTTCTCTTATAACTGCGCGAAAAGCATGTATTCTTGCTTAATACAGCGAAACAAGCTGTTTTAGACCGAAACGAGCTAAATCACAACACATCGGTTTTACAAGTGTTCCTCTGATACGCTTCAAAACTTTTTCTCTTATAACTGCGCGAAAAGCATGTATTCTTGCTTAATACAGCGAAACAAGCTGTTTTAGACCGAAACGAGCTAAATCACAACACATCGGTATTACAAGTGGTCCACGTGATACTCGTCAAAACTTTTTCTCTTTTAACTGCGCGAAAAGCATGTACTCGTGCTTAATACAACGAAACAAGCTGTTTTAGACCGAAAGGAGCTAAATCTGAACACATCGGTTTTACAAGTATCCACGTGATACTCGTCAAAACTTTTTCTCTTATAACTGCGCGAAAAGCATGTATTCTTGCTTAATACAACGAAACAAGCTGTTTTAGACCGAAACGAGCTAAATCTGAACACATCGGTTTTACAAGTGTTCCTCTGATACGCGTCAAAACTTCTTCTCTTATAACTGCGCGAAAAGCATGTATTCTTGCTTAATACAGCGAAACAAGCTGTTTTAGACCGAAACGAGCTAAATCACAACACATCGGTTTTACAAGTGTTCCTCTGATACGCGTCTAAACTTTTTCTCTTATAACTGCGTGAAAAGCATGTATTTGTGCTTAATACAACGAAACAAGCTGTTTCAGACCGAAACGAGCTAAATCTGAACACATCGGTTTCACAAGTGTCCCTGTGACACGCGTCAAAACTTTTTCTCTTATAACTGCGCGAAAAGCATGTATTCTTGCTTAATACAGCGAAACAAGCTGTTTTAGACCGAAATGAGCTAAATCACAACACATCGGTACTACAAGTGTTCCACGTGATACTCGTCAAAACTTTTTCTCTTATAACTGCGCGAAAAGCATGTATTCTTGCTTAATACAGCGAAACAAGCTGTTTTAGACCGAAACGAGCTAAATCACAACACATCGGTATTACAAGTGTTCCACGTGATACTCGTCAAAACTTTTTCTCTTTTAACTGCGCGAAAAGCATGTATTCGTGCTTAATACAACGAAACAAGCTGTTTTTGACCGAAACGAGCTAAATCTGAACACATCGGTTTTACAAGTATCCACGTGATACTCGTCAAAACTTTTTCTCCTATAACTGCGCGAAAAGCATGTATTCTTGCTTAATACAACGAAACAAGCTGTTTTAGACCGAAACGAGCTAAATCACAACACATCGGTTTTACAAGTGTCTCTAATACGCGTCAAAACTTTTTCTCTTATAACTGCGCGAAAAGCATGTATTCTTGCTTAATACAACGAAACAAGCTGTTTTAGACCGAAACGAGCTAAATCACAACACATCGGTTTTGCAAGTGTCTCTCTAATACGCGTCAAAACTTTTTCTCCTATAACTGCGCGAAAAGCATGTATTCTTGCTTAATACAGCGAAACAAGCTGTTTTAGACCGAAACGAGCTAAATCACAACACATCGGTTTTACAAGTTTTCCTCTGATACGCGTCAAAACTTTTTCTCTTATAACTGCGCGAAAAGCATGTATTCTTGCTTAATACAGCGGAACAAGCTGTTTTAGACCGAAACGAGCTAAATCACAACACATCGGTATTACAAGTGTTAAACGTGATACTCGTCAAAACTTTTTCTCTTATAACTGCGCGAAAAGCATGTATTCGTGCTTAATACAACGAAACAAGCTGTTTTAGACCGAAACGAGCTAAATCACAACACATCGGTTTTACAAGTGTCTCTGTAATACGCGTCAAAACTTTTTCTCTTATAACTGCGCGAAAAGCATGTATTCTTGCTTAATACAGCGAAACAAGCTGTTTTAGACCGAAACGAGCTAAATCACAACACAAAGGTTTTACAAGTGTTCCTCTGATACGCGTCAAAACTTTTTCTCTTATAACTGCGCGAAAAGCATGTATTCTTGCTTATTACTACGAAACAAGCTGTTTCAAACCGAAACGAGCTAAATCTGAACACATCGGTTTACAAGTGTCCCTGTGACACGCGTCAAAACTTTTTCTCTTATAACTGCGCGAAAAGCATGTATTCTTGCTTAATACAACGAAACAAGCTGTTTTAGACCGAAACGAGCTAAATCACAACACATCGGTTTTACAAGTGTCTCTGATACGCGTCAAAACTTTTTCTTCTATAACTGCGCGTAAAGCATGTATTCGTGCTTAATACAACGAAACAAGCTGTTTTAGACCGAAACGAGCTAAATCTGAACACATCGGTTTTACAAGTGTTCCTCTGATACGCGTCAAAACTTTTTCTCTTATAACTGCGCGAAAAGCATGTATTCTTGCTTAATACAGCGAAACAAGCTGTTTTAGACCGAAACGAGCTAAATCACAACACATCGGTTTTACAAGTGTTCCTCTGATACGCGTCAAAACTTTTTCTCCTATAACTGCGCGAAAAGCATGTATTCTTGCTTAATACAGCGAAACAAGCTGTTTTAGACCGAAACGAGCTAAATCACAACACATCGGTTTTACAAGTGTTCCTCTGATACGCGTCTAAACTTTTTCTCTTATAACTGCGCGAAAAGCATGTATTCGTGCTTAATACAACGAAACAAGCTGTTTCAGACCGAAACGAGCTAAATCTGAACACATCGGTTTCACAAGTGTCCCTGTGACACGCGTCAAAACTTTTTCTCTTATAACTGCACGAAAAGCATGTATTCTTGCCTAATACAGCGAAACAAGCTGTTTTAGACCGAAATGAGCTAAATCACAACACATCGGTACTACAAGTGTTCCACGTGATACTCGTCAAAACTTTTTCTCTTATAACTGCGCGAAAAGCATGTATTCTTGCTTAATACAGCGAAACAAGCTGTTTTAGACCGAAACGAGCTAAATCACAACACATCGGTATTACAAGTGTTCCACGTGATACTCGTCAAAACTTTTTCTCTTTTAACTGCGCGAAAAGCATGTATTCGTGCTTAATACAACGAAACAAGCTGTTTTTGACCGAAACGAGCTAAATCTGAACACATCGGTTTTACAAGTATCCACGTGATACTCGTCAAAACTTTTTCTCCTATAACTGCGCGAAAAGCATGTATTCTTGCTTAATACAACGAAACAAGCTGTTTTAGACCGAAACGAGCTAAATCACAACACATCGGTTTTACAAGTGTCTAATACGCGTCAAAACTTTTTCTCTTATAACTGCGCGAAAAGCATGTATTCTTGCTTAATACAACGAAACAAGCTGTTTTAGACCGAAAGGAGCTAAATCTGAACACATCGGTTTTACAAGTATCCACGTGATACTCGTCAAAACTTTTTCTCTTATAACTGCGCGAAAAGCATGTATTCTTGCTTAATACAGCGAAACAAGCTGTTTTAGACCGAAATGAGCTAAATCACAACACATCGGTTTTACAAGTGTTCCTCTGATACGCGTCAAAACTTTTTCTTTTAAAACTGCGCGAAAAGCATGTATTCTTGCTTAATACAGCGAAACAAGCTGTTTTAGACCGAAACGAGCTAAATCACAACACATCGGTATTACAAGTGTTCCACGTGATACTCGTCAAAACTTTTTCTCTTTTAACTGCGCGAAAAGCATGTATTCTTGCTTAATACAACGAAACAAGCTGTTTTAGACCGAAACGAGCTAATCACAACACATCGGTTTTACAAGTGTCTCTCTAATACGCGTCAAAACTTTTTCTCTTATAACTGCGCGAAAAGCATGTATTCGTGCTTAATACAACGAAACAAGCTGTTTTAGACCGAAACGAGCTAAATCTGAACACATCGGTTTTACAAGTATCCACGTGATACTCGTCAACTTTTTCTCTTATAACTGCGCGAAAAGCATGTATTCTTGCTTAATACAACGAAACAAGCTGTTTTAGACCGAAACGAGCTAAATCACAACACATCGGTTTTACAAGTGTCTCTGATACGCGTCAAAACTTTTTCTTCTATAACTGCGCGTAAAGCATGTATTCGTGCTTAATACAATGAAACAAGCTGTTTTAGACCGAAACGAGCTAAATCTGAACACATCGGTTTTACAAGTGTTCCTCTGATACGCGTCAAAACTTTTTCTCTTATAACTGCGCGAAAAGCATGTATTCTTGCTTAATACAGCGAAACAAGCTGTTTTAGACCGAAACGAGCTAAATCACAACACATCGGTTTTACAAGTGTTCCTCTGATACGCTTCAAAACTTTTTCTCTTATAACTGCGCGAAAAGCATGTATTCTTGCTTAATACAGCGAAACAAGCTGTTTTAGACCGAAACGAGCTAAATCACAACACATCGGTATTACAAGTGGTCCACGTGATACTCGTCAAAACTTTTTCTCTTTTAACTGCGCGAAAAGCATGTACTCGTGCTTAATACAACGAAACAAGCTGTTTTAGACCGAAAGGAGCTAAATCTGAACACATCGGTTTTACAAGTATCCACGTGATACTCGTCAAAACTTTTTCTCTTATAACTGCGCGAAAAGCATGTATTCTTGCTTAATACAACGAAACAAGCTGTTTTAGACCGAAACGAGCTAAATCTGAACACATCGGTTTTACAAGTGTTCCTCTGATACGCGTCAAAACTTCTTCTCTTATAACTGCGCGAAAAGCATGTATTCTTGCTTAATACAGCGAAACAAGCTGTTTTAGACCGAAACGAGCTAAATCACAACACATCGGTTTTACAAGTGTTCCTCTGATACGCGTCTAAACTTTTTCTCTTATAACTGCGCGAAAAGCATGTATTCGTGCTTAATACAACGAAACAAGCTGTTTCAGACCGAAACGAGCTAAATCTGAACACATCGGTTTCACAAGTGTCCCTGTGACACGCGTCAAAACTTTTTCTCTTATAACTGCGCGAAAAGCATGTATTCTTGCTTAATACAGCGAAACAAGCTGTTTTAGACCGAAATGAGCTAAATCACAACACATCGGTACTACAAGTGTTCCACGTGATACTCGTCAAAACTTTTTCTCTTATAACTGCGCGAAAAGCATGTATTCTTGCTTAATACAGCGAAACAAGCTGTTTTAGACCGAAACGAGCTAAATCACAACACATCGGTATTACAAGTGTTCCACGTGATACTCGTCAAAACTTTTTCTCTTTTAACTGCGCGAAAAGCATGTATTCGTGCTTAATACAACGAAACAAGCTGTTTTTGACCGAAACGAGCTAAATCTGAACACATCGGTTTTACAAGTATCCAGGTGATACTCGTCAAAACTTTTTCTCTTATAACTGCGCGAAAAGCATGTATTCTTGCTTAATACAGCGAAACAAGCTGTTTTAGACCGAAATGAGCTAAATCACAACACATCGGTTTTACAAGTGTTCCTCTGATACGCGTCAAAACTTTTTATTTTAAAACTGCGCGAAAAGCATGTATTCTTGCTTAATACAGCGAAACAAGCTGTTTTAGACCGAAACGAGCTAAATCACAACACATCGGTATTACAAGTGTTCCACGTGATACTCGTCAAAACTTTTTCTCTTTTAACTGCGCGAAAAGCATGTATTCTTGCTTAATACAACGAAACAAGCTGTTTTAGACCGAAACGAGCTAATCACAACACATCGGTTTTACAAGTGTCTCTCTAATACGCGTCAAAACTTTTTCTCTTATAACTGCGCGAAAAGCATGTATTCTTGCTTAATACAACGAAACAAGCTGTTTTAGACCGAAACGAGCTAAATCACAACACATCGGTTTTGCAAGTGTCTCTCTAATACGCGTCAAAACTTTTTCTCCTATAACTGCGCGAAAAGCATGTATTCTTGCTTAATACAGCGAAACAAGCTGTTTTAGACCGAAACGAGCTAAATCACAACACATCGGTTTTACAAGTTTTCCTCTGATACGCGTCAAAACTTTTTCTCTTATAACTGCGCGAAAAGCATGTATTCTTGCTTAATACAGCGGAACAAGCTGTTTTAGACCGAAACGAGCTAAATCACAACACATCGGTATTACAAGTGTTAAACGTGATACTCGTCAAAACTTTTTCTCTTATAACTGCGCGAAAAGCATGTATTCGTGCTTAATACAACGAAACAAGCTGTTTTAGACCGAAACGAGCTAAATCACAACACATCGGTTTTACAAGTGTCTCTGTAATACGCGTCAAAACTTTTTCTCTTATAACTGCGCGAAAAGCATGTATTCTTGCTTAATACAGCGAAACAAGCTGTTTTAGACCGAAACGAGCTAAATCACAACACAAAGGTTTTACAAGTGTTCCTCTGATACGCGTCAAAACTTTTTCTCTTATAACTGCGCGAAAAGCATGTATTCTTGCTTATTACTACGAAACAAGCTGTTTCAAACCGAAACGAGCTAAATCTGAACACATCGGTTTACAAGTGTCCCTGTGACACGCGTCAAAACTTTTTCTCTTATAACTGCGCGAAAAGCATGTATTCTTGCTTAATACAACGAAACAAGCTGTTTTAGACCGAAACGAGCTAAATCACAACACATCGGTTTTACAAGTGTCTCTGATACGCGTCAAAACTTTTTCTTCTATAACTGCGCGTAAAGCATGTATTCGTGCTTAATACAACGAAACAAGCTGTTTTAGACCGAAACGAGCTAAATCTGAACACATCGGTTTTACAAGTGTTCCTCTGATACGCGTCAAAACTTTTTCTCTTATAACTGCGCGAAAAGCATGTATTCTTGCTTAATACAGCGAAACAAGCTGTTTTAGACCGAAACGAGCTAAATCACAACACATCGGTTTTACAAGTGTTCCTCTGATACGCGTCAAAACTTTTTCTCCTATAACTGCGCGAAAAGCATGTATTCTTGCTTAATACAGCGAAACAAGCTGTTTTAGACCGAAACGAGCTAAATCACAACACATCGGTTTTACAAGTGTTCCTCTGATACGCGTCTAACCTTTTTCTCTTATAACTGCGCGAAAAGCATGTATTCGTGCTTAATACAACGAAACAAGCTGTTTCAGACCGAAACGAGCTAAATCTGAACACATCGGTTTCACAAGTGTCCCTGTGACACGCGTCAAAACTTTTTCTCTTATAACTGCGCGAAAAGCATGTATTCTTGCTTAATACAGCGAAACAAGCTGTTTTAGACCGAAATGAGCTAAATCACAACACATCGGTACTACAAGTGTTCCACGTGATACTCGTCAAAACTTTTTCTCTTATAACTGCGCGAAAAGCATGTATTCTTGCTTAATACAGCGAAACAAGCTGTTTTAGACCGAAACGAGCTAAATCACAACACATCGGTATTACAAGTGTTCCACGTGATACTCGTCAAAACTTTTTCTCTTTTAACTGCGCGAAAAGCATGTATTCGTGCTTAATACAACGAAACAAGCTGTTTTTGACCGAAACGAGCTAAATCTGAACACATCGGTTTTACAAGTATCCACGTGATACTCCTCAAAACTTTTTCTCCTATAACTGCGCGAAAAGCATGTATTCTTGCTTAATACAACGAAACAAGCTGTTTTAGACCGAAACGAGCTAAATCACAACACATCGGTTTTACAAGTGTCTAATACGCGTCAAAACTTTTTCTCTTATAACTGCGCGAAAAGCATGTATTCTTGCTTAATACAACGAAACAAGCTGTTTTTGACCGAAAGGAGCTAAATCTGAACACATCGGTTTTACAAGTATCCACGTGATACTCGTCAAAACTTTTTCTCTTATAACTGCGCGAAAAGCATGTATTCTTGCTTAATACAGCGAAACAAGCTGTTTTAGACCGAAATGAGCTAAATCACAACACATCGGTTTTACAAGTGTTCCTCTGATACGCGTCAAAACTTTTTCTTTTAAAACTGCGCGAAAAGCATGTATTCTTGCTTAATACAGCGAAACAAGCTGTTTTAGACCGAAACGAGCTAAATCACAACACATCGGTTTTACAAGTGTTCCTCTGATACGCTTCAAAACTTTTTCTCTTATAACTGCGCGAAAAGCATGTATTCTTGCTTAATACAGCGAAACAAGCTGTTTTAGACCGAAACGAGCTAAATCACAACACATCGGTATTACAAGTGGTCCACGTGATACTCGTCAAAACTTTTTCTCTTTTAACTGCGCGAAAAGCATGTACTCGTGCTTAATACAACGAAACAAGCTGTTTTAGACCGAAAGGAGCTAAATCTGAACACATCGGTTTTACAAGTATCCACGTGATACTCGTCAAAACTTTTTCTCTTATAACTGCGCGAAAAGCATGTATTCTTGCTTAATACAACGAAACAAGCTGTTTTAGACCGAAACGAGCTAAATCTGAACACATCGGTTTTACAAGTGTTCCTCTGATACGCGTCAAAACTTCTTCTCTTATAACTGCGCGAAAAGCATGTATTCTTGCTTAATACAGCGAAACAAGCTGTTTTAGACCGAAACGAGCTAAATCACAACACATCGGTTTTACAAGTGTTCCTCTGATACGCGTCTAAACTTTTTCTCTTATAACTGCGCGAAAAGCATGTATTCGTGCATAATACAACGAAACAAGCTGTTTCAGACCGAAACGAGCTAAATCTGAACACATCGGTTTCACAAGTGTCCCTGTGACACGCGTCAAAACTTTTTCTCTTATAACTGCGCGAAAAGCATGTATTCTTGCTTAATACAGCGAAACAAGCTGTTTTAGACCGAAATGAGCTAAATCACAACACATCGGTACTACAAGTGTTCCACGTGATACTCGTCAAAACTTTTTCTCTTATAACTGCGCGAAAAGCATGTATTCTTGCTTAATACAGCGAAACAAGCTGTTTTAGACCGAAACGAGCTAAATCACAACACATCGGTATTACAAGTGTTCCACGTGATACTCGTCAAAACTTTTTCTCTTTTAACTGCGCGAAAAGCATGTATTCGTGCTTAATACAACGAAACAAGCTGTTTTTGACCGAAACGAGCTAAATCTGAACACATCGGTTTTACAAGTATCCAGGTGATACTCGTCAAAACTTTTTCTCTTATAACTGCGCGAAAAGCATGTATTCTTGCTTAATACAGCGAAACAAGCTGTTTTAGACCGAAATGAGCTAAATCACAACACATCGGTTTTACAAGTGTTCCTCTGATACGCGTCAAAACTTTTTATTTTAAAACTGCGCGAAAAGCATGTATTCTTGCTTAATACAGCGAAACAAGCTGTTTTAGACCGAAACGAGCTAAATCACAACACATCGGTATTACAAGTGTTCCACGTGATACTCGTCAAAACTTTTTCTCTTTTAACTGCGCGAAAAGCATGTATTCTTGCTTAATACAACGAAACAAGCTGTTTTAGACCGAAACGAGCTAATCACAACACATCGGTTTTACAAGTGTCTCTCTAATACGCGTCAAAACTTTTTCTCTTATAACTGCGCGAAAAGCATGTATTCTTGCTTAATACAACGAAACAAGCTGTTTTAGACCGAAACGAGCTAAATCACAACACATCGGTTTTGCAAGTGTCTCTCTAATACGCGTCAAAACTTTTTCTCCTATAACTGCGCGAAAAGCATGTATTCTTGCTTAATACAGCGAAACAAGCTGTTTTAGACCGAAACGAGCTAAATCACAACACATCGGTTTTACAAGTTTTCCTCTGATACGCGTCAAAACTTTTTCTCTTATAACTGCGCGAAAAGCATGTATTCTTGCTTAATACAGCGGAACAAGCTGTTTTAGACCGAAACGAGCTAAATCACAACACATCGGTATTACAAGTGTTAAACGTGATACTCGTCAAAACTTTTTCTCTTATAACTGCGCGAAAAGCATGTATTCGTGCTTAATACAACGAAACAAGCTGTTTTAGACCGAAACGAGCTAAATCACAACACATCGGTTTTACAAGTGTCTCTGTAATACGCGTCAAAACTTTTTCTCTTATAACTGCGCGAAAAGCATGTATTCTTGCTTAATACAGCGAAACAAGCTGTTTTAGACCGAAACGAGCTAAATCACAACACAAAGGTTTTACAAGTGTTCCTCTGATACGCGTCAAAACTTTTTCTCTTATAACTGCGCGAAAAGCATGTATTCTTGCTTATTACTACGAAACAAGCTGTTTCAAACCGAAACGAGCTAAATCTGAACACATCGGTTTACAAGTGTCCCTGTGACACGCGTCAAAACTTTTTCTCTTATAACTGCGCGAAAAGCATGTATTCTTGCTTAATACAACGAAACAAGCTGTTTTAGACCGAAACGAGCTAAATCACAACACATCGGTTTTACAAGTGTCTCTGATACGCGTCAAAACTTTTTCTTCTATAACTGCGCGTAAAGCATGTATTCGTGCTTAATACAACGAAACAAGCTGTTTTAGACCGAAACGAGCTAAATCTGAACACATCGGTTTTACAAGTGTTCCTCTGATACGCGTCAAAACTTTTTCTCTTATAACTGCGCGAAAAGCATGTATTCTTGCTTAATACAGCGAAACAAGCTGTTTTAGACCGAAACGAGCTAAATCACAACACATCGGTTTTACAAGTGTTCCTCTGATACGCGTCAAAACTTTTTCTCCTATAACTGCGCGAAAAGCATGTATTCTTGCTTAATACAGCGAAACAAGCTGTTTTAGACCGAAACGAGCTAAATCACAACACATCGGTTTTACAAGTGTTCCTCTGATACGCGTCTAACCTTTTTCTCTTATAACTGCGCGAAAAGCATGTATTCGTGCTTAATACAACGAAACAAGCTGTTTCAGACCGAAACGAGCTAAATCTGAACACATCGGTTTCACAAGTGTCCCTGTGACACGCGTCAAAACTTTTTCTCTTATAACTGCGCGAAAAGCATGTATTCTTGCTTAATACAGCGAAACAAGCTGTTTTAGACCGAAATGAGCTAAATCACAACACATCGGTACTACAAGTGTTCCACGTGATACTCGTCAAAACTTTTTCTCTTATAACTGCGCGAAAAGCATGTATTCTTGCTTAATACAGCGAAACAAGCTGTTTTAGACCGAAACGAGCTAAATCACAACACATCGGTATTACAAGTGTTCCACGTGATACTCGTCAAAACTTTTTCTCTTTTAACTGCGCGAAAAGCATGTATTCGTGCTTAATACAACGAAACAAGCTGTTTTTGACCGAAACGAGCTAAATCTGAACACATCGGTTTTACAAGTATCCACGTGATACTCCTCAAAACTTTTTCTCCTATAACTGCGCGAAAAGCATGTATTCTTGCTTAATACAACGAAACAAGCTGTTTTAGACCGAAACGAGCTAAATCACAACACATCGGTTTTACAAGTGTCTAATACGCGTCAAAACTTTTTCTCTTATAACTGCGCGAAAAGCATGTATTCTTGCTTAATACAACGAAACAAGCTGTTTTTGACCGAAAGGAGCTAAATCTGAACACATCGGTTTTACAAGTATCCACGTGATACTCGTCAAAACTTTTTCTCTTATAACTGCGCGAAAAGCATGTATTCTTGCTTAATACAGCGAAACAAGCTGTTTTAGACCGAAATGAGCTAAATCACAACACATCGGTTTTACAAGTGTTCCTCTGATACGCGTCAAAACTTTTTCTTTTAAAACTGCGCGAAAAGCATGTATTCTTGCTTAATACAGCGAAACAAGCTGTTTTAGACCGAAACGAGCTAAATCACAACACATCGGTATTACAAGTGTTCCACGTGATACTCGTCAAAACTTTTTCTCTTTTAACTGCGCGAAAAGCATGCATTCTTGCTTAATACAACGAAACAAGCTGTTTTAGACCGAAACGAGCTAATCACAACACATCGGTTTTACAAGTGTCTCTCTAATACGCGTCAAAACTTTTTCTCTTATAACTGCGCGAAAAGCATGTATTCGTGCTTAATACAACGAAACAAGCTGTTTTAGACCGAAACGAGCTAAATCTGAACACATCGGTTTTACAAGTATCCACGTGATACTCGTCAACTTTTTCTCTTATAACTGCGCGAAAAGCATGTATTCTTGCTTAATACAACGAAACAAGCTGTTTTAGACCGAAACGAGCTAAATCACAACACATCGGTTTTACAAGTGTCTCTGATACGCGTCAAAACTTTTTCTTCTATAACTGCGCGTAAAGCATGTATTCGTGCTTAATACAATGAAACAAGCTGTTTTAGACCGAAACGAGCTAAATCTGAACACATCGGTTTCACAAGTGTCCCTGTGACACGCGTCAAAACTTTTTCTCTTATAACTGCGCGAAAAGCATGTATTCTTGCTTAATACAGCGAAACAAGCTGTTTTGGACCGAAATGAGCTAAATCACAACACATCGGTACTACAAGTGTTCCACGTGATACTCGTCAAAACTTTTTCTCTTATAACTGCGCGAAAAGCATGTATTCTTGCTTAATACAGCGAAACAAGCTGTTTTAGACCGAAACGAGCTAAATCACAACACATCGGTATTACAAGTGTTCCACGTGATACTCGTCAAAACTTTTTCTCTTTTAACTGCGCGAAAAGCATGTATTCGTGCTTAATACAACGAAACAAGCTGTTTTTGACCGAAACGAGCTAAATCTGAACACATCGGTTTTACAAGTATCCACGTGATACTCGTCAAAACTTTTTCTCTTATAACTGCGCGAAAAGCATGTATTCTTGCTTAATACAGCGAAACAAGCTGTTTTAGACCGAAATGAGCTAAATCACAACACATCGGTTTTACAAGTGTTCCTCTGATACGCGTCAAAACTTTTTCTTTTAAAACTGCGCGAAAAGCATGTATTCTTGCTTAATACAGCGAAACAAGCTGTTTTAGACCGAAACGAGCTAAATCACAACACATCGGTATTACAAGTGTTCCACGTGATACTCGTCAAAACTTTTTCTCTTTTAACTGCGCGAAAAGCATGTATTCTTGCTTAATACAACGAAACAAGCTGTTTTAGACCGAAACGAGCTAATCACAACACATCGGTTTTACAAGTGTCTCTCTAATACGCGTCAAAACTTTTTCTCTTATAACTGCACGAAAAGCATGTATTCTTGCTTAATACAACGAAACAAGCTGTTTTAGACCGAAACGAGCTAAATCTGAACACATCGGTTTTACAAGTATCCACGTGATACTCGTCAAAACTTTTTCTCTTATAACTGCGCGAAAAGCATGTATTCTTGCTTAATACAGCGAATCAAGTTGTTTTAGACCGAAACGAGCTAAATCACAACACATCGGTACTACGTGTTCCACGTGATACTCGTCAAAACTTTTTCTCTTATAACTGCGCGAAAAGCATGTATTCTTGCTTAATACAGCGAAACAAGCTGTTTTAGACCGAAACGAGCTAAATCACAACACATCGGTATTACAAGTGTTCCACGTGATACTCGTCAAAACTTTTTCTCTTTTAACTGCGCGAAAAGCATGTATTCGTGCTTAATACAACGAAACAGGCTGTTTTTGACCGAAACGAGCTAAATCTGAACACATCGGTTTTACAAGTATCCACGTGATACTCGTCAAAACTTTTTCTCTTATAACTGCGCCAAAAGCATGTATTCTTGCTTAATACAACGAAACAAGCTGTTTTAGACCGAAACGAGCTAAATCACAACACATCGGTTTTGCAAGTGTCTCTCTAATACGCGTCAAAACTTTTTCTCCTATAACTGCGCGAAAAGCATGTATTCTTGCTTAATACAGCGAAACAAGCTGTTTTAGACCGAAACGAGCTAAATCACAACACATCGGTTTTACAAGTTTTCCTCTGATACGCGTCAAAACTTTTTCTCTTATAACTGCGCGAAAAGCATGTATTCTTGCTTAATACAGCGGAACAAGCTGTTTTAGACCGAAACGAGCTAAATCACAACACATCGGTATTACAAGTGTTAAACGTGATACTCGTCAAAACTTTTTCTCTTATAACTGCGCGAAAAGCATGTATTCGTGCTTAATACAACGAAACAAGCTGTTTTAGACCGAAACGAGCTAAATCTGAACACATCGGTTTTACAAGTATCCACGTGATACTCAAAACTTTTTCTCTTATAACTGCGCGAAAAGCATGTATTCTTGCTTAATACAACGAAACAAGCTGTTTTAGACCGAAACGAGCTAAATCACAACACATCGGTTTTACAAGTGTCTCTGTAATACGCGTCAAAACTTTTTCTCTTATAACTGCGCGAAAAGCATGTATTCTTGCTTAATACAGCGAAACAAGCTGTTTTAGACCGAAACGAGCTAAATCACAACACAAAGGTTTTACAAGTGTTCCTCTGATACGCGTCAAAACTTTTTCTCTTATAACTGCGCGAAAA
The DNA here is from genome assembly GCF_052857255.1 of Amblyomma americanum. Taxonomy (NCBI): domain Eukaryota; kingdom Metazoa; phylum Arthropoda; class Arachnida; order Ixodida; family Ixodidae; genus Amblyomma; species Amblyomma americanum. Next base: position 195,068 of record NW_027526500.1, on the reverse strand, counting down.
GCATGTATTCTTGCTTATTACTACGAAACAAGCTGTTTCAAACCGAAACGAGCTAAATCTGAACACATCGGTTTTACAAGTGTCCCTGTGACACGCGTCAAAACTTTTTCTCTTATAACTGCGCGAAAAGCATGTATTCTTGCTTAATACAACGAAATAAGCTGTTTTAGACCGAAACGAGCTAAATCACAACACATCGGTTTTACAAGTGTCTCTGATACGCGTCAAAACTTTTTCTTCTATAACTGCGCGTAAAGCATGTATTCGTGCTTAATACAACGAAACAAGCTGTTTTAGACCGAAACGAGCTAAATCTGAACACATCGGTTTTACAAGTGTTCCTCTGATACGCGTCAAAACTTTTTCTCTTATAACTGCGCGAAAAGCATGTATTCTTGCTTAATACAGCGAAACAAGCTGTTTTAGACCGAAACGAGCTAAATCACAACACATCGGTTTTACAAGTGTTCCTCTGATACGCGTCAAAACTTTTTCTCCTATAACTGCGCGACAAGCATGTATTCTTGCTTAATACAGCGAAACAAGCTGTTTTAGACCGAAACGAGCTAAATCACAACACATCGGTTTTACAAGTGTTCCTCTGATACGCGTCTAAACTTTTTCTTTTATAACTGCGCGAAAAGCATGTATTCGTGCCTAATACAACGAAACAAGCTGTTTCAGACCGAAACAAGCTAAATCTGAACACATCGGTTTCACAAGTGTCCCTGTGACACGCGTCAAAACTTTTTCTCTTATAACTGCGCGAAAAGCATGTATTCTTGCTTAATACAGCGAAACAAGCTGTTTTAGACCGAAATGAGCTAAATCACAACACATCGGTATTACAAGTGTTCCACGTGATACTCGTCAAAACTTTTTCTCTTTTAACTGCGCGAAAAGCATGTATTCTTGCTTAATACAACGAAACAAGCTGTTTTACACCGAAACGAGCTAATCACAACACATCGGTTTTACAAGTGTCTCTCTAATACGCGTCAAAACTTTTTCTCTTATAACTGCACGAAAAGCATGTATTCTTGCTTAATACAACGAAACAAGCTGTTTTAGACCGAAACGAGCTAAATCTGAACACATCGGTTTTACAAGTATCCACGTGATACTCGTCAAAACTTTTTCTCTTATAACTGCGCGAAAAGCATGTATTCTTGCTTAATACAGCGAATCAAGTTGTTTTAGACCGAAACGAGCTAAATCACAACACATCGGTACTACAAGTGTTCCACGTGATACTCGTCAAAACTTTTTCTCTTATAACTGCGCGAAAAGCATGTATTCTTGCTTAATACAGCGAAACAAGCTGTTTTAGACCGAAACGAGCTAAATCACAACACATCGGTATTACAAGTGTTCCACGTGATACTCGTCAAAACTTTTTCTCTTTTAACTGCGCGAAAAGCATGTATTCGTGCTTAATACAACGAAACAGGCTGTTTTTGACCGAAACGAGCTAAATCTGAACACATCGCTTTTACAAGTATCCACGTGATACTCGTAAAAACTTTTTCTCTTATAACTGCGCCAAAAGCATGTATTCTTGCTTAATACAACGAAACAAGCTGTTTTAGACCGAAACGAGCTAAATCACAACACATCGGTTTTGCAAGTGTCTCTCTAATACGCGTCAAAACTTTTTCTCCTATAACTGCGCGAAAAGCATGTATTCTTGCTTAATACAGCGAAACAAGCTGTTTTAGACCGAAACGAGCTAAATCACAACACATCGGTTTTACAAGTGTCTCTGATACGCGTCAAAACTTTTTCTTCTATAACTGCGCGTAAAGCATGTATTCGTGCTTAATACAACGAAACAAGCTGTTTTAGACCGAAACGAGCTAAATCTGAACACATCGGTTTTACAAGTGTTCCTCTGATACGCGTCAAAACTTTTTCTCTTATAACTGCGCGAAAAGCATGTATTCTTGCTTAATACAGCGAAACAAGCTGTTTTAGACCGAAACGAGCTAAATCACAACACATCGGTTTTACAAGTGTTCCTCTGATACGCGTCAAAACTTTTTCTCTTATAACTGCGCGAAAAGCATGTATTCTTGCTTATTACTACGAAACAAGCTGTTTCAAACCGAAACGAGCTAAATCTGAACACATCGGTTTTACAAGTGTCCCTGTGACACGCGTCAAAACTTTTTCTCTTATAACTGCGCGAAAAGCATGTATTCTTGCTTAATACAACGAAACAAGCTGTTTTAGACCGAAACGAGCTAAATCACAACACATCGGTTTTACAAGTGTCTCTGATACGCGTCAAAACTTTTTCTTCTATAACTGCGCGTAAAGCATGTATTCGTGCTTAATACAACGAAACAAGCTGTTTTAGACCGAAACGAGCTAAATCTGAACACATCGGTTTTACAAGTGTTCCTCTGATACGCGTCAAAACTTTTTCTCTTATAACTGCGCGAAAAGCATGTATTCTTGCTTAATACAGCGAAACAAGCTGTTTTAGACCGAAACGAGCTAAATCACAACACATCGGTTTTACAAGTGTCTCTGATACGCGTCAAAACTTTTTCTTCTATAACTGCGCGTAAAGCATGTATTCGTGCTTAATACAACGAAACAAGCTGTTTTAGACCGAAACGAGCTAAATCTGAACACATCGGTTTTACAAGTGTTCCTCTGATACGCGTCAAAACTTTTTCTCTTATAACTGCGCGAAAAGCATGTATTCTTGCTTAATACAGCGAAACAAGCTGTTTTAGACCGAAACGAGCTAAATCACAACACATCGGTTTTACAAGTGTTCCTCTGATACGCGTCAAAACTTTTTCTCCTATAACTGCGCGAAAAGCATGTATTCGTGCTTAATACAATGAAACAAGCTGTTTTAGACCGAAACGAGCTAAATCTGAACACATCGGTTTCACAAGTGTCCCTGTGACACGCGTCAAAACTTTTTCTCTTATAACTGCGCGAAAAGCATGTATTCTTGCTTAATACAGCGAAACAAGCTGTTTTAGACCGAAATGAGCTAAATCACAACACATCGGTACTACAAGTGTTCCACGTGATACTCGTCAAAACTTTTTCTCTTATAACTGCGCGAAAAGCATGTATTCTTGCTTAATACAGCGAAACAAGCTGTTTTAGACCGAAACGAGCTAAATCACAACACATCGGTATTACAAGTGTTCCACGTGATACTCGTCAAAACTTTTTCTCTTTTAACTGCGCGAAAAGCATGTATTCGTGCTTAATACAACGAAACAAGCTGTTTTTGACCGAAACGAGCTAAATCTGAACACATCGGTTTTACAAGTATCCACGTGATACTCGTCAAAACTTTTTCTCTTATAACTGCGCGAAAAGCATGTATTCTTGCTTAATACAGCGAAACAAGCTGTTTTAGACCGAAATGAGCTAAATCACAACACATCGGTTTTACAAGTGTTCCTCTGATACGCGTCAAAACTTTTTCTTTTAAAACTGCGCGAAAAGCATGTATTCTTGCTTAATACAGCGAAACAAGCTGTTTTAGACCGAAACGAGCTAAATCACAACACATCGGTATTACAAGTGTTCCACGTGATACTCGTCAAAACTTTTTCTCTTTTAACTGCGCGAAAAGCATGTATTCTTGCTTAATACAACGAAACAAGCTGTTTTAGACCGAAACGAGCTAATCACAACACATCGGTTTTACAAGTGTCTCTCTAATACGCGTCAAAACTTTTTCTCTTATAACTGCACGAAAAGCATGTATTCTTGCTTAATACAACGAAACAAGCTGTTTTAGACCGAAACGAGCTAAATCTGAACACATCGGTTTTACAAGTATCCACGTGATACTCGTCAAAACTTTTTCTCTTATAACTGCGCGAAAAGCATGTATTCTTGCTTAATACAGCGAATCAAGTTGTTTTAGACCGAAACGAGCTAAATCACAACACATCGGTACTACAAGTGTTCCACGTGATACTCGTCAAAACTTTTTCTCTTATAACTGCGCGAAAAGCATGTATTCTTGCTTAATACAGCGAAACAAGCTGTTTTAGACCGAAACGAGCTAAATCACAACACATCGGTATTACAAGTGTTCCACGTGATACTCGTCAAAACTTTTTCTCTTTTAACTGCGCGAAAAGCATGTATTCGTGCTTAATACAACGAAACAGGCTGTTTTTGACCGAAACGAGCTAAATCTGAACACATCGGTTTTACAAGTATCCACGTGATACTCGTCAAAACTTTTTCTCTTATAACTGCGCCAAAAGCATGTATTCTTGCTTAATACAACGAAACAAGCTGTTTTAGACCGAAACGAGCTAAATCACAACACATCGGTTTTGCAAGTGTCTCTCTAATACGCGTCAAAACTTTTTCTCCTATAACTGCGCGAAAAGCATGTATTCTTGCTTAATACAGCGAAACAAGCTGTTTTAGACCGAAACGAGCTAAATCACAACACATCGGTTTTACAAGTTTTCCTCTGATACGCGTCAAAACTTTTTCTCTTATAACTGCGCGAAAAGCATGTATTCTTGCTTAATACAGCGGAACAAGCTGTTTTAGACCGAAACGAGCTAAATCACAACACATCGGTATTACAAGTGTTAAACGTGATACTCGTCAAAACTTTTTCTCTTATAACTGCGCGAAAAGCATGTATTCGTGCTTAATACAACGAAACAAGCTGTTTTAGACCGAAACGAGCTAAATCTGAACACATCGGTTTTACAAGTATCCACGTGATACTCAAAACTTTTTCTCTTATAACTGCGCGAAAAGCATGTATTCTTGCTTAATACAACGAAACAAGCTGTTTTAGACCGAAACGAGCTAAATCACAACACATCGGTTTTACAAGTGTCTCTGTAATACGCGTCAAAACTTTTTCTCTTATAACTGTGCGAAAAGCATGTATTCTTGCTTAATACAGCGAAACAAGCTGTTTTAGACCGAAACGAGCTAAATCACAACACAAAGGTTTTACAAGTGTTCCTCTGATACGCGTCAAAACTTTTTCTCTTATAACTGCGCGAAAAGCATGTATTCTTGCTTATTACTACGAAACAAGCTGTTTCAAACCGAAACGAGCTAAATCTGAACACATCGGTTTTACAAGTGTCCCTGTGACACGCGTCAAAACTTTTTCTCTTATAACTGCGCGAAAAGCATGTATTCTTGCTTAATACAACGAAACAAGCTGTTTTAGACCGAAACGAGCTAAATCACAACACATCGGTTTTACAAGTGTCTCTGATACGCGTCAAAACTTTTTCTTCTATAACTGCGCGTAAAGCATGTATTCGTGCTTAATACAACGAAACAAGCTGTTTTAGACCGAAACGAGCTAAATCTGAACACATCGGTTTTACAAGTGTTCCTCTGATACGCGTCAAAACTTTTTCTCTTATAACTGCGCGAAAAGCATGTATTCTTGCTTAATACAGCGAAACAAGCTGTTTTAGACCGAAACGAGCTAAATCACAACACATCGGTTTTACAAGTGTTCCTCTGATACGCGTCAAAACTTTTTCTCCTATAACTGCGCGAAAAGCATGTATTCTTGCTTAATACAGCGAAACAAGCTGTTTTAGACCGAAACGAGCTAAATCACAACACATCGGTTTTACAAGTGTTCCTCTGATACGCGTCTAAACTTTTTCTTTTATAACTGCGCGAAAAGCATGTATTCGTGCTTAATACAACGAAACAAGCTGTTTCAGACCGAAACAAGCTAAATCTGAACACATCGGTTTCACAAGTGTCCCTGTGACACGCGTCAAAACTTTTTCTCTTATAACTGCGCGAAAAGCATGTATTCTTGCTTAATACAGCGAAACAAGCTGTTTTAGACCGAAATGAGCTAAATCACAACACATCGGTATTACAAGTGTTCCACGTGATACTCGTCAAAACTTTTTCTCTTTTAACTGCGCGAAAAGCATGTATTCTTGCTTAATACAACGAAACAAGCTGTTTTACACCGAAACGAGCTAATCACAACACATCGGTTTTACAAGTGTCTCTCTAATACGCGTCAAAACTTTTTCTCTTATAACTGCACGAAAAGCATGTATTCTTGCTTAATACAACGAAACAAGCTGTTTTAGACCGAAACGAGCTAAATCTGAACACATCGGTTTTACAAGTATCCACGTGATACTCGTCAAAACTTTTTCTCTTATAACTGCGCGAAAAGCATGTATTCTTGCTTAATACAGCGAATCAAGTTGTTTTAGACCGAAACGAGCTAAATCACAACACATCGGTACTACAAGTGTTCCACGTGATACTCGTCAAAACTTTTTCTCTTATAACTGCGCGAAAAGCATGTATTCTTGCTTAATACAGCGAAACAAGCTGTTTTAGACCGAAACGAGCTAAATCACAACACATCGGTATTACAAGTGTTCCACGTGATACTCGTCAAAACTTTTTCTCTTTTAACTGCGCGAAAAGCATGTATTCGTGCTTAATACAACGAAACAGGCTGTTTTTGACCGAAACGAGCTAAATCTGAACACATCGGTTTTACAAGTATCCACGTGATACTCGTAAAAACTTTTTCTCTTATAACTGCGCCAAAAGCATGTATTCTTGCTTAATACAACGAAACAAGCTGTTTTAGACCGAAACGAGCTAAATCACAACACATCGGTTTTGCAAGTGTCTCTCTAATACGCGTCAAAACTTTTTCTCCTATAACTGCGCGAAAAGCATGTATTCTTGCTTAATACAGCGAAACAAGCTGTTTTAGACCGAAACGAGCTAAATCACAACACATCGGTTTTACAAGTGTCTCTGATACGCGTCAAAACTTTTTCTTCTATAACTGCGCGTAAAGCATGTATTCGTGCTTAATACAACGAAACAAGCTGTTTTAGACCGAAACGAGCTAAATCTGAACACATCGGTTTTACAAGTGTTCCTCTGATACGCGTCAAAACTTTTTCTCTTATAACTGCGCGAAAAGCATGTATTCTTGCTTATTACTACGAAACAAGCTGTTTCAAACCGAAACGAGCTAAATCTGAACACATCGGTTTTACAAGTGTCCCTGTGACACGCGTCAAAACTTTTTCTCTTATAACTGCGCGAAAAGCATGTATTCTTGCTTAATACAACGAAACAAGCTGTTTTAGACCGAAACGAGCTAAATCACAACACATCGGTTTTACAAGTGTCTCTGATACGCGTCAAAACTTTTTCTTCTATAACTGCGCGTAAAGCATGTATTCGTGCTTAATACAACGAAACAAGCTGTTTTAGACCGAAACGAGCTAAATCTGAACACATCGGTTTTACAAGTGTTCCTCTGATACGCGTCAAAACTTTTTCTCTTATAACTGCGCGAAAAGCATGTATTCTTGCTTAATACAGCGAAACAAGCTGTTTTAGACCGAAACGAGCTAAATCACAACACATCGGTTTTACAAGTGTCTCTGATACGCGTCAAAACTTTTTCTTCTATAACTGCGCGTAAAGCATGTATTCGTGCTTAATACAACGAAACAAGCTGTTTTAGACCGAAACGAGCTAAATCTGAACACATCGGTTTTACAAGTGTTCCTCTGATACGCGTCAAAACTTTTTCTCTTATAACTGCGCGAAAAGCATGTATTCTTGCTTAATACAGCGAAACAAGCTGTTTTAGACCGAAACGAGCTAAATCACAACACATCGGTTTTACAAGTGTTCCTCTGATACGCGTCAAAACTTTTTCTCCTATAACTGCGCGAAAAGCATGTATTCTTGCTTAATACAGCGAAACAAGCTGTTTTAGACCGAAACGAGCTAAATCACAACACATCGGTTTTACAAGTGTTCCTCTGATACGCGTCTAAACTTTTTCTTTTATAACTGCGCGAAAAGCATGTATTCTTGCTTAATACAGCGAAACAAGCTGTTTTAGACCGAAACGAGCTAAATCACAACACATCGGTTTTACAAGTGTTCCTCTGATACGCGTCAAAACTTTTTCTCCTATAACTGCGCGAAAAGCATGTATTCTTGCTTAATACAGCGAAACAAGCTGTTTTAGACCGAAACGAGCTAAATCTGAACACATCGGTTTTACAAGTGTTCCTCTGATACGCGTCAAAACTTTTTCTCTTATAACTGCGCGAAAAGCATGTATTCTTGCTTAATACAGCGAAACAAGCTGTTTTAGAGCGAAACGAGCTAAATCACAACACATCGGTATTACAAGTGTTCCACGTGATACTCGTCAAAACTTTTTCTCTTTTAACTGCGCGAAAAGCATGTATTCGTGCTTAATACAACGAAACAAGCTGTTTTTGACCGAAACGAGCTAAATCTGAACACATCGGTTTTACAAGTATCCACGTGATACTCGTCAAAACTTTTTCTCTTATAACTGCGCGAAAAGCATGTATTCTTGCTTATTACAACGAAACAAGCTGTTTTAGACCGAAACGAGCTAAATCACAACACATCGGTTTTACAAGTGTCTCTCTAATACGCGTCAAAACTTTTTCTCTTATAACTGCGCGAAAAGCATGTATTCTTGCTTAATACAACGAAACAAGCTGTTTTAGACCGAAACGAGCTAAATCTGAACACATCGGTTTTACAAGTATCCACGTGATACTCGTCAAAACTTTTTCTCTTATAACTGCGCGAAAAGCATGTATTCTTGCTTAATACAGCGAAACAAGCTGTTTTAGACCGAAATGAGCTAAATCACAACACATCGGTTTTACAAGTGTTCCTCTGATACGCGTCAAAACTTTTTCTTTTAAAACTGCGCGAAAAGCATGTATTCTTGCTTAATACAGCGAAACAAGCTGTTTTAGACCGAAACGAGCTAAATCACAACACATCGGTATTACAAGTGTTCCACGTGATACCCGTCAAAACTTTTTCTCTTTTAACTGCGCGAAAAGCATGTATTCTTGCTTAATACAACGAAACAAGCTGTTTTAGACCGAAACGAGCTAATCACAACACATCGGTTTTACAAGTGTCTCTCTAATACGCGTCAAAACTTTTTCTCTTATAACTGCACGAAAAGCATGTATTCTTGCTTAATACAACGAAACAAGCTGCTTTAGACCGAAACGAGCTAAATCTGAACACATCGGTTTTACAAGTATCCACGTGATACTCGTCAAAACTTTTTCTCTTATAACTGCGCGAAAAGCATGTATTCTTGCTTAATACAGCGAATCAAGTTGTTTTAGACCGAAACGATCTAAATCACAACACATCGGTACTACAAGTGTTCCACGTGATACTCGTCAAAACTTTTTCTCTTATAACTGCGCGAAAAGCATGTATTCTTGCTTAATACAGCGAAACAAGCTGTTTCAGACCGAAACGAGTTAAATCTGAACACATCGGTTTTACAAGTATCCACGTGATACTCGTCAAAACTTTTTCTCTTATAACTGCGCGAAAAGCATGTATTCTTGCTTAATACAACGAAACAAGCTGTTTTAGACCGAAACGAGCTAAATCACAACACATCGGTTTTGCAAGTGTCTCTCTAATACGCGTCAAAACTTTTTCTCTTATAACTGCGCGAAAAGCATGTATTCTTGCTTATTACAACGAAACAAGCTGTTTTAGACCGAAACGAGCTAAATCTGAACACATCGGTTTTACAAGTATCCACGTGATACTCGTCAAAACTTTTTCTCTTATAACTGCGCGAAAAGCATGTATTCTTGCTTAATACAGCGAAACAAGCTGTTTTAGACCGAAACGAGCTAAATCTGAACACATCGGTTTTACAAGTATCCACGTGATACTCGTCAAAACTTTTTCTCTTATAACTGCGCGAAAAGCATGTATTCTTGCTTAATACAGCGAATCAAGTTGTTTTAGACCGAAACGATCTAAATCACAACACATCGGTATTACAAGTGTTCCACGTGATACTCGTCAAAACTTTTTCTCTTTTAACTGCGCGAAAAGCATGTATTCGTGCTTAATACAACGAAACAGGCTGTTTTTGACCGAAACGAGCTAAATCTGAACACATCGGTTTTACAAGTATCCACGTGATACTCGTCAAAACTTTTTCTCTTATTACTGCGCGAAAAGCATGTATTCTTGCTTAATACAACGAAACAAGCTGTTTTAGACCGAAACGAGCTAAATCACAACACATCGGTTTTGCAAGTGTCTCTCTAATACGCGTCAAAACTTTTTCTCTTATAACTGCGCGAAAAGCATGTATTCTTGCTTATTACAACGAAACAAGCTGTTTTAGACCGAAACGAGCTAAATCTGAACACATCGGTTTTACAAGTATCCACGTGATACTCGTCAAAACTTTTTCTCTTATAACTGCGCGAAAAGCATGTATTCTTGCTTAATACAGCGAAACAAGCTGTTTTAGACCGAAATGAGCTAAATCACAACACATCGGTTTTACAAGCGTTCCTCTGATACGCGTCAAAACTTTTTCTTTTATAACTGCGCGAAAAGCATGTATTCTTGCTTAATACAGCGAATCAAGCTGTTTTAGACCGAAACGAGCTAAATCACAACACATCGGTATTACAAGTGTTCCACGTGATACTCGTCAAAACGTTTTCTCTTATAACTGCGCGAAAAGCATGTATTCGTGCTTAATACAACGAAACAAGCTGTTTTAGACCGAAACGAGCTAAATCTGAACACATCGGTTTTACAAGTATCCACGTGATACTCGTCAAAACTTTTTCTCTTATAACTGGGCGAAAAGCATGTATTCTTGCTTAATACAACGAAACAAGCTGTTTTAGACCGAAACGAGCTAAATCACAACACATCGGTTTTACAAGTGTCTCTGATACGCGTCAAAACTTTTTCTTCTATAACTGCGCGTAAAGCATGTATTCGTGCTTAATACAACGAAACAAGCTGTTTTAGACCGAAACGAGCTAAATCTGAACACATCGGTTTTACAAGTGTTCCTCTGATACGCGTCAAAACTTTTTCTCTTATAACTGCGCGAAAAGCATGTATTCTTGCTTAATACAGCGCAACAAGCTGTTTTAGACCGAAACGAGCTAAATCACAACACATCGGTTTTACAAGTGTTCCTCTGATACGCGTCAAAACTTTTTCTCCTATAACTGCGCGAAAAGCATGTATTCTTGCTTAATACAGCGAAACAAGCTGTTTTAGACCGAAACGAGCTAAATCACAACACATCGGTTTTACAAGTGTTTCTCTGATACGCGTCTAAACTTTTTCTCTTATAACTGCGCGAAAAGCATGTATTCTTGCTTAATACAACGAAACAAGCTGTTTCAGACCGAAACGAGCTAAATCTGAACACATCGGTTTCACAAGTGTCCCTGTGACACGCGTCAAAACTTTTTCTCTTATAACTGCGCGAAAAGCATGTATTCTTGCTTAATACAGCGAAACAAGCTGTTTTAGACCGAAACGAGCTAAATCACAACACATCGGTATTACAAGTGTTCCACGTGATACTCGTCAAAACTTTTTCTCTTTTAACGGCGCGAAAAGCATGTATTCGTGCTTAATACAACGAAACAAGCTGTTTTTGACCGAAACGAGCTAAATCTGAACACATCGGTTTTACAAGTATCCACGTGATACTCGTCAAAACTTTTTCTCTTATAACTGCGCGAAAAGCATGTATTCTTGCTTAATACAACGAAACAAGCTGTTTTAGACCGAAACGAGCTAAATCACAACACATCGGTTTTACAAGTGTCTCTCTAATACGCGTCAAAACTTTTTCTCTTATAACTGCGCGAAAAGCATGAATTCTTGCTTAATACAACGAAACAAGCTGTTTTAGACCGAACAAGCTAAATCTGAACACATCGCTTTTACAAGTATCCACGTGATACTCGTCAAAACTTTTTCTCTTATAACTGCGCGAAAAGCATGTATTCTTGCTTAATACAGCGAAACAAGCTGTTTTAGACCGAAATGAGCTAAATCACAACACATCGGTTTTACAAGTGTTCCTCTGATACGCGTCAAAACTTTTTCTTTTAAAACTGCGCGAAAAGCATGTATTCTTGCTTAATACAGCGAAACAAGCTGTTTTAGACCGAAACGAGCTAAATCACAACACATCGGTATTACAAGTGTTCCACGTGATACTCGTCAAAACTTTTTCTCTTTTAACTGCGCGAAAAGCATGTATTCTTGCTTAATACAACGAAACAAGCTGTTTTAGACCGAAATGAGCTAAATCACAACACATCGGTTTTACAAGTGTTCCTCTGATACGCGTCAAAACTTTTTCTCTTATAACTGCGCGAAAAGCATGTATTCTTGCTTAATACAGCGAAACAAGCTGTTTTAGACCGAAACGAGCTAAATCACAACACATCGGTTTTACAAGTGTCTCTGATACGCGTCAAAACTTTTTCTTCTATAACTGCGCGTAAAGCATGTATTCGTGCTTAATACAACGAAACAAGCTGTTTTAGACCGAAACGAGCTAAATCTGAACACATCGGTTTTACAAGTGTTCCTCTGATACGCGTCAAAACTTTTTCTCTTATAACTGCGCGAAAAGCATGTATTCTTGCTTAATACAGCGAAACAAGCTGTTTTAGACCGAAACGAGCTAAATCACAACACATCGGTTTTACAAGTGTTCCTCTGATACGCGTCAAAACTTTTTCTCCTATAACTGCGCGAAAAGCATGTATTCTTGCTTAATACAGCGAAACAAGCTGTTTTAGACCGAAACGAGCTAAATCACAACACATCGGTTTTACAAGTGTTCCTCTGATACGCGTCTAAACTTTTTCTTTTATAACTGCGCGAAAAGCATGTATTCGTGCTTAATACAACGAAACAAGCTGTTTCAGACCGAAACAAGCTAAATCTGAACACATCGGTTTCACAAGTGTCCCTGTGACACGCGTCAAAACTTTTTCTCTTATAACTGCGCGAAAAGCATGTATTCTTGCTTAATACAGCGAAACAAGCTGTTTTAGACCGAAATGAGCTAAATCACAACACATCGGTACTACAAGTGTTCCACGTGATACTCGTCAAAACTTTTTCTCTTATAACTGCGCGAAAAGCATGTATTCTTGCTTAATACAGCGAAACAAGCTGTTTTAGAGCGAAACGAGCTAAATCACAACACATCGGTATTACAAGTGTTCCACGTGATACTCGTCAAAACTTTTTCTCTTTTAACTGCGCGAAAAGCATGTATTCGTGCTTAATACAACGAAACAAGCTGTTTTTGACCGAAACGAGCTAAATCTGAACACATCGGTTTTACAAGTATCCACGTGATACTCGTCAAAACTTTTTCTCTTATAACTGCGCGAAAAGCATGTATTCTTGCTTAATACAACGAAACAAGCTGTTTTAGACCGAAACGAGCTAAATCACAACACATCGGTTTTACAAGTGTCTCTCTAATACGCGTCAAAACTTTTTCTCTTATAACTGCGCGAAAAGCATGTATTCTTGCTTAATACAACGAAACAAGCTGTTTTAGACCGAAACGAGCTAAATCTGAACACATCGGTTTTACAAGTATCCACGTGATACTCGTCAAAACTTTTTCTCTTATAACTGCGCGAAAAGCATGTATTCTTGCTTAATACAGCGAAACAAGCTGTTTTAGACCGAAATGAGCTAAATCACAACACATCGGTTTTACAAGTGTTCCTCTGATACGCGTCAAAACTTTTTCTTTTAAAACTGCGCGAAAAGCATGCATTCTTGCTTAATACAGCGAAACAAGCTGTTTTAGACCGAAACGAGCTAAATCACAACACATCGGTATTACAAGTGTTCCACGTGATACCCGTCAAAACTTTTTCTCTTTTAACTGCGCGAAAAGCATGTATTCTTGCTTAATACAACGAAACAAGCTGTTTTAGACCGAAACGAGCTAATCACAACACATCGGTTTTACAAGTGTCTCTCTAATACGCGTCAAAACTTTTTCTCTTATAACTGCACGAAAAGCGTGTATTCTTGCTTAATACAACGAAACAAGCTGCTTTAGACCGAAACGAGCTAAATCTGAACACATCGGTTTTACAAGTATCCACGTGATACTCGTCAAAACTTTTTCTCTTATAACTGCGCGAAAAGCATGTATTCTTGCTTAATACAGCGAATCAAGTTGTTTTAGACCGAAACGATCTAAATCACAACACATCGGTACTACAAGTGTTCCACGTGATACTCGTCAAAACGTTTTCTCTTTTAACTGCGCGAAAAGCATGTATTCGTGCTTAATACAACGAAACAGGCTGTTTTTGACCGAAACGAGCTAAATCTGAACACATCGGTTTTACAAGTATCCACGTGATACTCGTCAAAACTTTTTCTCTTATAACTGCGCGAAAAGCATGTATTCTTGCTTAATACAACGAAACAAGCTGTTTTAGACCGAAACGAGCTAAATCACAACACATCGGTTTTGCAAGTGTCTCTCTAATACGCGTCAAAACTTTTTCTCTTATAACTGCGCGAAAAGCATGTATTCTTGCTTATTACAACGAAACAAGCTGTTTTAGACCGAAACGAGCTAAATCTGAACACATCGGTTTTACAAGTATCCACGTGATACTCGTCAAAACTTTTTCTCTTATAACTGCGCGAAAAGCATGTATTCTTGCTTAATACAGCGAAACAAGCTGTTTTAGACCGAAATGAGCTAAATCACAACACATCGGTTTTACAAGCGTTCCTCTGATACGCGTCAAAACTTTTTCTTTTATAACTGCGCGAAAAGCATGTATTCTTGCTTAATACAGCGAATCAAGCTGTTTTAGACCGAAACGAGCTAAATCACAACACATCGGTATTACAAGTGTTCCACGTGATACTCGTCAAAACTTTTTCTCTTATAACTGCGCGAAAAGCATGTATTCGTGCTTAATACAACGAAACAAGCTGTTTTAGACCGAAACGAGCTAAATCTGAACACATCGGTTTTACAAGTATCCACGTGATACTCGTCAAAACTTTTTCTCTTATAACTGGGCGAAAAGCATGTATTCTTGCTTAATACAACGAAACAAGCTGTTTTAGACCGAAACGAGCTAAATCACAACACATCGGTTTTACAAGTGTCTCTGATACGCGTCAAAACTTTTTCTTCTATAACTGCGCGTAAAGCATGTATTCGTGCTTAATACAACGAAACAAGCTGTTTTAGACCGAAACGAGCTAAATCTGAACACATCGGTTTTACAAGTGTTCCTCTGATACGCGTCAAAACTTTTTCTCTTATAACTGCGCGAAAAGCATGTATTCTTGCTTAATACAGCGAAACAAGCTGTTTTAGACCGAAACGAGCTAAATCACAACACATCGGTTTTACAAGTGTTCCTCTGATACGCGTCAAAACTTTTTCTCCTATAACTGCGCGAAAAGCATGTATTCTTGCTTAATACAGCGAAACAAGCTGTTTTAGACCGAAACGAGCTAAATCACAACACATCGGTTTTACAAGTGTTTCTCTGATACGCGTCAAAACTTTTTCTCTTATAACTGCGCGAAAAGCATGTATTCTTGCTTAATACAGCGAAACAAGCTGTTTTAGACCGAAACGAGCTAAATCACAACACATCGGTATTACAAGTGTTCCACGTGATACTCGTCAAAACTTTTTCTCTTTTAACGGCGCGAAAAGCATGTATTCGTGCTTAATACAACAAAACAAGCTGTTTTTGACCGAAACGAGCTAAATCTGAACACATCGGTTTTACAAGTATCCACGTGATACTCGTCAAAACTTTTTCTCTTATAACTGCGCGAAAAGCATGTATTCTTGCTTAATACAACGAAACAAGCTGTTTTAGACCGAAACGAGCTAAATCACAACACATCGGTTTTACAAGTGTCTCTCTAATACGCGTCAAAACTTTTTCTCTTATAACTGCGCGAAAAGCATGAATTCTTGCTTAATACAACGAAACAAGCTGTTTTAGACCGAACAAGCTAAATCTGAACACATCGCTTTTACAAGTATCCACGTGATACTCGTCAAAACTTTTTCTCTTATAACTGCGCGAAAAGCATGTATTCTTGCTTAATACAGCGAAACAAGCTGTTTTAGACCGAAATGAGCTAAATCACAACACATCGGTTTTACAAGTGTTCCTCTGATACGCGTCAAAACTTTTTCTTTTAAAACTGCGCGAAAAGCATGTATTCTTGCCTAATACAGCGAAACAAGCTGTTTTAGACCGAAACGAGCTAAATCACAACACATCGGTATTACAAGTGTTCCACGTGATACTCGTCAAAACTTTTTCTCTTTTAACTGCGCGAAAAGCATGTATTCTTGCTTAATACAGCGAATCAAGCTGTTTTAGACCGAAACGAGCTAAATCACAACACATCGGTTTTACAAGTGTTAATCTGATACGCGTCAACTCTTTTTTCTCTTATAGCTGCGCGAAAAGCATGTATTCGTGCTTAGTCCAACGAAACAAGCTGTTTTAGACCGAAACGAGGTAAATCTGAACACATCGGTTTTACAAGTGTCCCTGTGACACGCCTTTAAAGCTTTTTCTCTTATCACTGCGCGAAAAGCATGTATTTCTGCTTAATACAGCGAAACAAGCTGTTTTAGACCGAAACGAGCTAAATCACAACACATCGGTTTTACAATTGTTCCTCTGATACGCGTCTAAACTTTTTCTCTTATAACTGCGCGAAAAGCATGTATTCGTGCTTAATACAGCGAAACAAGCTGTTTTAGACCGAAACGAACTAAATCACAACACATCGGTTTTACAAGTGTTCCTCTGATACGCGTCAAAACGTTTTCTCTTATAACTGCGCGAAAAGCATGTATTCGTGCTTAATACAACGAAACAAGCTGTTTTAGACCAAAACGAGCTAAATCTGAACACATCGGTTTTCCAAGTGTCCATGTGATACGCGTCAAAACTTTTTCCCTTATAACTGCGCGAAAAGCATGTATTCGTGCTTAATACAACGAAACAAGCTGTTTTAGTCCGAAAAGAGTTAAATCTGAACACATCGGTTTTACAAGTGTTCCTCTGATACGCGTCAAAACTTTTTCTCTTATAACTGCGCGAAAAGCATGTATTCTTGCTTATTACTACGAAACAAGCTGTTTCAAACCGAAACGAGCTAAATCTGAACACATCGGTTTTACAAGTGTCCCTGTGACACGCGTCAAAACTTTTTCTCTTATAACTGCGCGAAAAGCATGTATTCTTGCTTAATACAACGAAACAAGATGTTTTAGACCGAAACGAGCTAAATCACAACACATCGGTTTTACAAGTGTCTCTGATACGCGTCAAAACTTTTTCTTTATAACTGCGCGTAAAGCATGTATTCGTGCTTAATACAACGAAACAAGCTGTTTTAGACCGAAACGAGCTAAATCTGAACACATCGGTTTTACAAGTGTTCCTCTGATACGCGTCAAAACTTTTTCTCTAATAACTGCGCGAAAAGCATGTATTCTTGCTTAATACAGCGAAACAAGCTGTTTTAGACCGAAACGAGCTAAATTACAACACATCGGTTTTACAAGTGTTCCTCTGATACGCGTCAAAACTTTTTCTCCTATAACTGCAAGAAAAGCATGTATTCTTGCTTAATACAGCGAAACAAGCTGTTTTAGACCGAAACGAGCTAAATCACAACACATCGGTTTTACAAGTGTTCCTCTGATACGCGTCTAAACTTTTTCTCTTATAACTGCGCGAAAAGCATGTATTCGTGCTTAATACAACGAAACAAGCTGTTTCAGACCGAAACGAGCTAAATCTGAACACATCGGTTTCACAAGTGTCCCTGTGACACGCGTCAAAACTTTTTCTCTTATAACTGCGCGAAAAGCATGTATTCTTGCTTAATACAGCGAAACAAGCTGTTTTAGACCGAAATGAGCTAAATCACAACACATCGGTACTACAAGTGTTCCACGTGATACTCGTCAAAACTTTTTCTCTTATAACTGCGCGAAAAGCATGTATTCTTGCTTAATACAGCGAAACAAGCTGTTTTAGACCGAAACGAGCTAAATCACAACACATCGGTATTACAAGTGTTCCACGTGATACTCGTCAAAACTTTTTCTTTTTTAACTGCGCGAAAAGCATGTATTCGTGCTTAATACAACGAAACAAGCTGTTTTTGACCGAAACGAGCTAAATCTGAACACATCGGTTTTACAAGTATCCACGTGATACTCGTCAAAACTTTTTCTCTTATAACTGCGCGAAAAGCATGTATTCTTGCTTAATACAACGAAACAAGCTGTTTTAGACCGAAACGAGCTAAATCACAACACATCGGTTTTACAAGTGTCTCTCTAATACGCGTCAAACCTTTTTCTCTTATAACTGCGCGAAAAGCATGTATTCTTGCTTAATACAACGAAACAAGCTGTTTTAGACCGAAACGAGCTAAATCTGAACACATCGGTTTTACAAGTATCCACGTGATACTCGTCAAAACTTTTTCTCTTATAACTGCGCGAAAAGCATGTATTCTTGCTTAATACAGCGAAACAAGCTGTTTTAGACCGAAATGAGCTAAATCACAACACATCGGTTTTACAAGTGTTCCTCTGATACGCGTCAAAACTTTTTCTTTTAAAACAGCGCGAAAAGCATGTATTCTTGCTTAATACAGCGAAACAAGCTGTTTTAGACCGAAACGAGCTAAATCACAACACATCGGTATTACAAGTGTTCCACGTGATACTCGTCAAAACTTTTTCTCTTTTAACTGCGCGAAAAGCATGTATTCTTGCTTAATACAACGAAACAAGCTGTTTTAGACCGAAACGAGCTAATCACAACACATCGGTTTTACAAGTGTCTCTCTAATACGCGTCAAAACTTTTTCTCTTATAACTGCACGAAAAGCATGTATTCTTGCTTAATACAACGAAACAAGCTGTTTTAGACCGAAACGAGCTAAATCTGAACACATCGGTTTCACAAGTATCCACGTGATACTCGTCAAAACTTTTTCTCTTATAAATGCGCGAAAAGCATGTATTCTTGCTTAATACAGCGAATCAAGTTGTTTTAGACCGAAACGATCTAAATCACAACACATCGGTACTACAAGTGTTCCACGTGATACTCAAAACTTTTGCTCTTATAACTGCGCGAAAAGCATGTATTCTTGCTTAATACAGCGAAACAAGCTGTTTTAGACCGAAACGATCTAAATCACAACACATCGGTATTACAAGTGTTCCACGTGATACTCGTCAAAACTTTTTCTCTTTTAACTGCGCGAAAAGCATGTATTCGTGCTTAATACAACGAAACAGGCTGTTTTTGACCGAAACGAGCTAAATCTGAACACATCGGTTTTACAAGTATCCACGTGATACTCGTCAAAACTTTTTCTCTTATAACTGCGCGAAAAGCATGTATTCTTGCTTAATACTACGAAACAAGCTGTTTTAGACCGAAACGAGCTAAATCACAACACATCGGTTTTGCAAGTGTCTAATACGCGTCAAAACTTTTTCTCTTATAACTGCGCGAAAAGCATGTATTCTTGCTTAATACAACGAAACAAGCTGTTTTAGACCGAAACGAGCTAAATCTGAACACATCGGTTTTACAAGTATCCACGTGATACTCGTCAAAACTTTTTCTCTTATAACTGCGCGAAAAGCATGTATTCTTGCTTAATACAGCGAAACAAGCTGTTTTAGACCGAAATGAGCTAAATCACAACACATCGGTTTTACAAGTGTTCCTCTGATACGCGTCAAAACTTTTTCTTTTATAACTGCGCGAAAAGCATGTATTCTTGCTTAATACAGCGAATCAAGCTGTTTTAGACCGAAACGAGCTAAATCACAACACATCGGTATTACAAGTGTTCCACGTGATACTCGTCAAAACTTTTTCTCTTATAACTGCGCGAAAAGCATGTATTCGTGCTTAATACAACGAAACAAGCTGTTTTAGACCGAAACGAGCTAAATCTGAACACATCGGTTTTACAAGTATCCACGTGATACTCGTCAAAACTTTTTCTCTTATAACTGGGCGAAAAGCATGTATTCTTGCTTAATACAACGAAACAAGCTGTTTTAGACCGAAACGAGCTAAATCACAAAACATCGGTTTTACAAGTGTCTGATACGCGTCAAAACTTTTTCTTCTATAACTGCGCGTAAAGCATGTATTCGTGCTTAATACAACGAAACAAGTTGTTTTAGACCGAAACGAGCTAAATCTGAACACATCGGTTTTACAAGTGTCCCTGTGACACGCGTCAAAACTTTTTCTCTTATAACTGCGCGAAAAGCATGTATTCTTGCTTAATACAGCGAAACAAGCTGTTTTAGACCGAAACGAGCTAAATCACAACACAAAGGTTTTACAAGTGTTCCTCTGATACGCGTCAAAACTTTTTCTCTTATAACTGCGCGAAAAGCATGTATTCTTGCTTAATACTACGAAACAAGCTGTTTTAGACCGAAACGAGCTAAATCACAACACATCGGTTTTACAAGTGTTCCTCTGATACGCGTCTAAACTTTTTCTCCTATAACTGCGCGAAAAGCATGTATTCGTGCTTAATACCACGAAACAAGCTGTTTCAGACCGAAACGAGCTAAATCTGAACACATCGGTTTTACAAGTGTTCCTCTGATACGCGTCAAAACTTTTTCTCTTATAACTGCGCGAAAAGCATGTATTCTTGCTCAATACAGCGAAACAAGCTGTTTAAGACCGAAATGAGCTAAATCACAACACATCGGTTTTACAAGTTTTCCTCTGATACGCGTCAAAACTTTCTTTTATAACTGCGCGAAAAGCATGTATTCTTGCTTAATACAGCGGAACAAGCTGTTTTAGACCGAAACGAGCTAAATCACAACACATCGGTATTACAAGTGTTCCACGTGATACTCGTCAAAACTTTTTCACTTATAACTACGCGAAAAGCATGTATTCGTGCTTAATACAACGAAACAAGCTGTTTTAGACCGAAACGAGCTAAATCTGAACACATCGGTTTTACAAGTATCCACGTGATACTCAAAACTTTTTCTCTTATAACTGCGCGAAAAGCATGTATTCTTGCTTAATACAACGAAACAAGCTGTTTTAGACCGAAACGAGCTAAATCACAACACATCGGTTTTACAAGTGTCTCTCTAATACGCGTCAAAAGTTTTTCTCTTATAACTGCGCGAAAAGCATGTATTCTTGCTTAATACAGCGAAACAAGCTGTTTTAGACCGAAACGAGCTAAATCACAACACAAAGGTTTTACAAGTGTTCCTCTGATACGCGTCAAAACTTTTTCTCTTATAACTGCGCGAAAAGCATGTATTCTTGCTTATTACTACGAAACAAGCTGTTTCAAACCGAAACGAGCTAAATCTGAACACATCGGTTTTACAAGTGTCCCTGTGACACGCGTCAAAACTTTTTCTCTTATAACTGCGCGAAAAGCATGTATTCTTGCTTAATACAGCGAAACAAGCTGTTTTAGACCGAAATGAGCTAAATCACAACACATCGGTTCTACAAGTGTTCCTCTGATACGCGTCAAAACTTTTTCTCTTATAACTGCGCGAAAAGCATGTATTCTTGCTTAATACAGCGAAACAAGTTGTTTTAAACCGAAACGAGCTAAATCACAACACATCGGTATTACAAGTGTTCCACGTGATACTCGTCAAAACTTTTTCTCTTATAACTGCGCGAAAAGCATGTATTCGTGCTTAATACAACGAAACAAGCTGCTTTAGACCGAAACGAGCTAAATCTGAACACATCGGTTTTACAAGTATCCACGTGATACTCAAAACTTTTTCTCTTATAACTGCGCGAAAAGCATGTATTCTTGCTTAATACAACGAAACAAGCTGTTTGAGACCGAAACGAGCTAAATCACAACACATCGGTTTTACAAGTGTCTCTGATACGCGTCAAAACTTTTTCTTCTATAACTGCGCGTAAAGCATGTATTCGTGCTTAATACAACGAAACAAGGTGTTTTAGACCGAAACGAGCTAAATCTGAACACATCGGTTTTACAAGTGTTCCTCTGATACGCGTCAAAACTTTTTCTCTTATAACTGCGCGAAAAGCATGTATTCTTGCTGAATACAGCGAAACAAGCTGTTTTATACCGAAACGAGCTAAATCACAATACATCGGTTTTACAAGTGTTCCTCTGATACGCGTCAAAACTTTTTCTTCTATAACTGCGCGAAAAGCATGTATTCTTGCTTAATACAGCGAAACAAGCTGTTTTAGACCGAAACGAGCTAAATCACAACACATCGGTTTTACAAGTGTTCCTCTGATACGCGTCTAAACTTTTTCTCTTATAACTGCGCGAAAAGCATGTATTCGTGCTTAATACAACGAAACAAGCTGTTTCAGACCGAAACGAGCTAAATCTGAACACATCGGTTTCACAAGTGTCCCTGTGACACGCGTCAAAACTTTTTCTCTTATAACTGCGCGAAAAGCATGTATTCTTGCTTAATACAGCGAAACAAGCTGTTTTAGACCGAAATGAGCTAAATCACAACACATCGGTTTTACAAGTGTTCCTCTGATACGCGTCTAAACTTTTTCTCTTATAACTGCGCGAAAAGCATGTATTCGTGCTTAATACCACGAAACAAGCTGTTTCAGACCGAAACGAGCTAAATCTGAACACATCGGTTTTACAAGTGTTCCTCTGATACGCGTCAAAACTTTTTCTCTTATAACTGCGCGAAAAGCATGTATTCTCTCTCAATACAGCGAAACAAGCTGTTTTAGACCGAAATGAGCTAAATCACAACACATCGGTTTTACAAGTTTTCCTCTGATACGCGTCAAAACTTTTTCTCTTATAACTGCGCGAAAAGCATGTATTCTT
This sequence comes from Amblyomma americanum, assembly GCF_052857255.1. Lineage (NCBI taxonomy): Eukaryota > Metazoa > Arthropoda > Arachnida > Ixodida > Ixodidae > Amblyomma > Amblyomma americanum. The sequence continues at coordinate 172,244 of NW_027526500.1, read as the reverse complement.
GCTTAATACAGCGGAACAAGCTGTTTTAGACCGAAACGAGCTAAATCACAACACATCGGTATTACAAGTGTTCCACGTGATACTCGTCAAAACTTTTTCTCTTATAACTGCGCGAAAAGCATGTATTCGTGCTTAATACAACGAAACAAGCTGTTTTAGACCGAAACGAGCTAAATCTGAACACATCGGTTTTACAAGTATCCACGTGATACTCAAAACTTTTTCTCTTATAACTGCGCGAAAAGCATGTATTCTTGCTTAATACAACGAAACAAGCTGTTTTAGACCGAAACGAGCTAAATCACAACACATCGGTTTTACAAGTGTCTCTAATACGCGTCAAAACTTTTTCTCTTATAACTGCGCGAAAAGCATGTATTCTTGCTTAATACAGCGAAACAAGCTGTTTTAGACCGAAACGAGCTAAATCACAACACAAAGGTTTTACAAGTGTTCCTCTGATACGCGTCAAAACTTTTTCTCTTATAACTGCGCGAAAAGCATGTATTCTTGCTTATTACTACGAAACAAGCTGTTTCAAACCGAAACGAGCTAAATCTGAACACATCGGTTTTACAAGTGTCCCTGTGACACGCGTCAAAACTTTTTCTCTTATAACTGCGCGAAAAGCATGTATTCTTGCTTAATACAGCGAAACAAGTTGTTTTAGACCGAAATGAGCTAAATCACAACACATCGGTTTTACAAGTGTTCCTCTGATACGCGTCAAAACTTTTTCTCTTATAACTGCGCGAAAAGCATGTATTCTTGCTTAATACAGCGAAACAAGCTGTTTTAAACCGAAACGAGCTAAATCACAACACATCGGTATTACAAGTGTTCCACGTGATACTCGTCAAAACTTTTTCTCTTATAACTGCGCGAAAAGCATGTATTCGTGCTTAATACAACGAAACAAGCTGTTTTAGACCGAAACGAGCTAAATCTGAACACATCGGTTTTACAAGTATCCACGTGATACTCAAAACTTTTTCTCTTATAACTGCGCGAAAAGCATGTATTCTTGCTTAATACAACGAAACAAGCTGTTTTAGACCGAAACGAGCTAAATCACAACACATCGGTTTTACAAGTGTCTCTGATACGCGTCAAAACTTTTTCTTCTATAACTGCGCGTAAAGCATGTATTCGTGCTTAATACAACGAAACAAGCTGTTTCAGACCGAAACGAGCTAAATCTGAACACATCGGTTTTACAAGTGTTCCTCTGATACGCGTCACAACTTTTTCTCTTATAACTGCGCGAAAAGCATGTATTCTTGCTTAATACAGCGAAACAAGCTGTTTTAGACCGAAACGAGCTAAATCACAACACATCGGTTTTACAAGTGTTCCTCTGATACGCGTCTAAACTTTTTCTCTTATAACTGCGCGAAAAGCATGTATTCTTGCTTAATACAGCGCAACAAGCTGTTTTAGACCGAAATGAGCTAAATCACAACACATCGGTACTACAAGTGTTCCACGTGATACTGGTCAAAACTTTTTCTCTTATAACTGCGCGAAAAGCATGTATTCTTGCTTAATACAGCGAAACAAGCTGTTTTAGACCGAAACGAGCTAAATCACAACACATCGGTATTACAAGTGTTCCACGTGATACTCGTCAAAACTTTTTCTCTTTTAACTGCGCGAAAAGCATGTATTCGTGCTTAATACAACGAAACAAGCTGTTTTTGACCGAAACGAGCTAAATCTGAACACATCGGTTTTACAAGTATCCACGTGATACTCGTGAAAACTTTTTCTCTTATAACTGCGCGAAAAGCATGTATTCTTGCTTAATACAACGAAACAAGCTGTTTTAGACCGAAACGAGCTAAATCACAACACATCGGTTTTACAAGTGTCTCTCTAATACGCGTCAAAACTTTTTCTCTTATAACTGCGCGAAAAGCATGTATTCTTGCTTAATACAACGAAACAAGCTGTTTTAGACCGAAACGAGCTAAATCTGAACACATCGGTTTTACAAGTATCCACGTGATACTCGTCAAAACTTTTTCTCTTATAACTGCGCGAAAAGCATGTATTCTTGATTAATACAGCGAAACAAGCTGTTTTAGACCGAAACGAGCTAAATCACAACACATCGGTATTACAAGTGTTCCACGTGATACTCGTCAAAACTTTTTCTCTTTTAACTGCGCGAAAAGCATGTATTCTTGCTTAATACAACGAAACAAGCTGTTTTAGACCGAAACGAGCTAATCACAACACATCGGTTTTACAAGTGTCTCTCTAATACGCGTCAAAACTTTTTCTCTTATAACTGCACGAAAAGCATGTATTCTTGCTTAATACAACGAAACAAGCTGTTTTAGACCGAAACGAGCTAAATCTGAACACATCGGTTTTACAAGTATCCACGTGATACTCGTCAAAACTTTTTCTCTTATAACTGCGCGAAAAGCATGTATTCTTGCTTAATACAGCGAATCAAGTTGTTTTAGACCGAAACGAGCTAAATCACAACACATCGGTACTACGTGTTCCACGTGATACTCGTCAAAACTTTTTCTCTTATAACTGCGCGAAAAGCATGTATTCTTGCTTAATACAGCGAAACAAGCTGTTTTAGACCGAAACGAGCTAAATCACAACACATCGGTATTACAAGTGTTTCACGTGATACTCGTCAAAACTTTTTCTCGTTTAACTGCGCGAAAAGCATGTATTCGTGCTTAATACAACGAAACAGGCTGTTTTTGACCGAAACGAGCTAAATCTGAACACATCGGTTTTACAAGTATCCACGTGATACTCGTCAAAACTTTTTCTCTTATAACTGCGCGAAAAGCATGTATTCTTGCTTAATACAACGAAACAAGCTGTTTTAGACCGAAACGAGCTAAATCACAACACATCGGTTTTACAAGTGTCTCTCTAATACGCGTCAAAACTTTTTCTCTTATAACTGCGCGAAAAGCATGTATTCTTGCTTAATACAACGAAACAAGCTGTTTTAGACCGAAACAAGCTAAATCTGAACACATCGGTTTTACAAGTATCCACGTGATACTCGTCAATACTTTTTCTCTTATAACTGCGCGAAAAGCATGTATTCTTGCTTAATACAGCGAAACAAGCTGTTTTAGACCGAAATGAGCTAAATCACAACACATCGGTTTTACAAGTGTTCCTCTGATACGCGTCAAAACTTTTTATTTTATAACTGCGCGAAAAGCATGTATTCTTGCTTAATACAGCGAATCAAGTTGTTTTAGACCGAAACGAGCTAAATCACAACACATCGCTATTACAAGTGTTCCTCTGATACGCGTCAAAACTTTTTCTCTTATAACTGCGCGAAAAGCATGTATTCTTGCTCAATACAGCGAAACAAGCTGTTTTAGACCGAAATGAGCTAAATCACAACACATCGGTTTTACAAGTGTTCCTCTGATACGCGTCAAAACTTTTTCTCTTATAACTGCGCGAAAAGCATGTATTCGTGCTTAATACAACGAAACAAGCTGTTTTAGACCAAAACGAGCTAAATCTGAACACATCGGTTTTCCAAGTGTCCATGTGATACGCGTCAAAACTTTTTCCCCTATAACTGCGCGAAAAGCATGTATTCGTGCTTAATACAACGAAACAAGCTGTTTTAGTCCGAAAAGAGTTAAATCTGAACACATCGGTTTTACAAGTGTTCCTCTGATACGCGTCAAAACTTTTTCTGTTATAACTGCGCGAAAAGCATGTATTCTTGCTTAATACAACGAAACAAGCTGTTTTAGACCGAAACGAGCCAAATCACAACACATCGGTATTACAAGTGTTCCACGTGATACTCGTCAAAACTTTTTCTCTTATAACTGCGCGAAAAGCATGTATTCGTGCTTAATGCAACGAAACAAGCTGTTTTAGACCGAAACGAGCTAAATCTGAACACATCGGTTTTACAAGTGTCCCTGTGACACGCGTCAAAACTTTTTCTCTTATAACTGCGCGAAAAGCATGTATTCTTGCTTAATACAACGAAACAAGCTGTTTTAGACCGAAATGAGCTAAATCACAACACATCGGTTTTACAAGTGTTCCTCTGATACGCGTCAAAACTTTTTCTCTTATAACTGCGCGAAAAGCATGTATTCTTGCTTAATACAGCGAAACAAGCTGCTTTAGACCGAAACGAGCTAAATCACAACACATCGGTATTACAAGTGTTCCACGTGATACTCGTCAAAACGTTTTCTCTTATAACTGCGCGAAAAGCATGTATTCGTGCTTAATACAACGAAACAAGCTGTTTTAGACCGAAACGAGCTAAATCTGAACACTTCGGTTTTACAAGTATCCACGTAATACTCAAAACTTTTTCACTTATAACTGCGCGAAAAGCATGTATTCTTGCTTAATACAACGAAACAAGCTGTTTTAGACCGAAACGAGCTAAATCACAACACATCGGTTTTACAAGTGTCTCTGATACGCGTCAAAACTTTTTCTTCTATAACTGCGCGTAAAGCATGTATTCTTGCTTAATACAACGAAACAAGCTGTTTTAGACCAAAACGAGCTAAATCTGAACGCATCAGTTTTACAAGTATCCACGTGATACTCGTCAAAACTTTCTCTCTTATAACTGCGCGAAAAGCATGTATTCTTGCTTAATACAACGAAACAAGCTGTTTTAGACCGAATCGAGCTAAATCATAACACATCGGTTTTACAAGTGTCTCTCTAATAGGCGTCAAAACTTTTTCTTCTATAACTGCGCGTAAAGCATGTATTCGTGCTTAATACAACGAAACAAGTTGTTTTAGACCGAAACGAGCTAAATCTGAACACATCGGTTTTACAAGTGTCCCTGTGACACGCGTCAAAACTTTTTCTCCTATAACTGCGCGAAAAGCATGTATTCTTGCTTAATACAGCGAAACAAGCTGTTTTAGACCGAAACGAGCTAAATCACAACACAAAGGTTTTACAAGTGTTCCTCTAATACGCGTCAAAACTTTTTCTCTTATAACTGCGCGAAAAGCATGTATTCTTGCTTAATACTACGAAACAAGCTGTTTTACACCGAAACGAGCTAAATCACAACACATCGGTTTTACAAGTGTTCCTCTGATACGCGTCTAAACTTTTTCTCTTATTACTGCGCGAAAAGCATGTATTCGTGCTTAATACAACGAAACAAGCTGTTTCAGACCGAAACGAGCTAAATCTGAACACATCGGTTTTACAAGTGTTCCTCTGATACGCGTCAAAACTTTTTCTCTTATAACTGCGCGAAAAGCATGTATTCTTGCTTAATACAACGAAACAAGCTGTTTTAGACCGAAACGAGCCAAATCACAACACATCGGTATTACAAGTGTTCCACGTGATACTCGTCAAAACTTTTTCTCTTATAACTGCGCGAAAAGCATGTATTCGTGCTTAATGCAACGAAACAAGCTGTTTTAGACCGAAACGAGCTAAATCTGAACACATCGGTTTTACAAGTGTCCCTGTGACACGCGTCAACTTTTTCTCTTATAACCGCGCGAAAAGCATGTATTCTTGCTTAATACAACGAAACAAGCTGTTTTAGACCGAAACGAGCCAAATCACAACACATCGGTTTTACAAGTGTCTCTGATACGCGTCAAAACTTTTTCTTCTATAACTGCGCGTAAAGCATGTATTCGTGCTTAATACAACGAAACAAGCTGTTTTAGACCGAAACGAGCTAAATCTGAACACATCGGTTTTACAAGTATCCACGTGATACTCAAAACTTTTTCTCTTATAACTGCGCGAAAAGCATGTATTCTTGCTTAATACAACGAAACAAGCTGTTTTAGACCGAAACGAGCTAAATCACAACACATCGGTTTTACAAGTGTCTCTAATACGCGTCAAAACTTTTTCTCTTATAACTGCGCGAAAAGCATGTATTCTTGCTTAATACAGCGAAACAAGCTGTTTTAGACCGAAACGAGCTAAATCACAACACAAAGGTTTTACAAGTGTTCCTCTGATACGCGTCTAAACTTTTTCTCTTATAACTGCGCGAAAAGCATGTATTCTTGCTTAATACAGCGCAACAAGCTGTTTTAGACCGAAATGAGCTAAATCACAACACATCGGTACTACAAGTGTTCCACGTGATACTGGTCAAAACTTTTTCTCTTATAACTGCGCGAAAAGCATGTATTCTTGCTTAATACAGCGAAACAAGCTGTTTTAGACCGAAACGAGCTAAATCACAACACATCGGTATTACAAGTGTTCCACGTGATACTCGTCAAAACTTTTTCTCTTTTAACTGCGCGAAAAGCATGTATTCGTGCTTAATACAACGAAACAAGCTGTTTTTGACCGAAACGAGCTAAATCTGAACACATCGGTTTTACAAGTATCCACGTGATACTCGTGAAAACTTTTTCTCTTATAACTGCGCGAAAAGCATGTATTCTTGCTTAATACAACGAAACAAGCTGTTTTAGACCGAAACGAGCTAAATCACAACACATCGGTTTTACAAGTGTCTCTCTAATACGCGTCAAAACTTTTTCTCTTATAACTGCGCGAAAAGCATGTATTCTTGCTTAATACAACGAAACAAGCTGTTTTAGACCGAAACGAGCTAAATCTGAACACATCGGTTTTACAAGTATCCACGTGATACTCGTCAAAACTTTTTCTCTTATAACTGCGCGAAAAGCATGTATTCTTGCTTAATACAGCGAAACAAGCTGTTTTAGACCGAAACGAGCTAAATCACAACACATCGGTATTACAAGTGTTCCACGTGATACTCGTCAAAACTTTTTCTCTTTTAACTGCGCGAAAAGCATGTATTCTTGCTTAATACAACGAAACAAGCTGTTTTAGACCGAAACGAGCTAATCACAACACATCGGTTTTACAAGTGTCTCTCTAATACGCGTCAAAACTTTTTCTCTTATAACTGCACGAAAAGCATGTATTCTTGCTTAATACAACGAAACAAGCTGTTTTAGACCGAAACGAGCTAAATCTGAACACATCGGTTTTACAAGTATCCACGTGATACTCGTCAAAACTTTTTCTCTTATAACTGCGCGAAAAGCATGTATTCTTGCTTAATACAGCGAATCAAGTTGTTTTAGACCGAAACGAGCTAAATCACAACACATCGGTACTACGTGTTCCACGTGATACTCGTCAAAACTTTTTCTCTTATAACTGCGCGAAAAGCATGTATTCTTGCTTAATACAGCGAAACAAGCTGTTTTAGACCGAAACGAGCTAAATCACAACACATCGGTATTACAAGTGTTTCACGTGATACTCGTCAAAACTTTTTCTCGTTTAACTGCGCGAAAAGCATGTATTCGTGCTTAATACAACGAAACAGGCTGTTTTTGACCGAAACGAGCTAAATCTGAACACATCGGTTTTACAAGTATCCACGTGATACTCGTCAAAACTTTTTCTCTTATAACTGCGCGAAAAGCATGTATTCTTGCTTAATACAACGAAACAAGCTGTTTTAGACCGAAACGAGCTAAATCACAACACATCGGTTTTACAAGTGTCTCTCTAATACGCGTCAAAACTTTTTCTCTTATAACTGCGCGAAAAGCATGTATTCTTGCTTAATACAACGAAACAAGCTGTTTTAGACCGAAACAAGCTAAATCTGAACACATCGGTTTTACAAGTATCCACGTGATACTCGTCAATACTTTTTCTCTTATAACTGCGCGAAAAGCATGTATTCTTGCTTAATACAGCGAAACAAGCTGTTTTAGACCGAAATGAGCTAAATCACAACACATCGGTTTTACAAGTGTTCCTCTGATACGCGTCAAAACTTTTTATTTTATAACTGCGCGAAAAGCATGTATTCTTGCTTAATACAGCGAATCAAGTTGTTTTAGACCGAAACGAGCTAAATCACAACACATCGCTATTACAAGTGTTCCTCTGATACGCGTCAAAACTTTTTCTCTTATAACTGCGCGAAAAGCATGTATTCTTGCTCAATACAGCGAAACAAGCTGTTTTAGACCGAAATGAGCTAAATCACAACACATCGGTTTTACAAGTGTTCCTCTGATACGCGTCAAAACTTTTTCTCTTATAACTGCGCGAAAAGCATGTATTCGTGCTTAATACAACGAAACAAGCTGTTTTAGACCAAAACGAGCTAAATCTGAACACATCGGTTTTCCAAGTGTCCATGTGATACGCGTCAAAACTTTTTCCCTTATAACTGCGCGAAAAGCATGTATTCGTGCTTAATACAACGAAACAAGCTGTTTTAGTCCGAAAAGAGTTAAATCTGAACACATCGGTTTTACAAGTGTTCCTCTGATACGCGTCAAAACTTTTTCTGTTATAACTGCGCGAAAAGCATGTATTCTTGCTTAATACAACGAAACAAGCTGTTTTAGACCGAAACGAGCCAAATCACAACACATCGGTATTACAAGTGTTCCACGTGATACTCGTCAAAACTTTTTCTCTTATAACTGCGCGAAAAGCATGTATTCGTGCTTAATGCAACGAAACAAGCTGTTTTAGACCGAAACGAGCTAAATCTGAACACATCGGTTTTACAAGTGTCCCTGTGACACGCGTCAAAACTTTTTCTCTTATAACTGCGCGAAAAGCATGTATTCTTGCTTAATACAACGAAACAAGCTGTTTTAGACCGAAATGAGCTAAATCACAACACATCGGTTTTACAAGTGTTCCTCTGATACGCGTCAAAACTTTTTCTCTTATAACTGCGCGAAAAGCATGTATTCTTGCTTAATACAGCGAAACAAGCTGCTTTAGACCGAAACGAGCTAAATCACAACACATCGGTATTACAAGTGTTCCACGTGATACTCGTCAAAACGTTTTCTCTTATAACTGCGCGAAAAGCATGTATTCGTGCTTAATACAACGAAACAAGCTGTTTTAGACCGAAACGAGCTAAATCTGAACACTTCGGTTTTACAAGTATCCACGTAATACTCAAAACTTTTTCACTTATAACTGCGCGAAAAGCATGTATTCTTGCTTAATACAACGAAACAAGCTGTTTTAGACCGAAACGAGCTAAATCACAACACATCGGTTTTACAAGTGTCTCTGATACGCGTCAAAACTTTTTCTTCTATAACTGCGCGTAAAGCATGTATTCTTGCTTAATACAACGAAACAAGCTGTTTTAGACCAAAACGAGCTAAATCTGAACGCATCAGTTTTACAAGTATCCACGTGATACTCGTCAAAACTTTCTCTCTTATAACTGCGCGAAAAGCATGTATTCTTGCTTAATACAACGAAACAAGCTGTTTTAGACCGAATCGAGCTAAATCATAACACATCGGTTTTACAAGTGTCTCTCTAATAGGCGTCAAAACTTTTTCTTCTATAACTGCGCGTAAAGCATGTATTCGTGCTTAATACAACGAAACAAGTTGTTTTAGACCGAAACGAGCTAAATCTGAACACATCGGTTTTACAAGTGTCCCTGTGACACGCGTCAAAACTTTTTCTCCTATAACTGCGCGAAAAGCATGTATTCTTGCTTAATACAGCGAAACAAGCTGTTTTAGACCGAAACGAGCTAAATCACAACACAAAGGTTTTACAAGTGTTCCTCTAATACGCGTCAAAACTTTTTCTCTTATAACTGCGCGAAAAGCATGTATTCTTGCTTAATACTACGAAACAAGCTGTTTTACACCGAAACGAGCTAAATCACAACACATCGGTTTTACAAGTGTTCCTCTGATACGCGTCTAAACTTTTTCTCTTATTACTGCGCGAAAAGCATGTATTCGTGCTTAATACAACGAAACAAGCTGTTTCAGACCGAAACGAGCTAAATCTGAACACATCGGTTTTACAAGTGTTCCTCTGATACGCGTCAAAACTTTTTCTCTTATAACTGCGCGAAAAGCATGTATTCTTGCTTAATACAACGAAACAAGCTGTTTTAGACCGAAACGAGCCAAATCACAACACATCGGTATTACAAGTGTTCCACGTGATACTCGTCAAAACTTTTTCTCTTATAACTGCGCGAAAAGCATGTATTCGTGCTTAATGCAACGAAACAAGCTGTTTTAGACCGAAACGAGCTAAATCTGAACACATCGGTTTTACAAGTGTCCCTGTGACACGCGTCAACTTTTTCTCTTATAACCGCGCGAAAAGCATGTATTCTTGCTTAATACAACGAAACAAGCTGTTTTAGACCGAAACGAGCCAAATCACAACACATCGGTTTTACAAGTGTCTCTGATACGCGTCAAAACTTTTTCTTCTATAACTGCGCGTAAAGCATGTATTCGTGCTTAATACAACGAAACAAGCTGTTTTAGACCGAAACGAGCTAAATCTGAACACATCGGTTTTACAAGTATCCACGTGATACTCAAAACTTTTTCTCTTATAACTGCGCGAAAAGCATGTATTCTTGCTTAATACAACGAAACAAGCTGTTTTAGACCGAAACGAGCTAAATCACAACACATCGGTTTTACAAGTGTCTCTAATACGCGTCAAAACTTTTTCTCTTATAACTGCGCGAAAAGCATGTATTCTTGCTTAATACAGCGAAACAAGCTGTTTTAGACCGAAACGAGCTAAATCACAACACAAAGGTTTTACAAGTGTTCCTCTGATACGCGTCAAAACTTTTTCTCTTATAACTGCGCGAAAAGCATGTATTCTTGCTTATTACTACGAAACAAGCTGTTTCAAACCGAAACGAGCTAAATCTGAACACATCGGTTTTACAAGTGTCCCTGTGACACGCGTCAAAACTTTTTCTCTTATAACTGCGCGAAAAGCATGTATTCTTGCTTAATACAGCGAAACAAGTTGTTTTAGACCGAAATGAGCTAAATCACAACACATCGGTTTTACAAGTGTTCCTCTGATACGCGTCAAAACTTTTTCTCTTATAACTGCGCGAAAAGCATGTATTCTTGCTTAATACAGCGAAACAAGCTGTTTTAAACCGAAACGAGCTAAATCACAACACATCGGTATTACAAGTGTTCCACGTGATACTCGTCAAAACTTTTTCTCTTATAACTGCGCGAAAAGCATGTATTCGTGCTTAATACAACGAAACAAGCTGTTTTAGACCGAAACGAGCTAAATCTGAACACATCGGTTTTACAAGTATCCACGTGATACTCAAAACTTTTTCTCTTATAACTGCGCGAAAAGCATGTATTCTTGCTTAATACAACGAAACAAGCTGTTTTAGACCGAAACGAGCTAAATCACAACACATCGGTTTTACAAGTGTCTCTGATACGCGTCAAAACTTTTTCTTCTATAACTGCGCGTAAAGCATGTATTCGTGCTTAATACAACGAAACAAGCTGTTTCAGACCGAAACGAGCTAAATTTGAACACATCGGTTTTACAAGTGTTCCTCTGATACGCGTCACAACTTTTTCTCTTATAACTGCGCGAAAAGCATGTATTCTTGCTTAATACAGCGAAACAAGCTGTTTTAGACCGAAACGAGCTAAATCACAACACATCGGTTTTACAAGTGTTCCTCTGATACGCGTCTAAACTTTTTCTCTTATAACTGCGCGAAAAGCATGTATTCTTGCTTAATACAGCGCAACAAGCTGTTTTAGACCGAAATGAGCTAAATCACAACACATCGGTACTACAAGTGTTCCACGTGATACTGGTCAAAACTTTTTCTCTTATAACTGCGCGAAAAGCATGTATTCTTGCTTAATACAGCGAAACAAGCTGTTTTAGACCGAAACGAGCTAAATCACAACACATCGGTATTACAAGTGTTCCACGTGATACTCGTCAAAACTTTTTCTCTTTTAACTGCGCGAAAAGCATGTATTCGTGCTTAATACAACGAAACAAGCTGTTTTTGACCGAAACGAGCTAAATCTGAACACATCGGTTTTACAAGTATCCACGTGATACTCGTGAAAACTTTTTCTCTTATAACTGCGCGAAAAGCATGTATTCTTGCTTAATACAACGAAACAAGCTGTTTTAGACCGAAACGAGCTAAATCACAACACATCGGTTTTACAAGTGTCTCTCTAATACGCGTCAAAACTTTTTCTCTTATAACTGCGCGAAAAGCATGTATTCTTGCTTAATACAACGAAACAAGCTGTTTTAGACCGAAACGAGCTAAATCTGAACACATCGGTTTTACAAGTATCCACGTGATACTCGTCAAAACTTTTTCTCTTATAACTGCGCGAAAAGCATGTATTCTTGCTTAATACAGCGAAACAAGCTGTTTTAGACCGAAACGAGCTAAATCACAACACATCGGTATTACAAGTGTTCCACGTGATACTCGTCAAAACTTTTTCTCTTTTAACTGCGCGAAAAGCATGTATTCTTGCTTAATACAACGAAACAAGCTGTTTTAGACCGAAACGAGCTAATCACAACACATCGGTTTTACAAGTGTCTCTCTAATACGCGTCAAAACTTTTTCTCTTATAACTGCACGAAAAGCATGTATTCTTGCTTAATACAACGAAACAAGCTGTTTTAGACCGAAACGAGCTAAATCTGAACACATCGGTTTTACAAGTATCCACGTGATACTCGTCAAAACTTTTTCTCTTATAACTGCGCGAAAAGCATGTATTCTTGCTTAATACAGCGAATCAAGTTGTTTTAGACCGAAACGAGCTAAATCACAACACATCGGTACTACGTGTTCCACGTGATACTCGTCAAAACTTTTTCTCTTATAACTGCGCGAAAAGCATGTATTCTTGCTTAATACAGCGAAACAAGCTGTTTTAGACCGAAACGAGCTAAATCACAACACATCGGTATTACAAGTGTTTCACGTGATACTCGTCAAAACTTTTTCTCGTTTAACTGCGCGAAAAGCATGTATTCGTGCTTAATACAACGAAACAGGCTGTTTTTGACCGAAACGAGCTAAATCTGAACACATCGGTTTTACAAGTATCCACGTGATACTCGTCAAAACTTTTTCTCTTATAACTGCGCGAAAAGCATGTATTCTTGCTTAATACAACGAAACAAGCTGTTTTAGACCGAAACGAGCTAAATCACAACACATCGGTTTTACAAGTGTCTCTCTAATACGCGTCAAAACTTTTTCTCTTATAACTGCGCGAAAAGCATGTATTCTTGCTTAATACAACGAAACAAGCTGTTTTAGACCGAAACAAGCTAAATCTGAACACATCGGTTTTACAAGTATCCACGTGATACTCGTCAATACTTTTTCTCTTATAACTGCGCGAAAAGCATGTATTCTTGCTTAATACAGCGAAACAAGCTGTTTTAGACCGAAATGAGCTAAATCACAACACATCGGTTTTACAAGTGTTCCTCTGATACGCGTCAAAACTTTTTATTTTATAACTGCGCGAAAAGCATGTATTCTTGCTTAATACAGCGAATCAAGTTGTTTTAGACCGAAACGAGCTAAATCACAACACATCGCTATTACAAGTGTTCCTCTGATACGCGTCAAAACTTTTTCTCTTATAACTGCGCGAAAAGCATGTATTCTTGCTCAATACAGCGAAACAAGCTGTTTTAGACCGAAATGAGCTAAATCACAACACATCGGTTTTACAAGTGTTCCTCTGATACGCGTCAAAACTTTTTCTCTTATAACTGCGCGAAAAGCATGTATTCGTGCTTAATACAACGAAACAAGCTGTTTTAGACCAAAACGAGCTAAATCTGAACACATCGGTTTTCCAAGTGTCCATGTGATACGCGTCAAAACTTTTTCCCTTATAACTGCGCGAAAAGCATGTATTCGTGCTTAATACAACGAAACAAGCTGTTTTAGTCCGAAAAGAGTTAAATCTGAACACATCGGTTTTACAAGTGTTCCTCTGATACGCGTCAAAACTTTTTCTGTTATAACTGCGCGAAAAGCATGTATTCTTGCTTAATACAACGAAACAAGCTGTTTTAGACCGAAACGAGCCAAATCACAACACATCGGTATTACAAGTGTTCCACGTGATACTCGTCAAAACTTTTTCTCTTATAACTGCGCGAAAAGCATGTATTCGTGCTTAATGCAACGAAACAAGCTGTTTTAGACCGAAACGAGCTAAATCTGAACACATCGGTTTTACAAGTGTCCCTGTGACACGCGTCAAAACTTTTTCTCTTATAACTGCGCGAAAAGCATGTATTCTTGCTTAATACAACGAAACAAGCTGTTTTAGACCGAAATGAGCTAAATCACAACACATCGGTTTTACAAGTGTTCCTCTGATACGCGTCAAAACTTTTTCTCTTATAACTGCGCGAAAAGCATGTATTCTTGCTTAATACAGCGAAACAAGCTGCTTTAGACCGAAACGAGCTAAATCACAACACATCGGTATTACAAGTGTTCCACGTGATACTCGTCAAAACGTTTTCTCTTATAACTGCGCGAAAAGCATGTATTCGTGCTTAATACAACGAAACAAGCTGTTTTAGACCGAAACGAGCTAAATCTGAACACTTCGGTTTTACAAGTATCCACGTAATACTCAAAACTTTTTCACTTATAACTGCGCGAAAAGCATGTATTCTTGCTTAATACAACGAAACAAGCTGTTTTAGACCGAAACGAGCTAAATCACAACACATCGGTTTTACAAGTGTCTCTGATACGCGTCAAAACTTTTTCTTCTATAACTGCGCGTAAAGCATGTATTCTTGCTTAATACAACGAAACAAGCTGTTTTAGACCAAAACGAGCTAAATCTGAACGCATCAGTTTTACAAGTATCCACGTGATACTCGTCAAAACTTTCTCTCTTATAACTGCGCGAAAAGCATGTATTCTTGCTTAATACAACGAAACAAGCTGTTTTAGACCGAATCGAGCTAAATCATAACACATCGGTTTTACAAGTGTCTCTCTAATAGGCGTCAAAACTTTTTCTTCTATAACTGCGCGTAAAGCATGTATTCGTGCTTAATACAACGAAACAAGTTGTTTTAGACCGAAACGAGCTAAATCTGAACACATCGGTTTTACAAGTGTCCCTGTGACACGCGTCAAAACTTTTTCTCTTATAACTGCGCGAAAAGCATGTATTCTTGCTTAATACAGCGAAACAAGCTGTTTTAGACCGAAACGAGCTAAATCACAACACAAAGGTTTTACAAGTGTTCCTCTAATACGCGTCAAAACTTTTTCTCTTATAACTGCGCGAAAAGCATGTATTCTTGCTTAATACTACGAAACAAGCTGTTTTACACCGAAACGAGCTAAATCACAACACATCGGTTTTACAAGTGTTCCTCTGATACGCGTCTAAACTTTTTCTCTTATTACTGCGCGAAAAGCATGTATTCGTGCTTAATACAACGAAACAAGCTGTTTCAGACCGAAACGAGCTAAATCTGAACACATCGGTTTTACAAGTGTTCCTCTGATACGCGTCAAAACTTTTTCTCTTATAACTGCGCGAAAAGCATGTATTCTTGCTTAATACAACGAAACAAGCTGTTTTAGACCAAAACGAGCCAAATCACAACACATCGGTATTACAAGTGTTCCACGTGATACTCGTCAAAACTTTTTCTCTTATAACTGCGCGAAAAGCATGTATTCGTGCTTAATGCAACGAAACAAGCTGTTTTAGACCGAAACGAGCTAAATCTGAACACATCGGTTTTACAAGTGTCCCTGTGACACGCGTCAACTTTTTCTCTTATAACCGCGCGAAAAGCATGTATTCTTGCTTAATACAACGAAACAAGCTGTTTTAGACCGAAACGAGCCAAATCACAACACATCGGTTTTACAAGTGTCTCTGATACGCGTCAAAACTTTTTCTTCTATAACTGCGCGTAAAGCATGTATTCGTGCTTAATACAACGAAACAAGCTGTTTTAGACCGAAACGAGCTAAATCTGAACACATCGGTTTTACAAGTGCTCCTCTGATACGCGTCAAAACTTTTTCTCTTATAACTGCGCGAAAAGCATGTATTCTTGCTTAATACAGCGAATCAAGTTGTTTTAGACCGAAACGAGTTAAATCACAACACATCGGTACTACAAGTGTTCCACGTGATACTCGTCAAAACTTTTTCTCTTATAACTGCGCGAAAAGCATGTATTCTTGCTTAATACAGCGAAACAAGCTGTTTTAGACCGAAACGAGCTAAATCACAACACATCGGTATTACAAGTGTTCCACGTGATACTCGTCAAAATTTTTTCTGTTATAACTGCGCGAAAAGCATGTATTCGTGCTTAATACAACGAAACAAGCTGTTTTAGACCGAAACGAGCTAAATCTGAACACATCGGTTTTACAAGTATCCACGTGATACTCGTCAAAACTTTTTCTCTTATAACTGCGCGAAAAGCATGTATTCTTGCTTAATACAACGAAACAAGCTGTTTTAGACCGAAAAGAGCTAAATCACAACACATCGGTTTTACAAGTGTTTCTCCAATACGCGTCAAAACTTTTTCTCTTATAACTGCGCGAAAAGCATGTATTGTTGCTTAATACAACGAAACAAGCTGTTTTAGACTAAAACGAGCTAAATCACAACACATCGGTTTTACAAGTGTTCCTCTGATACGCGTCAAATTTTTTTCTCTTATAACTGCGCGAAAAGCATGTATTCTTGCTTAATACAACGAAACAAGCTGTTTTAGACCGAAACGAGCTAAATCACAACACATCGGTTTTACAAGTGTTCCTCTGATACGCGTCAACTCTTTTTTCTCTTATAGCTGCGCGAAAAGCATGTATTCGTGCTTAGTCCAACAAAACAAGCTGTTTTAGACCGAAACGAGGTAAATCTGAACACATCGGTTTTACAAGTGTCCCTGTGACACGCCTTTAAAGCTTTTTCTCTTATCACTGCGCGAAAAGCATGTATTTCTGCTTAATACAGCGAAACAAGCTGTTTTAGACCGAAACGAGCTAAATCTGAACACATCGGTTTTCCAAGTGTCCATGTGATACGCGTCAAAACTTTTTCCCTTATAACTGCGCGAAAAGCATGTATTCGTGCTTAATACAACGAAACAAGCTGTTTTAGTCCGAAAAGAGTTAAATCTGAACACATCGGTTTTACAAGTGTTCCTCTGATACGCGTCAAAACTTTTTCTCTTATAACTGCGCGAAAAGCATGTATTCTTGCTTAATACAACGAAACAAGCTGTTTTAGACCGAAACGAGCCAAATCACAACACATCGGTATTACAAGTGTTCCACGTGATACTCGTCAAAACTTTTTCTCTTATAACTGCGCGAAAAGCATGTATTCGTGCTTAATGCAACGAAACAAGCTGTTTTAGACCGAAACGAGCTAAATCTGAACACATCGGTTTTACAAGTGTCCCTGTGACACGCGTCAAAACTTTTTCTCTTATAACTGCGCGAAAAGCATGTATTCTTGCTTAATACAACGAAACAAGCTGTTTTAGACCGAAATGAGCTAAATCACAACACATCGGTTTTACAAGTGTTCCTCTGATACGCGTCAAAACTTTTTCTCTTATAACTGCGCGAAAAGCATGTATTCTTCCTTAATACAGCGAAACAAGCTGCTTTAGACCGAAACGAGCTAAATCACAACACATCGGTATTACAAGTGTTCCACGTGATACTCGTCAAAACGTTTTCTCTTATAACTGCGCGAAAAGCATGTATTCGTGCTTAATACAACGAAACAAGCTGTTTTAGACCGAAACGAGCTAAATCTGAACACTTCGGTTTTACAAGTATCCACGTAATACTCAAAACTTTTTCACTTATAACTGCGCGAAAAGCATGTATTCTTGCTTAATACAACGAAACAAGCTGTTTTAGACCGAAACGAGCTAAATCACAACACATCGGTTTTACAAGTGTCTCTGATACGCGTCAAAACTTTTTCTTCTATAACTGCGCGTAAAGCATGTATTCTTGCTTAATACAACGAAACAAGCTGTTTTAGACCAAAACGAGCTAAATCTGAACGCATCAGTTTTACAAGTATCCACGTGATACTCGTCAAAACTTTCTCTCTTATAACTGCGCGAAAAGCATGTATTCTTGCTTAATACAACGAAACAAGCTGTTTTAGACCGAATCGAGCTAAATCATAACACATCGGTTTTACAAGTGTCTCTCTAATAGGCGTCAAAACTTTTTCTTCTATAACTGCGCGTAAAGCATGTATTCGTGCTTAATACAACGAAACAAGTTGTTTTAGACCGAAACGAGCTAAATCTGAACACATCGGTTTTACAAGTGTCCCTGTGACACGCGTCAAAACTTTTTCTCTTATAACTGCGCGAAAAGCATGTATTCTTGCTTAATACAGCGAAACAAGCTGTTTTAGACCGAAACGAGCTAAATCACAACACAAAGGTTTTACAAGTGTTCCTCTAATACGCGTCAAAACTTTTTCTCTTATAACTGCGCGAAAAGCATGTATTCTTGCTTAATACTACGAAACAAGCTGTTTTACACCGAAACGAGCTAAATCACAACACATCGGTTTTACAAGTGTTCCTCTGATACGCGTCTAAACTTTTTCTCTTATTACTGCGCGAAAAGCATGTATTCGTGCTTAATACAACGAAACAAGCTGTTTCAGACCGAAACGAGCTAAATCTGAACACATCGGTTTTACAAGTGTTCCTCTGATACGCGTCAAAACTTTTTCTCTTATAACTGCGCGAAAAGCATGTATTCTTGCTTAATACAGCGAAACAAGCTGTTTTAAACCGAAACGAGCTAAATCACAACACATCGGTATTACAAGTGTTCCACGTGATACTCGTCAACTTTTTCTCTTATAACCGCGCGAAAAGCATGTATTCTTGCTTAATACAACGAAACAAGCTGTTTTAGACCGAAACGAGCCAAATCACAACACATCGGTTTTACAAGTGTCTCTGATACGCGTCAAAACTTTTTCTTCTATAACTGCGCGTAAAGCATGTATTCGTGCTTAATACAACGAAACAAGCTGTTTTAGACCGAAACGAGCTAAATCTGAACACATCGGTTTTACAAATGCTCCTCTGATACGCGTCAAAACTTTTTCTCTTATAACTGCGCGAAAAGCTTGTATTCTTGCTTAATACAGCGAAACAAGCTGTTTTAGACCGAAACGAGCTAAATCACAACACATCGGTTTTACAAGTGTTCCTCTGATACGCGTCAAAACTTTTTCTCTTATAACTGCGCGAAAAGCATGTATTCTTGCTTAATACAGCGAAACAAGTTGTTTTAGACCGAAACGAGCTAAATCACAACACATCGGTTTTACAAGTGTTCCTCTGATACGCGTCAAAACTTTTTCTCTTATAACTGCGCGAAAAGCATGTATTCTTGCTTAATACAGCGAAACAAGCTGTTTTAGACCGAAACGAGCTAAATCTGAACACATTGGTTTTACAAGTGTTCCTCTGATACGCGTCAAAACTTTTTCTCTTATAACTGCGCGAAAAGCATGTATTCTTGCTTAATACAGCGAAACAAGCAGTTTTAGACCGAAACGAGCTAAATCACAACACATCGGTTTTACAAGTGTTCCTCTGATATGCGTCAAAACTTTTTCTCTTATAACTGCGCGAAAAGCATGTATTCTTGCTTAATACAGCGAAACAAGCTGTTTTAGACCGAAACGAGCTAAATCACAACACATCGGTTTTACAAGTGTTCCTCTGATACGCGTCAAAACTTTTTCTCTTATAACTGCGCGAAAAGCATGTATTCTTGCTTAATACTGCGAAACAAGCTCTTTTAGACCGAAATGAGCTAAATCACAACACATCGGTTTTACAAGTGTTCCTCTGATACGAATCAAATCTTTTTCTCTTATAACGGCGCGAAAAGCATGTATTCTTGCTTAATACAGCGAAACAAGCTGTTTTTGACCGAAACGAGCTAAATCACAACACATCGGTATTACAAGTGTTCCACGTGATACTCGTCAAAACTTTTTCTCTTTTAACGGCGCGAAAAGCATGTATTCGTGCTTAATACAACGAAGCAAGCTGTTTTAGACCGAAACGAGCTAAATCTGAACACATCGGTTTTACAAGTGTCTCTCTAATACGCGTCAAAACTTTTTCTCTTATAACTGCGCGAAAAGCATGTATTCTTGCTTAATACAACGAAACAAGCTGTTTTAGACCGAAACGAGCTAAATCTGAACACATCGGTTTTACAAGTATCCACGTGATACTCGTCAAAACTTTTTCTCTTTTAACTGCGCGAAAAGCATGTATTCTTGCTTAATACAGCGAAACAAGCTGTTTTAAACCGAAACGAGCTAAATCACAACACATCGGTTTTACAAGTGTTCCTCTGATACGCGTCAAAACTTTTTCTTTTATAACTGCGCGAAAAGCATGTATTCTTGCTTAATACAGCGAATCAAGTTGTTCTAGACCGAAAAGAGCTAAATCACAACACATCGGTACTACAAGTGTTCCACGTGATACTCGTCAAAACTTTTTCTCTTATAACTGCGCGAAAGGCATGTATTCTTGCTTAATACAGCGAAACAAGCTGTCTTAGACCGAAACGAGCTAAATCACAACACATCGGTATTACAAGTGTTCCACGTGATACTCGTCAAAACTTTTTCTGTTAAAACTGCGCGAAAAGCATGTATTCGTGCTTAATACAACGAAACAAGCTGTTTTAGACCGAAACGAGCTAAATCTGAACACATCGGTTTTACAAGTATCCACGTGATACTCGTCAAAACTTTTTCTCTTATAACTGCGCGAAAAGCATGTATTCTTGCTTAATACAACGAAACAAGCTGTTTTAGACCGAAAAGAGCTAAATCACAACACATCGGTTTTACAAGTGTCTCTCTAATACGCGTCAAAACTTTTTCTCTAATAACTGCGCGAAAAGCATGTATTCTTGCTTAATACAGCGAAACAAGCTGTTTTAGACCAAAACGAGCTAAATCACAACACATCGGTTTTACAAGTGTTCCTCTGATACGCGTCAAATTTTTTTCTCTTATAACTGCGCGAAAAGCATGTATTCTTGCTTAATACAGCGAAACAAGCTGTTTTAGACCGAAACGAGCTAAATCACAACACATCGGTTTTACAAGTGTTCCTCTGATACGCGTCAACTCTTTTTTCTCTTATAGCTGCGCGAAAAGCATGTATTCGTGCTTAGTCCAACGAAACAAGCTGTTTTAGACCGAAACGAGGTAAATCTGAACACATCGGTTTTACAAGTGTCCCTGTGACACGCCTTTAAAGCTTTTTCTCTTATCACTGCGCGAAAAGCATGTATTTCTGCTTAATACAGCGAAACAAGCTGTTTTAGACCGAAACGAGCTAAATCACAACACATCGGTTTTACAAGTGTTCCTCTGATACGCGTCAAAACTTTTTCGCTTATAACTGCACGAAAACCATGTATTCGTGCTTAATACAACGAAACAAGCTGTTTTAGACCAAAACGAGCTAAATCTGAACACATCGGTTTTCGAAGTGTCCATGTGATACGCGTCAAAACTTTTTCCCTTATAACTGCGCGAAAAGCATGTATTCGTGCTTAATACAACGAAACAAGCTGTTTTAGTCCGAAAAGAGTTAAATCTGAACACATCGGTTTTACAAGTGTTCCTCTGATACGCGTCAAAACTTTTTCTCTTATAACTGCGCGAAAAGCATGTATTCTTGCTTAATACAACGAAACAAGCTGTTTTAGACCGAAACGAGCCAAATCACAACACATCGGTATTACAAGTGTTCCACGTGATACTCGTCAAAACTTTTTCTCTTATAACTGCGCGAAAAGCATGTATTCGTGCTTAATGGAACGAAACAAGCTGTTTTAGACCGAAACGAGCTAAATCTGAACACATCGGTTTTACAAGTGTCCCTGTGACACGCGTCAAAACTTTTTCTCTTATAACTGCGCGAAAAGCATGTATTCTTGCTTAATACAACGAAACAAGCTGTTTTAGACCGAAATGAGCTAAATCACAACACATCGGTTTTACAAGTGTTCCTCTGATACGCGTCAAAACTTTTTCTCTTATAACTGCGCGAAAAGCATGTATTCTTGCTTAATACAGCGAAACAAGCTGCTTTAGACCGAAACGAGCTAAATCACAACACATCGGTATTACAAGTGTTCCACGTGATACTCGTCAAAACGTTTTCTCTTATAACTGCGCGAAAAGCATGTATTCGTGCTTAATACAACGAAACAAGCTGTTTTAGACCGAAACGAGCTAAATCTGAACACTTCGGTTTTACAAGTATCCACGTAATACTCAAAACTTTTTCACTTATAACTGCGCGAAAAGCATGTATTCTTGCTTAATACAACGAAACAAGCTGTTTTAGACCGAAACGAGCTAAATCACAACACATCGGTTTTACAAGTGTCTCTCTGATACGCGTCAAAACTTTTTCTTCTATAACTGCGCGTAAAGCATGTATTCTTGCTTAATACAACGAAACAAGCTGTTTTAGACCAAAACGAGCTAAATCTGAACACATCAGTTTTACAAGTATCCACGTGATACTCGTCAAAACTTTCTCTCTTATAACTGCGCGAAAAGCATGTATTCTTGCTTAATACAACGAAACAAGCTGTTTTAGACCGAATCGAGCTAAATCATAACACATCGGTTTTACAAGTGTCTCTCTAATAGGCGTCAAAACTTTTTCTTCTATAACTGCGCGTAAAGCATGTATTCGTGCTTAATACAACGAAACAAGTTGTTTTAGACCGAAACGAGCTAAATCTGAACACATCGGTTTTACAAGTGTCCCTGTGACACGCGTCAAAACTTTTTCTCTTATAACTGCGCGAAAAGCATGTATTCTTGCTTAATACAGCGAAATAAGCTGTTTTAGACCGAAACGAGCTAAATCACAACACAAAGGTTTTACAAGTGTTCCTCTAATACGCGTCAAAACTTTTTCTCTTATAACTGCGCGAAAAGCATGTATTCTTGCTTAATACTACGAAACAAGCTGTTTTACACCGAAACGAGCTAAATCACAACACATCGGTTTTACAAGTGTTCCTCTGATACGCGTCTAAACTTTTTCTCTTATTACTGCGCGAAAAGCATGTATTCGTGCTTAATACAACGAAACAAGCTGTTTCAGACCGAAACGAGCTAAATCTGAACACATCGGTTTTACAAGTGTTCCTCTGATACGCGTCAAAACTTTTTCTCTTATAACTGCGCGAAAAGCATGTATTCTTGCTTAATACAGCGAAACAAGCTGTTTTAAACCGAAACGAGCTAAATCACAACACATCGGTATTACAAGTGTTCCACGTGATACTCGTCAAAACTTTTTCTCTTATAACTGCGCGAAAAGCATGTATTCGTGCCTAATACAACGAAACAAGCTGTTTTAGACCGAAACGAGCTAAATCTGAACACATCGGTTTTACAAGTATCCACGTGATACTCGTCAACTTTTTCTCTTATAACCGCGCGAAAAGCATGTATTCTTGCTTAATACAACGAAACAAGCTGTTTTAGACCGAAACGAGCCAAATCACAACACATCGGTTTTACAAGTGTCTCTGATACGCATCAAAACTTTTTCTTCTATAACTGCGCGTAAAGCATGTATTCGTGCTTAATACAACGAAACAAGATGTTTTAGACCGAAACGAGCTAAATCTGAACACATCGGTTTTACAAGTGCTCCTCTGATACGCGTCAAAACTTTTTCTCTTATAACTGCGCGAAAAGCATGTATTCTTGCTTAATACAGCGAAACAAGCTGTTTTAGACCGAAACGAGCTAAATCACAACACATCGGTTTTACAAGTGTTCCTCTGATACGCGTCAAAACTTTTTCTCTTATAACTGCGCGAAAAGCATGTATTCTTGCTTAATACAGCGAAACAAGTTGTTTTAGACCGAAACGAGCTAAATCACAACACATCGGTTTTACAAGTGTTCCTCTGATACGCGTCAAAACTTTTTCTCTTATAACTGCGCGAAAAGCATGTATTCTTGCTTAATACAGCGAAACAAGCTGTTTTAGACCGAAACGAGCTAAATCTGAACACATTGGTTTTACAAGTGTTCCTCTGATACGCGTCAAAACTTTTTCTCTTATAACTGCGCGAAAAGCATGTATTCTTGCTTAATACAACGAAACAAGCTGTTTTAGACCGAAAAGAGCTAAATCACAACACATCGGTTTTACAAGTGTCTCTCTAATACGCGTCAAAACTTTTTCTCTAATAACTGCGCGAAAAGCATGTATTCTTGCTTAATACAGCGAAACAAGCTGTTTTAGACCAAAACGAGCTAAATCACAACACATCGGTTTTACAAGTGTTCCTCTGATACGCGTCAAATTTTTTTCTCTTATAACTGCGCGAAAAGCATGTATTCTTGCTTAATACAGCGAAACAAGCTGTTTTAGACCGAAACGAGCTAAATCACAACACATCGGTTTTACAAGTGTTCCTCTGATACGCGTCAACTCTTTTTTCTCTTATAGCTGCGCGAAAAGCATGTATTCGTGCTTAGTCCAACGAAACAAGCTGTTTTAGACCGAAACGAGGTAAATCTGAACACATCGGTTTTACAAGTGTCCCTGTGACACGCCTTTAAAGCTTTTTCTCTTATCACTGCGCGAAAAGCATGTATTTCTGCTTAATACAGCGAAACAAGCTGTTTTAGACCGAAACGAGCTAAATCACAACACATCGGTTTTACAAGTGTTCCTCTGATACGCGTCAAAACTTTTTCGCTTATAACTGCACGAAAACCATGTATTCGTGCTTAATACAACGAAACAAGCTGTTTTAGACCAAAACGAGCTAAATCTGAACACATCGGTTTTCGAAGTGTCCATGTGATACGCGTCAAAACTTTTTCCCTTATAACTGCGCGAAAAGCATGTATTCGTGCTTAATACAACGAAACAAGCTGTTTTAGTCCGAAAAGAGTTAAATCTGAACACATCGGTTTTACAAGTGTTCCTCTGATACGCGTCAAAACTTTTTCTCTTATAACTGCGCGAAAAGCATGTATTCTTGCTTAATACAACGAAACAAGCTGTTTTAGACCGAAACGAGCCAAATCACAACACATCGGTATTACAAGTGTTCCACGTGATACTCGTCAAAACTTTTTCTCTTATAACTGCGCGAAAAGCATGTATTCGTGCTTAATGGAACGAAACAAGCTGTTTTAGACCGAAACGAGCTAAATCTGAACACATCGGTTTTACAAGTGTCCCTGTGACACGCGTCAAAACTTTTTCTCTTATAACTGCGCGAAAAGCATGTATTCTTGCTTAATACAACGAAACAAGCTGTTTTAGACCGAAATGAGCTAAATCACAACACATCGGTTTTACAAGTGTTCCTCTGATACGCGTCAAAACTTTTTCTCTTATAACTGCGCGAAAAGCATGTATTCTTGCTTAATACAGCGAAACAAGCTGCTTTAGACCGAAACGAGCTAAATCACAACACATCGGTATTACAAGTGTTCCACGTGATACTCGTCAAAACGTTTTCTCTTATAACTGCGCGAAAAGCATGTATTCGTGCTTAATACAACGAAACAAGCTGTTTTAGACCGAAACGAGCTAAATCTGAACACTTCGGTTTTACAAGTATCCACGTAATACTCAAAACTTTTTCACTTATAACTGCGCGAAAAGCATGTATTCTTGCTTAATACAACGAAACAAGCTGTTTTAGACCGAAACGAGCTAAATCACAACACATCGGTTTTACAAGTGTCTCTCTGATACGCGTCAAAACTTTTTCTTCTATAACTGCGCGTAAAGCATGTATTCTTGCTTAATACAACGAAACAAGCTGTTTTAGACCAAAACGAGCTAAATCTGAACACATCAGTTTTACAAGTATCCACGTGATACTCGTCAAAACTTTCTCTCTTATAACTGCGCGAAAAGCATGTATTCTTGCTTAATACAACGAAACAAGCTGTTTTAGACCGAATCGAGCTAAATCATAACACATCGGTTTTACAAGTGTCTCTCTAATAGGCGTCAAAACTTTTTCTTCTATAACTGCGCGTAAAGCATGTATTCGTGCTTAATACAACGAAACAAGTTGTTTTAGACCGAAACGAGCTAAATCTGAACACATCGGTTTTACAAGTGTCCCTGTGACACGCGTCAAAACTTTTTCTCTTATAACTGCGCGAAAAGCATGTATTCTTGCTTAATACAGCGAAACAAGCTGTTTTAGACCGAAACGAGCTAAATCACAACACAAAGGTTTTACAAGTGTTCCTCTAATACGCGTCAAAACTTTTTCTCTTATAACTGCGCGAAAAGCATGTATTCTTGCTTAATACTACGAAACAAGCTGTTTTACACCGAAACGAGCTAAATCACAACACATCGGTTTTACAAGTGTTCCTCTGATACGCGTCTAAACTTTTTCTCTTATTACTGCGCGAAAAGCATGTATTCGTGCTTAATACAACGAAACAAGCTGTTTCAGACCGAAACGAGCTAAATCTGAACACATCGGTTTTACAAGTGTTCCTCTGATACGCGTCAAAACTTTTTCTCTTATAACTGCGCGAAAAGCATGTATTCTTGCTTAATACAGCGAAACAAGCTGTTTTAAACCGAAACGAGCTAAATCACAACACATCGGTATTACAAGTGTTCCACGTGATACTCGTCAAAACTTTTTCTCTTATAACTGCGCGAAAAGCATGTATTCGTGCCTAATACAACGAAACAAGCTGTTTTAGACCGAAACGAGCTAAATCTGAACACATCGGTTTTACAAGTATCCACGTGATACTCGTCAACTTTTTCTCTTATAACCGCGCGAAAAGCATGTATTCTTGCTTAATACAACGAAACAAGCTGTTTTAGACCGAAACGAGCCAAATCACAACACATCGGTTTTACAAGTGTCTCTGATACGCATCAAAACTTTTTCTTCTATAACTGCGCGTAAAGCATGTATTCGTGCTTAATACAACGAAACAAGATGTTTTAGACCGAAACGAGCTAAATCTGAACACATCGGTTTTACAAGTGCTCCTCTGATACGCGTCAAAACTTTTTCTCTTATAACTGCGCGAAAAGCATGTATTCTTGCTTAATACAGCGAAACAAGCTGTTTTAGACCGAAACGAGCTAAATCACAACACATCGGTTTTACAAGTGTTCCTCTGATACGCGTCAAAACTTTTTCTCTTATAACTGCGCGAAAAGCATGTATTCTTGCTTAATACAGCGAAACAAGTTGTTTTAGACCGAAACGAGCTAAATCACAACACATCGGTTTTACAAGTGTTCCTCTGATACGCGTCAAAACTTTTTCTCTTATAACTGCGCGAAAAGCATGTATTCTTGCTTAATACAGCGAAACAAGCTGTTTTAGACCGAAACGAGCTAAATCTGAACACATTGGTTTTACAAGTGTTCCTCTGATACGCGTCAAAACTTTTTCTCTTATAACTGCGCGAAAAGCATGTATTCTTGCTTAATACAGCGAAACAAGCTGTTTTAGACCGAAACGAGCTAAATCACAACACATCGGTTTTACAAGTGTTCCTCTGATACGCGTCAAAACTTTTTCTCTTATAACTGCGCGAAAAGCATGTATTCTTGCTTAATACAGCGAAACAAGCTGTTTTAGACCGAAACGAGCTAAATCACAACACATCGGTTTTACAAGTGTTCCTCTGATACGCGTCAAAACTTTTTCTCTTATAACTGCGCGAAAAGCATGTATTCTTGCTTAATACTGCGAAACAAGCTCTTTTAGACCGAAATGAGCTAAATCACAACACATCGGTTTTACAAGTGTTCCTCTGATACGAATCAAATCTTTTTCTCTTATAACGGCGCGAAAAGCATGTATTCTTGCTTAATACAGCGAAACAAGCTGTTTTAGACCGAAACGAGCTAAATCACAACACATCGGTATTACAAGTGTTCCACGTGATACTCGTCAAAACTTTTTCTCTTTTAACGGCGCGAAAAGCATGTATTCGTGCTTAATACAACGAAGCAAGCTGTTTTAGACCGAAACGAGCTAAATCTGAACACATCGGTTTTACAAGTGTCTCTCTAATACGCGTCAAAACTTTTTCTCTTATAACTGCGCGAAAAGCATGTATTCTTGCTTAATACAACGAAACAAGCTGTTTTAGACCGAAACGAGCTAAATCTGAACACATCGGTTTTACAAGTATCCACGTGATACTCGTCAAAACTTTTTCTCTTTTAACTGCGCGAAAAGCATGTATTCTTGCTTAATACAGCGAAACAAGCTGTTTTAAACCGAAACGAGCTAAATCACAACACATCGGTTTTACAAGTGTTCCTCTGATACGCGTCAAAACTTTTTCTTTTATAACTGCGCGAAAAGCATGTATTCTTGCTTAATACAGCGAATCAAGTTGTTTTAGACCGAAAAGAGCTAAATCACAACACATCGGTACTACAAGTGTTCCACGTGATACTCGTCAAAACTTTTTCTCTTATAACTGCGCGAAAGGCATGTATTCTTGCTTAATACAGCGAAACAAGCTGTCTTAGACCGAAACGAGCTAAATCACAACACATCGGTATTACAAGTGTTCCACGTGATACTCGTCAAAACTTTTTCTGTTAAAACTGCGCGAAAAGCATGTATTCGTGCTTAATACAACGAAACAAGCTGTTTTAGACCGAAACGAGCTAAATCTGAACACATCGGTTTTACAAGTATCCACGTGATACTCGTCAAAACTTTTTCTCTTATAACTGCGCGAAAAGCATGTATTCTTGCTTATTACAACGAAACAAGCTGTTTTAGACCGAAAAAAGCTAAATCACAACACATCGGTTTTACAAGTGTCTCTCTAATACGCGTCAAAACTTTTTCTCTTATAACTGCGCGAAAAGCATGTATTCGTGCTTAGTCCAACGAAGCAAGCTGTTTTAGACCGAAACGAGGTAAATCTGAACACATCGGTTTTACAAGTGTCCCTGTGACACGCCTTTAAAGCTTTTTCTCTTATCACTGCGCGAAAAGCATGTATTTCTGCTTAATACAGCGAAACAAGCTGTTTTAGACCGAAACGAGCTAAATCACAACACATCGGTTTTACAAGTGTTCCTCTGATACGCGTCAAAACTTTTTCTCTTATAACTGCACGAAAAGCATGTATTCGTGCTTAATACAACGAAACAAGCTGTTTTAGACCAAAACGAGCTAAATCTGAACACATCGGTTTTCGAAGTGTCCATGTGATACGCGTCAAAACTTTTTCCCTTATAACTGCGCGAAAAGCATGTATTCGTGCTTAATACAACGAAACAAGCTCTTTTAGTCCGAAAAGAGGTAAATCTGAACACATCGGTTTTACAAGTGTTCCTCTGATACTCGTCAAAACTTTTTCTCTTATAACTGCGCGAAAAGCATGTATTCGTGCCTAATGCAACGAAACAAGCTGTTTTAGACCGAAACGAGCTAAATCTGAACACATCGGTTTTACAAGTGTCCCTGTGACACGCGTCAAAACTTTTTCTCTTATAACTGCACGAAAAGCATGTATTCTTGCTTAATACAACGAAACAAGCTGTTTTAGACCGAAATGAGCTAAATCACAACACATCGGTTTTACAAGTGTTCCTCTGATACGCGTCAAAACTTTTTCTCTTATAACTGCGCGAAAAGCATGTATTCTTGCTTAATACAGCGAAACAAGCTGCTTTAGACCGAAACGAGCTAAATCACAACACATCGGTATTACAAGTGTTCCACGTGATGCTCGTCAAAACGTTTTCTCTTATAACTGCGCGAAAAGCATGTATTCGTGCTTAATACAACGAAACAAGCTGTTTTAGACCGAAACGAGCTAAATCTGAACACTTCGGTTTTACAAGTATCCACGTAATACTCAAAACTTTTTCTCTTATAACTGCGCGAAAAGCATGTATTCTTGCCTAATACAACGAAACAAGCTGTTTTAGACCGAAACGAGCTAAATCACAACACATCGGTTTTACAAGTGTCTCTCTGATACGCGTCAAAACTTTTTCTTCTATAACTGCGCGTAAAGCATGTATTCTTGCTTAATACAACGAAACAAGCTGTTTTAGACCAAAACGAGCTAAATCTGAACACATCGGTTATACAAGTATCCACGTGATACTCGTCAAAACTTTCTCTCTTATAACTGCGCGAAAAGCATGTATTCTTGCTTAATACAACGAAACAAGCTGTTTTAGACCGAATCGAGCTAAATCATAACACATCGGTTTTACAAGTATCTCTCTAATAGGCGTCAAAACTTTTTCTTCTATAACTGCGCGTAAAGCATGTATTCTTGCTTAAGTCTACGAAACAAGCTGTTTTACACCGAAACGAGCTAAATCACAACACATCGGTTTTACAAGTGTTCCTCTGATACGCGTCTAAACTTTTTCTCTTATAACTGCGCGAAATGCATGTATTCGTGCTTAATACAACGAAACAAGCTGTTTCAGACCGAAACGAGCTAAATCTGAACACATTGGTTTTACAAGTGTTCCTCTGATACGCGTCAAAACTTTTTCTCTTATAACTGCGCGAAAAGCATGTATTCTTGCTTAATACAGCGAAACAAGCTGTTTTAAACCGAAACGAGCTAAATCACAACACATCGGTATTACAAGTGTTCCACGTAATACTCGTCAAAACTTTTTCTCTTATACCTGCGCGAAAAGCATGTATTCGTGCTTAATACAACGAAACAAGCTGTTTTAGACCGAAACGAGCTAAATCTGAACACATCGGTTTTACAAGTATCCACGTGATACTCGTCAACTTTTTCTCTTATAACCGCGCGAAAAGCATGTATTCTTGCTTAATACAACGAAACAAGCTGTTTTAGACCGAAACGAGCTAAATCACAACACATCGGTTTTACAAGTGTCTCTGATACGCGTCAAAACTTTTTCTTCTATAACTGCGCGTAAAGCATGTATTCGTGCTTAATACAAAGAAACAAGCTGTTTTAGACCGAAACGAGCTAAATCTGAACACATCGGTTTTACAAGTGCTCCTCTGATACGCGTCAAAACTTTTTCTCTTATAACTGCGCGAAAAGCATGTATTCTTGCTTAATACAGCGAAACAAGCTGTTTTAGACCGAAACGAGCTAAATCACAACACATCGGTTTTACAAGTGTTCCTCTGATACGCGTCAAAACTTTTTCTCTTATAACTGCGCGAAAAGCATGTATTCTTGCTTAATACAGCGAAACAAGTTGTTTTAGACCGAAACGAGCTAAATCACAACACATCGGTTTTACAAGTGTTCCTCTGATACGCGTCAAAACTTTTTCTCTTATAACTGCGCGAAAAGCATGTATTCTTGCTTAATACAGCGAAACAAGCTGTTTTAGACCGAAATGAGCTAAATCACAACACATCGGTTTTACAAGTGTTCCTCTGATACGCGTCAAAACTTTTTCTCTTATAACGGCGCGAAAAGCATGTATTCTTGCTTAATACAGCGAAACAAGCTGTTTTAGACCGAAACGAGCTAAATCACAAAACATCGGTATTACAAGTGTTCCACGTGATACTCGTCAAAACTTTTTCTCTTTTAACAGGCGAAAAGCATGTATTCGTGCTTAATACAACGAAACAAGCTGTTTTAGACCGAAACGAGCTAAATCTGAACACATCGGTTTTACAAGTATCCACGTGATACTCGTCAAAACTTTTTCTTTTATAACTGCGCGAAAAGCATGTATTCTTGCTTAATACAACGAAACAAGCTGTTTTAGACCGAAACGAGCTAAATCACAACACATCGGTTTTACAAGTGTCTCTAATACGCGTCAAAACTTTATCTCTTATAACTGCGCGAAAAGCATGTATTCTTGCTTAATACAACGAAACAAACTGTTTTAGACCGAAACGAGCTAAATCTGAACACATCGGTTTTACAAGTATCCACGTGATACTCGTCAAAACTTTTTCTCTTTTAACTGCGCGAAAAGCATGTAATCTTGCTTAATACAGCGAAACAAGCTGTTTTAGACCGAAACGAGCTAAATCTGAACACATCGGTTTTACAAGTGTCCCTGTGACACGCGTCAAAACTTTTTCTCTTATAACTGCACGAAAAGCATGTATTCTTGCTTAATACAACGAAACAAGCTGTTTTAGACCGAAATGAGCTAAATCACAACACATCGGTTTTACAAGTGTTCCTCTGATACGCGTCAAAACTTTTTCTCTTATAACTGCGCGAAAAGCATGTATTCTTGCTTAATACAGCGAAACAAGCTGCTTTAGACCGAAACGAGCTAAATCACAACACATCGGTATTACAAGTGTTCCACGTGATGCTCGTCAAAACGTTTTCTCTTATAACTGCGCGAAAAGCATGTATTCGTGCTTAATACAACGAAACAAGCTGTTTTAGACCGAAACGAGCTAAATCTGAACACTTCGGTTTTACAAGTATCCACGTAATACTCAAAACTTTTTCTCTTATAACTGCGCGAAAAGCATGTATTCTTGCCTAATACAACGAAACAAGCTGTTTTAGACCGAAACGAGCTAAATCACAACACATCGGTTTTACAAGTGTCTCTCTGATACGCGTCAAAACTTTTTCTTCTATAACTGCGCGTAAAGCATGTATTCTTGCTTAATACAACGAAACAAGCTGTTTTAGACCAAAACGAGCTAAATCTGAACACATCGGTTATACAAGTATCCACGTGATACTCGTCAAAACTTTCTCTCTTATAACTGCGCGAAAAGCATGTATTCTTGCTTAATACAACGAAACAAGCTGTTTTAGACCGAATCGAGCTAAATCATAACACATCGGTTTTACAAGTATCTCTCTAATAGGCGTCAAAACTTTTTCTTCTATAACTGCGCGTAAAGCATGTATTCTTGCTTAAGTCTACGAAACAAGCTGTTTTACACCGAAACGAGCTTAATCACAACACATCGGTTTTACAAGTGTTCCTCTGATACGCGTCTAAACTTTTTCTCTTATAACTGCGCGAAATGCATGTATTCGTGCTTAATACAACGAAACAAGCTGTTTCAGACCGAAACGAGCTAAATCTGAACACATTGGTTTTACAAGTGTTCCTCTGATACGCGTCAAAACTTTTTCTCTTATAACTGCGCGAAAAGCATGTATTCTTGCTTAATACAGCGAAACAAGCTGTTTTAAACCGAAACGAGCTAAATCACAACACATCGGTATTACAAGTGTTCCACGTAATACTCGTCAAAACTTTTTCTCTTATACCTGCGCGAAAAGCATGTATTCGTGCTTAATACAACGAAACAAGCTGTTTTAGACCGAAACGAGCTAAATCTGAACACATCGGTTTTACAAGTATCCACGTGATACTCGTCAACTTTTTCTCTTATAACCGCGCGAAAAGCATGTATTCTTGCTTAATACAACGAAACAAGCTGTTTTAGACCGAAACGAGCTAAATCACAACACATCGGTTTTACAAGTGTCTCTGATACGCGTCAAAACTTTTTCTTCTATAACTGCGCGTAAAGCATGTATTCGTGCTTAATACAAAGAAACAAGCTGTTTTAGACCGAAACGAGCTAAATCTGAACACATCGGTTTTACAAGTGCTCCTCTGATACGCGTCAAAACTTTTTCTCTTATAACTGCGCGAAAAGCATGTATTCTTGCTTAATACAGCGAAACAAGCTGTTTTAGACCGAAACGAGCTAAATCACAACACATCGGTTTTACAAGTGTTCCTCTGATACGCGTCAAAACTTTTTCTCTTATAACTGCGCGAAAAGCATGTATTCTTGCTTAATACAGCGAAACAAGTTGTTTTAGACCGAAAGGAGCTAAATCACAACACATCGGTTTTACAAGTGTTCCTCTGATACGCGCCAAAACTTTTTCTCTTATAACTGCGCGAAAAGCATGTATTCTTGCTTAATACAGCGAAACAAGCTGTTTTAGACCGAAATGAGCTAAATCACAACACATCGGTTTTACAAGTGTTCCTCTGATACGCGTCAAAACTTTTTCTCTTATAACGGCGCGAAAAGCATGTATTCTTGCTTAATACAGCGAAACAAGCTGTTTTAGACCGAAACGAGCTAAATCACAAAACATCGGTATTACAAGTGTTCCACGTGATACTCGTCAAAACTTTTTCTCTTTTAACAGGCGAAAAGCATGTATTCGTGCTTAATACAACGAAACAAGCTGTTTTAGACCGAAACGAGCTAAATCTGAACACATCGGTTTTACAAGTATCCACGTGATACTCGTCAAAACTTTTTCTTTTATAACTGCGCGAAAAGCATGTATTCTTGCTTAATACAACGAAACAAGCTGTTTTAGACCGAAACGAGCTAAATCACAACACATCGGTTTTACAAGTGTCTCTAATACGCGTCAAAACTTTATCTCTTATAACTGCGCGAAAAGCATGTATTCTTGCTTAATACAACGAAACAAACTGTTTTAGACCGAAACGAGCTAAATCTGAACACATCGGTTTTACAAGTATCCACGTGATACTCGTCAAAACTTTTTCTCTTTTAACTGCGCGAAAAGCATGTAATCTTGCTTAATACAGCGAAACAAGCTGTTTTAGACCGAAACGAGCTAAATCACAACACATCGGTACTACAAGTGTTCCACGTGATACTCGTCAAAACTTTTTCTCTTATAACTGCGCGAAAAGCATGTATTCTTGCTTAATACAGCGAAACAAGCTGTTTTAGACCGAAACGAGCTAAATCACAACACATCGGTATTACAAGTGTTCCACGTGATACTCGTCAAAACTTTTTCTCTTATAACTGCGCGAAAAGCATGTATTCGTGCTTAATACAACGAAACAAGCTGTTTTAGACCGAAACGAGCTAAATCACAACACATCGGTTTTACAAGTGTCTCTCTAATACGCGTCAAAACTTTTTCTCTTATAACTGCGCGAAAAGCATGTATTCTTGCTTAATACAGCGAAACAAGCTGTTTTAGACCAAAACGAGTTAAATCACAACACATCGGTTTTACAAGTGTTCCTCTGATACGCGTCAACTCTTTTTTCTCTTATAGCTGCGCGAAAAGCATGTATTCGTGCTTAGTCCAACGAAAAAAGCTGTTTTAGACCGAAACGAGGTAAATCTGAACACATCGGTTTTACAAGTGTCCCTGTGACACGCCTTTAAAGCTTTTTCTCTTATCACTGCGCGAAAAGCATGTATTTCTGCTTAATACAGCGAAACAAGCTGTTTTAGACCGAAACGAGCTAAATCACAACACATCGGTTTTACAATTGTTCCTCTGATACGCGTCTAAACTTTTTCTCTTATAACTGCGCGAAAAGCATGTATTCGTGCTTAATAAAGCGAAACAAGCTGTTTTAGACCGAAACGAGCTAAATCACAACACATCGGTTTTACAAGTGTTCCTCTGATACGCGTCAAAACTTTTTCTCTTATAACTGCGCGAAAAGCATGTATTCGTGCTTAATACAACGAAACAAGCTGTTTTAGACCGAAACGAGCTAAATCTGAACACTTCGGTTTTACAAGTATCCACGTGATACTCGTCAAAACTTTTTCTCTTATAACTGCGCGAAAAGCATGTATTCTTGCTTAATACAACGAAACAAGCTGTTTTAGACCGAAACGAGCTAAATCACAACACATCGGTTTTACAAGTGTCTCTCTGATACGCGTCAAAACTTTTTCTTCTATAACTGCGCGTAAAGCATGTATTCGTGCTTAATACAACGAAACAAGTTGTTTTAGACCGAAACGAGCTAAATCTGAACACATCGGTTTTACAAGTTTCCCTGTGACACGCGTCAAAACTTTTTCTCTTATAACTGCGCGAAAAGCATGTATTCTTGCTTAATACAGCGAAACAAGCTGTTTTAGACCGAAACGAGCTAAATCACAACACAAAGGTTTTACAAGTGTTCCTCTAATACGCGTCAAAACTTTTTCTCTTATAACTGCGCGAAAAGCATGTATTCTTGCTTAATACTACGAAACAAGCTGTTTTACACCGAAACGAGCTAAATCACAACACATCGGTTTTACAAGTGTTCCTCTGATACGCGTCTAAACTTTTTCTCTTATAACTGCGCGAAAAGCATGTATTCGTGCTTAATACAACGAAACAAGCTGTTTCAGACCGAAACGAGCTAAATCTTAACACATCGGTTTTACAAGTGTTCCTCTGATACGCGTCAAAACTTTTTCTCTTGTAGCATGTATTCTGCTTAATACAGCGAAACAAGCTGTTTTAAACCGAAACGAGCTAAATCACAACACATCGGTATTACAAGTGTTCCACGTGATACTAGTCAAAACTTTTTCTCTTATAACTGCGCGAAAAGCATGTATTCGTGCTTAATACAACGAAACAAGCTGTTTTAGACCGAAACGAGCTAAATCTGAACACATCGGTTTTACAAGTATCCACGTGATACTCGTCAACTTTTTCTCTTATAACCGCGCGAAAAGCATGTATTCTTGCTTAATACAACAAAACAAGCTGTTTTAGACCGAAACGAGCTAAATCACAACATATCGGTTTTACAAGTGTCTGTGATACGCGTCAAAACTTTTTCTTCTATAACTGCGCGTAAAGCATGTATTCGTGCTTAATACAACGAAACAAGCTGTTTTAGACCGAAACGAACTAAATCTGAACACATCGGTTTTACAAGTGTTCCTCTGATACGCGTCAAAACTTTTTCTCTTATAACTGCGCGAAAAGCATGTATTCTTGCTTAATACAGCGAAACAAGCTGTTTTAGACCGAAACGAGCTAAATCACAACACATCGGTTTTACAAGTGTTCCTCTGATACGCGTCAAAACTTTTTCTCTTATAACTGCGCGAAAAGCATGTATTCTTGCTTAATACAGCGAAACAAGCTGTTTTAGACCGAAACGAGCTAAATCACAACACATCGGTATTACAAGTGTTCCACGTGATACTCGTCAAAACTTTTTCTCTTTTAACTGCGCGAAAAGCATGTATTCGTGCTTAATACAACGAAACAAGCTGTTTTAGACCGAAACGAGCTAAATCTGAACACATCGGTTTTACAAGTATCCACGTGATACTCGTCAAAACTTTTTCTCTTATAACTGCGCGAAAAGCATGTATTCTTGCTTAATACAACGAAACAAGCTGTTTTAGACCGAAACGAGCTAAATCACAACACATCGGTTTTACAAGTGTCTCTCTAATACGCGTCAAAACTTTTTCTCTTATAACTGCGCGAAAAGCATGTATTCTTGCTTAATACAACGAAACAAGCTGTTTTAGACCGACACGAGCTAAATCTGAACACATCGGTTTTACAAGTATCCACGTGATACTGGTCAAAACTTTTTCTCTTTTAACTGCGCGAAAAGCATGTATTCTTGCTTAATACAGCGAAACAAGCTGTTTTAGACCGAAATGAGCTAAATCACAACACATCGGTTTTACAAGTGTTCCTCTGATACGCGTCAAAACTTTTTCTTTTATAACTGCGCGAAAAGCATGTATTCTTGCTTAATACAGCGAATCAAGTTGTTTTAGACCGAAACGAGCTAAATCACAACACATCGGTACTACAAGTGTTCCACGTGATACTCGTCAAAACATTTTCTCTTATAACTGCGCGAAAAGCATGTATTCTTGCTTAATACAGCGAAACAAGCTGTTTTAGACCGAAACGAGCTAAATCACAACACATCGGTATTACAAGTGTTCCACGTGATACTCGTCAAAACTTTTTCTCTTTTAACTGCGCGAAAAGCATGTATTCGTGCTTAATACAACGAAACAAGCTGTTTTTGACCGAAACGAGCTAAATCTAGACCGAAACGAGCTAAATCACAACACATCGGTTTTACAAGTGTCTCTCTGATACGCGTCAAAACTTTTTCTTCTATAACTGCGCGTAAAGCATGTATTCTTGCTTAATACAACGAAACGAGCTGTTTTAGACCAAAACGATGTAAATCTGAACACATCGGTTTTACAAGTATCCACGTGATACTCGTCAAAACTTTCTCTCTTATAACTGCGCGAAAAGCATGTATTCTTGCTTAATACAACGAAACAAGCTGTTTTAGACCGAAACGAGCTAAATCATAACACCTCGGTTTTACAAGTGTCTCTCTAATAGGCGTCAAAACTTTTTCTTCTATACCTGCGCGTAAAGCATGTATTCGTGCTTAATACAACGAAACAAGTTGTTTTAGACCGAAACGAGCTAAATCTGTACACATCGGTTTTACAAGTGTCCCTGTGACACGCGTCAAAACTTTTTCTCCTATAACTGCGCGAAAAGCATGTATTCTTGCTTAATACAGCGAAACAAGCTGTTTTAGACCGAAACGAGCTAAATCACAACACAAAGGTTTTACAAGTGTTCCTCTAATACGCGTCAAAACATTTTTTTCTCTTATAACTGAGCGAAAAGCATGTATTCTTGCTTAATACTACGAAACAAGCTGTTTTACACCGAAACGAGCTAAATCACAACACATCGGTTTTACAAGTGTTCCTCTGATACGCGTCTAAACTTTTTCTCTTATAACTGCGCGAAAAGCATGTATTCGTGCTTAATACAACGAAACAAGCTGTTTCAGACCGAAACGAGCTAAATCTGAACACATCGGTTTTACAAGTGTTCCTCTGATACGCGTCAAAACTTTTTCTCTTATAACTGCGCGAAAAGCATGTATTCTTGCTTAATACAGCGAAACAAGCTGTTTTAAACCGAAACGAGCTAAATCACAACACATCGGTATTACAAGTGTTCCACGTGATACTGGTCAAAACTTTTTCTTTTATAACTGCGCGAAAAGCATGTATTCGTGCTTAATACAACGAAACAAGCTGTTTTAGACCGAAACGAGCTAAATCTGAACACATCGGTTTTACAAGTATCCACGTGATACTCGTCAACTTTTTCTCTTATAACCGCGCGAAAAGCATGTATTCTTGCTTAATACAACGAAACAAGCTGTTTTAGACCGAAACGAGCTAAATCACAACACATCGGTTTTACAAGTGTGTCTGATACGCGTCAAAACTTTTTCTTCTATAACTGCGCGTAAAGCATGTATTCTTGCTTAATACAACGAAACAAGCTGTTTTAGACCGAAACGAGCTAAATCTGAACACATCGGTTTTACAAGTGTTCCTCTGATACGCGTCAAAACTTTTTCTCTTATAACTGCGCGAAAAGCATGTATTCTTGCTTAATACAGCGAAACAAGCTGTTTTAGACCGAAACGAGCTAAATCACAACACATCGGTTTTACAAGTGTTCCTCTGATACGCGTCAAAACTTTTTCTCTTATAACTGCGCGAAAAGCATGTATTCTTGCTTAATACAGCGAAACAAGATGTTTTAGACCGAAATGAGCTAAATCACAACACATCGGTTTTACAAGTGTTCCTCTGATACGCGTCAATCTTTTTCTCTTATAACGGCGCGAAAAGCATGTATTCTTGCCTAATACAGCGAAACAAGCTGTTTTAGACCGAAACGAGCTAAATCACAACTCATCGGTATTACAAGTGTTCCACGTGATACTCGTCAAAACTTTTTCTCTTTTAACTGCGCGAAAAGCATGTATTCGTGCTTAATACAACGAAACAAGCTGTTTTAGACCGAAACTAGCTAAATCTGAACACATCGGTTTTACAAGTATCCACGTGATACTCGTCAAAACTTTTTCTCTTATAACTGCGCGAAAACCATGTATTCTTGCTTAATACAACGAAACAAGCTGTTTTAGACCGAAACGAGCTAAATCTGAACACATCGGTTTTACAAGTATCCACGTGATACTCGTCAAAACTTTTTCTCTTTTAACTGCGCGAAAAGCATGTATTCTTGCTTAATACAGCGAAACAAGCTGTTTTAGACCGAAACGAGCTAAATCACAACACATCGGTTTTACAAGTGTTCCTCTGATACGCGTCAAAACTTTTTCTCTTATAACTGCGCGAAAAGCATGTATTCTTGCTTAATACAGCGAAACAAGCTGTTTTAGACCGAAACGAGCTAAATCACAACACATCGGTATTACAAGTGTTCCACGTGATACTCGTCAAAACTTTTTCTCTTTTAACTGCGCGAAAAGCATGTATTCTTGCTTAATACAGCGAAACAAGATGTTTTAGACCGAAATGAGCTAAATCACAACACATCGGTTTTACAAGTGTTCCTCTGATACGCGTCAAAACTTTTTCTCTTATAACGGCGCGAAAAGCATGTATTCTTGCTTAATACAGCGAAACAAGCTGTTTTAGACCGAAACGAGCTAAATCACAACACATCGGTATTACAAGTGTTCCACGTGATACTCGTCAAAACTTTTTCTCTTTTAACTGCGCGAAAAGCATGTATTCGTGCTTAATACAACGAAACAAGCTGTTTTAGACCGAAACGAGCTAAATCTGAACACATCGGTTTTACAAGTATCCACGTGATACTCGTCAAAACTTTTTCTCTTATAACTGCGCGAAAAGCATGTATTCTTGCTTAATACAACGAAACAAGCTGTTTTAGACCGAAACGAGCTAAATCACAACACATCGGTACTACAAGTGTTCCACGTGATACTCGTCAAAACTTTTTCTCTTATAACTGCGCGAAAAGCATGTATTCTTGCTTAATACAGCGAAACAAGCTGTTTTAGACCGAAACGAGCTAAATCACAACACATCGGTATTACAAGTGTTCCACGTGATACTCGTCAAAACTTTTTCTCTTTTAACTGCGCGAAAAGCATGTATTCGTGCTTAATACAACGAAACAAGCTGTTTTAGACCGAAACGAGCTAAATCTGAACACATCGGTTTTACAAGTATCCACGTGATACTCGTCAAAACTTTTTCTCTTTTAACTGCGCGAAAAGCATGTATTCTTGCTTAATACTACGAAACAAGCTGTTTTACACCGAAACGAGCTAAATCACAACACATCGGTTTTACAAGTGTTCCTCTGATACGCGTCTAAACTTTTTCTCTTCTAACTGCGCGAAAAGCATGTATTCGTGCTTAATACAACGAAACAAGCTGTTTCAGGCCGAAACGAGCTAAATCTTAACACATCGGTTTTACAAGTGTTCCTCTGATACGCGTCAAAACTTTTTCTCTTATAACTGCGCGAAAAGCATGTATTCTTGCTTAATACAGCGAAACAAGCTGTTTTAAACCGAAACGAGCTAAATCACAACACATCGGTATTACAAGTGTTCCACGTGATACTCGTCAAAACTTTTTCTCTTATAACTGCGCGAAAAGCATGTATTCGTGCTTAATACAACGAAACAAGCTGTTTTAGACCGAAACGAGCTAAATCTGAACACATCGGTTTTACAAGTATCCACGTGATACTCAACTTTTTCTCTTATAACCGCGCGAAAAGCATGTATTCTTGCTTAATACAACGAAACAAGCTGTTTTAGACCGAAACGAGCTAAATCACAACATATCGGTTTTACAAGTGTCTCTGATACGCGTCAAAACTTTTTCTTCTATAACTGCGCGTAAAGCATGTATTCGTGCTTAATACAACGAAACAAGCTGTTTTAGACCGAAACGAACTAAATCTGAACATATCGGTTTTACAAGTGTTCCTCTGATACGCGTCAAAACTTTTTCTCTTATAACTGCGCGAAAAGCATGTATTCTTGCTTAATACAGCGAAACAAGCTGTTTTAGACCGAAACGAGCTAAATCACAACACATCGGTTTTA
Source organism: Amblyomma americanum (assembly GCF_052857255.1). NCBI lineage: Eukaryota > Metazoa > Arthropoda > Arachnida > Ixodida > Ixodidae > Amblyomma > Amblyomma americanum. Next base: position 130,550 of record NW_027526500.1, on the reverse strand, counting down.
CAAGTGTTCCTCTGATACTCGTCAAAACTTTTTCTCTTATAACTGCGCGAAAAGCATGTATTCTTGCTTAATACAGCGAAACAAGTTGTTTTAGACCGAAACGAGCTAAATCACAACACATCGGTTCTACAAGTGTTCCTCTGATACGCGTCAAAACTTTTTCTCTTATAACGGCGCGAAAAGCATGTATTCTTGCTTAATACAGCGAAACAAGATGTTTTAGACCGAAATGAGCTAAATCACAACACATCGGTTTTACAAGTGTTCCTCTGATACGCGTCAAAACTTTTTCTCTTATAACGGCGCGAAAAGCATGTATTCTTGCTTAATACAGCGAAACAAGCTGTTTTAGACCGAAACGAGCTAAATCACAACACATCGGTATTACAAGTGTTCCACGTGATACTCGTCAAAACTTTTTCTCTTTTAACTGCGCGAAAAGCATGTATTCGTGCTTAATACAACGAAACAAGCTGTTTTAGACCGAAACGAGCTAAATCTGAACACATCGGTTTTACAAGTATCCACGTGATACTCGTCAAAACTTTTTCTCTTATAACTGCGCGAAAAGCATGTATTCTTGCTTAATACAACGAAACAAGCTGTTTTAGACCGAAACGAGCTAAATCACAACACATCGGTTTTACAAGTGTCTCTCTAATACGCGTCAAAACTTTTTCTCTTATAACTGCGCGAAAAGCATGTATTCTTGCTTAATACAACGAAACAAGCTGTTTTAGACCGAAACGAGCTAAATCTGAACACATCGGTTTTACAAGTATCCACGTGATACTCGTCAAAACTTTTTCTCTTTTAACTGCGCGAAAAGCATGTATTCTTGCTTAATACAGCGAAACAAGCTGTTTTAGACCGAAATGAGCTAAATCACAACACATCGGTTTTACAAGTGTTCCTCTGATACGCGTCAAAACTTTTTCTCTTATAACGGCGCGAAAAGCATGTATTCTTGCTTAATACAGCGAAACAAGCTGTTTTAGACCGAAACGAGCTAAATCACAACACATCGGTATTACAAGTGTTCCACGTGATACTCGTCAAAACGTTTTCTCTTTTAACTGCGCGAAAAGCATGTATTCGTGCTTAATACAACGAAACAAGCTGTTTTAGACCGAAACGAGCTAAATCTGAACACATCGGTTTTACAAGTATCCACGTGATACTCGTCAAAACTTTTTCTCTTATAACTGCGCGAAAAGCATGTATTCTTGCTTAATACAACGAAACAAGCTGTTTTAGACCGAAACGAGCTAAATCACAACACATCGGTTTTACAAGTGTCTCTCTAATACGCGTCAAAACTTTTTCTCTTATAACTGCGCGAAAAGCATGTATTCTTGCTTAATACAACGAAACAAGCTGTTTTAGACCGAAACGAGCTAAATCTGAACACATCGGTTTTACAAGTATCCACGTGATACTCGTCAAAACTTTTTCTCTTTTAACTGCGCGAAAAGCATGTATTCTTGCTTAATACAGCGAAACAAGCTGTTTTAGACCGAAATGAGCTAAATCACAACACATCGGTTTTACAAGTGTTCCTCTGATACGCGTCAAAACTTTTTCTTTTTTAACTGCGCGAAAAGCATGTATTCTTGCTTAATACAGCGAATCAAGTTGTTTTAGACCGAAACGAGCTAAATCACAACACATCGGTACTACAAGTGTTCCACGTGATACTCGTCAAAACTTTTTCTCTTATAACTGCGCGAAAAGCATGTATTCTTGCTTAATACAGCGAAACAAGCTGTTTTAGACCGAAACGAGCTAAATCACAACACAACGGTATTACAAGTGTTCCACGTGATACTCGTCAAAACTTTTTCTCTTTTAACTGCGCGAAAAGCATGTATTCGTGCTTAATACAACGAAACAAGCTGTTTTTGACCGAAACGAGCTAAATCTAGACCGAAACGAGCTAAATCACAACACATCGGTTTTACAAGTGTCTCTCTGATACGCGTCAAAACTTTTTCTTCTATAACTGCGCGTAAAGCATGTATTCTTGCTTAATACAACGAAACAAGCTGTTTTAGACCAAAACGAGCTAAATCTGAACACATCGGTTTTACAAGTATCCACGTGATACTCGTCAAAACTTTCTCTCTTATAACTGCGCGAAAAGCATGTATTCTTGCTTAATACAACGAAACAAGCTGTTTTAGACCGAAACGAGCTAAATCATAACACATCGGTTTTACAATTGTCTCTCTAATAGGCGTCAAAACTTTTTCTTCTATAACTGCGCGTAAAGCATGTATTCGTGCTTAATACATCGAAACAAGTTGTTTTAGACCGAAACGAGCTAAATCTGAACACATCGGTTTTACAAGTGTCCCTGTGACACGCGTCAAAACTTTTTCTCCTATAACTGCGCGAAAAGCATGTATTCTTGCTTAATACAGCGAAACAAGCTGTTTTAGACCGAAACGAGCTAAATCACAACACAAAGGTTTTACAAGTGTTCCTCTAATACGCGTCAAAACTTTTTCTCTTATAACTGCGCGAAAAGCATGTATTCTTGCCTAATACTACGAAACAAGCTGTTTTACACCGAAACGAGCTAAATCACAACACATCGGTTTTACAAGTGTTCCTCTGATACGCGTCTAAACTTTTTCTCTTATAACTGCGCGAAAAGCATGTATTCGTGCTTAATACAACGAAACAAGCTGTTTCAGACCGAAACGAGCTAAATCTGAACACATCGGTTTTACAAGTGTTCCTCTGATACGCGTCAAAACTTTTTCTCTTATAACTGCGCGAAAAGCATGTATTCTTGCTTAATACAGCGAAACAAGCTGTTTTAAACCGAAACGAGCTAAATCACAACACATCGGTATTACAAGTGTTCCACGTGATACTGGTCAAAACTTTTTCTTTTATAACTGCGCGAAAAGCATGTATTCGTGCTTAATACAACGAAACAAGCTGTTTTAGACCGAAACGAGCTAAATCTGAACACATCGGTTTTACAAGTGTTCCTCTGATACGCGTCAAAACTTTTTCTCTTATAACTGCGCGAAAAGCATGTATTCTTGCCTAATACAGCGAAACAAGCTGTTTTAGACCGAAACGAGCTAAATCACAACACATCGGTTTTACAAGTGTTCCTCTGATACGCGTCAAAACTTTTTCTCTTATAACTGCGCGAAAAGCATGTATTCTTGCTTAATACAGCGAAACAAGATGTTTTAGACCGAAATGAGCTAAATCACAACACATCGGTTTTACAAGTGTTCCTCTGATACGCGTCAATCTTTTTCTCTTATAACGGCGCGAAAAGCATGTATTCTTGCTTAATACAACGAAACAAGCTGTTTTAGACCGAAACTAGCTAAATCTGAACACATCGGTTTTACAAGTATCCACGTGATACTCGTCAAAACTTTTTCTCTTATAACTGCGCGAAAACCATGTATTCTTGCTTAATACAACGAAACAAGCTGTTTTAGACCGAAACGAGCTAAATCACAACACATCGGTACTACAAGTGTTCCACGTGATACTCGTCAAAACTTTTTCTCTTATAACTGCGCGAAAAGCATGTATTCTTGCTTAATACAGCGAAAGAAGCTGTTTTAGACCGAAACGAGCTAAATCACAACACATCGGTATTACAAGTGTTCCACGTGATACTCGTCAAAACTTTTTCTCTTTTAACTGCGCGAAAAGCATGTATTCGTGCTTAATACAACGAAACAAGCTGTTTTAGACCGAAACGAGCTAAATCTGAACACATCGGTTTTACAAGTATCCACGTGATACTCGTCAAAACTTTTTCTCTTTTAACTGCGCGAAAAGCATGTATTCTTGCTTAATACAGCGAAACAAGCTGTTTTAGACCGAAATGAGCTAAATCACAACACATCGGTTTTACAAGTGTTCCTCTAATACGCGTCAAAACTTTTTCTCTTATAACTGCGCGAAAAGCATGTATTCTTGCTTAATACTACGAAACAAGCTGTTTTACACCGAAACAAGCTAAATCACAACACATCGGTTTTACAAGTGTTCCTCTGATACGCGTCTAAACTTTTTCTCTTATAACTGCGCGAAAAGCATGTATTCGTGCTTAATACAACGAAACAAGCTGTTTCAGGCCGAAACGAGCTAAATCTTAACACATCGGTTTTACAAGTGTTCCTCTGATACGCGTCAAAACTTTTTCTCTTATAACTGCGCGAAAAGCATGTATTCTTGCTTAATACAGCGAAACAAGCTGTTTTAAACCGAAACGAGCTAAATCACAACACATCGGTATTACAAGTGTTCCACGTGATACTCGTCAAAACTTTTTCTCTTATAACTGCGCGAAAAGCATGTATTCGTGCTTAATACAACGAAACAAGCTGTTTTAGACCGAAACGAGCTAAATCTGAACACATCGGTTTTACAAGTATCCACGTGATACTCGTCAACTTTTTCTCTTATAACCGCGCGAAAAGCATGTATTCTTGCTTAATACAACGAAACAAGCTGTTTTAGACCGAAACGAGCTAAATCACAACATATCGGTTTTACAAGTGTCTCTGATACGCGTCAAAACTTTTTCTTCTATAACTGCGCGTAAAGCATGTATTCGTGCTTAATACAACGAAACAAGCTGTTTTAGACCGAAAAGAAATAAATCTGAACACATCGGTTTTACAAGTGTTCCTCTGATACGCGTCAAAACTTTTTCTCTTATAACTGCGCGAAAAGCATGTATTCTTGCTTAATACAGCGAAACAAGCTGTTTTAGACCGAAACGAGCTAAATCACAACACATCGGTTTTACAAGTGTTCCTCTGATACGCGTCAAAACTTTTTCTCTTATAACTGAGCGAAAAGCATGTATTCTTGCTTAATACAGCGAAACAAGTTGTTTTAGACCGAAACGAGCTAAATCACAACACATCGGTTTTACAAGTGTTCCTCTGATACGCGTCAAAACTTTTTCTCTTATAACTGCGCGAAAAGCATGTATTCTTGCTTAATACAGCGAAACAAGATGTTTTAGACCGAAATGAGCTAAATCACAACACATCGGTTTTACAAGTGTTCCTCTGATACGCGTCAAAACTTTTTCTCTTATAACGGCGCGAAAAGCATGTATTCTTGCTTAATACAGCGAAACAAGCTGTTTTAGACCGAAACGAGCTAAATCACAACACATCGGTATTACAAGTGTTCCACGTGATACTCGTCAAAACTTTTTCTCTTTTAACTGCGCGAAAAGCATGTATTCGTGCTTAATACAACGAAACAAGCTGTTTTAGACCGAAACGAGCTAAATCTGAACACATCGGTTTTACAAGTATCCACGTGATACTCGTCAAAACTTTTTCTCTTATAACTGCGCGAAAAGCATGTATTCTTGCTTAATACAACGAAACAAGCTGTTTTAGACCGAAACGAGCTAAATCACAACACATCGGTTTTACAAGTGTCTCTCTAATACGCGTCAAAACTTTTTCTCTTATAACTGCGCGAAAAGCATGTATTCTTGCTTAATACAACGAAACAAGCTGTTTTAGACCGAAACGAGCTAAATCTGAACACATCGGTTTTACAAGTATCCACGTGATACTCGTCAAAACTTTTTCTCTTTTAACTGCGCGAAAAGCATGTATTCTTGCTTAATACAGCGAAACAAGCTGTTTTAGACCGAAATGAGCTAAATCACAACACATCGGTTTTACAAGTGTTCCTCTGATACGCGTCAAAACTTTTTCTTTTTTAACTGCGCGAAAAGCATGTATTCTTGCTTAATACAGCGAATCAAGTTGTTTTAGACCGAAACGAGCTAAATCACAACACATCGGTACTACAAGTGTTCCACGTGATACTCGTCAAAACTTTTTCTCTTATAACTGCGCGAAAAGCATGTATTCTTGCTTAATACAGCGAAACAAGCTGTTTTAGACCGAAACGAGCTAAATCACAACACAACGGTATTACAAGTGTTCCACGTAATACTCGTCAAAACTTTTTCTCTTTTAACTGCGCGAAAAGCAAGTATTCGTGCTTAATACAACGAAACAAGCTGTTTTTGACCGAAACGAGCTAAATCTAGACCGAAACGAGCTAAATCACAACACATCGGTTTTACAAGTGTCTCTCTGATACGCGTCAAAACTTTTTCTTCTATAACTGCGCGTAAAGCATGTATTCTTGCTTAATACAACGAAACAAGTTGTTTTAGACCAAAACGAGCTAAATCTGAACACATCGGTTTTACAAGTATCCACGTGATACTCGTCAAAACTTTCTCTCTTATAACTGCGCGAAAAGCATGTATTCTTGCTTAATACAACGAAACAAGCTGTTTTAGACCGAAACGAGCTAAATCATAACACATCGGTTTTACAAGTGTCTCTCTAATAGGCGTCAAAACTTTTTCTTCTATAACTGCGCGTAAAGCATGTATTCGTGCTTAATACAACGAAACAAGTTGTTTTAGACCGAAACGAGCTAAATCTGAACACATCGGTTTTACAAGTGTCCCTGTGACACGCGTCAAAACTTTTTCTCCTATAACTGCGCGAAAAGCATGTATTCTTGCTTAATACAGCGAAACAAGCTGTTTTAGACCGAAACGAGCTAAATCACAACACAAAGGTTTTACAAGTGTTCCTCTAATACGCGTCAAAACTTTTTCTCTTATAACTGCGCGAAAAGCATGTATTCTTGCTTAATACTACGAAACAAGCTGTTTTACACCGAAACGAGCTAAATCACAACACATCGGTTTTACAAGTGTTCCTCTGATACGCATCTAAACTTTTTCTCTTATAACTGCGCGAAAAGCATGTATTCGTGCTTAATACAACGAAACAAGCTGTTTCAGACCGAAACGAGCTAAATCTGAACACATCGGTTTTACAAGTGTTCCTCTGATACGCGTCAAAACTTTTTCTCTTATAACTGCGCGAAAAGCATGTATTCTTGCTTAATACAGCGAAACAAGCTGTTTTAAACCGAAACGAGCTAAATCACAACACATCGGTATTACAAGTGTTCCACGTGATACTGGTCAAAACTTTTTCTTTTATAACTGCGCGAAAAGCATGTATTCGTGCTTAATACAACGAAACAAGCTGTTTTAGACCGAAACGAGCTAAATCTGAACACATCGGTTTTACAAGTATCCACGTGATACTCGTCAAAACTTTTTCTCTTTTAACTGCGCGAAAAGCATGTATTCTTGCTTAATACAGCGAAACAAGCTGTTTTAGACCGAAATGAGCTAAATCACAACACATCGGTTTTACAAGTGTTCCTCTAATACGCGTCAAAACTTTTTCTCTTATAACTGCGCGAAAAGCATGTATTCTTGCTTAATACTACGAAACAAGCTGTTTTACACCGAAACGAGCTAAATCACAACACATCGGTTTTACAAGTGTTCCTCTGATACGCGTCTAAACTTTTTCTCTTATAACTGCGCGAAAAGCATGTATTCTTGCTTAATACAGCGAAACAAGCTGTTTTAAACCGAAACGAGCTAAATCACAACACATCGGTATTACAAGTGTTCCACGTGATACTCGTCAAAACTTTTTCTCTTATAACTGCGCGAAAAGCATGTATTCGTGCTTAATACAACGAAACAAGCTGTTTTAGACCGAAACGAGCTAAATCTGAACACATCGGTTTTACAAGTATCCACGTGATACTCGTCAACTTTTTCTCTTATAACCGCGCGAAAAGCATGTATTCTTGCTTAATACAACGAAACAAGCTGTTTTAGACCGAAACGAGCTAAATCACAACATATCGGTTTTACAAGTGTCTCTGATACGCGTCAAAACTTTTTCTTCTATAACTGCGCGTAAAGCATGTATTCGTGCTTAATACAACGAAACAAGCTGTTTTAGACCGAAACGAACTAAATCTGAACACATCGGTTTTACAAGTGTTCCTCTGATACGCGTCAAAACTTTTTCTCTTATAACTGCGCGAAAAGCATGTATTCTTGCTTAATACAGCGAAACAAGCTGTTTTAGACCGAAACGAGCTAAATCACAACACATCGGTTTTACAAGTGTTCCTCTGATACGCGTCAAACCTTTTTCTCTTATAACTGCGCGAAAAGCATGTATTCTTGCTTAATACAGCGAAACAAGTTGTTTTAGACCGAAACGAGCTAAATCACAACACATCGGTTTTACAAGTGTTCCTCTGATACGCGTCAAAACTTTTTCTCTTATAACTGCGCGAAAAGCATGTATTCTTGCTTAATACAGCGAAACAAGATGTTTTAGACCGAAATGAGCTAAATCACAACACATCGGTTTTACAAGTGTTCCTCTGATACGCGTCAAAACTTTTTCTCTTATAACGGCGCGAAAAGCATGTATTCTTGCTTAATACAGCGAAACAAGCTGTTTTAGACCGAAACGAGCTAAATCACAACACATCGGTATTACAAGTGTTCCACGTGATACTCGTCAAAACTTTTTCTCTTTTAACTGCGCGAAAAGCATGTATTCGTGCTTAATACAACGAAACAAGCTGTTTTAGACCGAAACGAGCTAAATCTGAACACATCGGTTTTACAAGTATCCACGTGATACTCGTCAAAACTTTTTCTCTTATAACTGCGCGAAAAGCATGTATTCTTGCTTAATACAACGAAACAAGCTGTTTTAGACCGAAACGAGCTAAATCACAACACATCGGTTTTACAAGTGTCTCTCTAATACGCGTCAAAACTTTTTCTCTTATAACTGCGCGAAAAGCATGTATTCTTGCTTAATACAACGAAACAAGCTGTTTTAGACCGAAACGAGCTAAATCTGAACACATCGGTTTTACAAGTATCCACGTGATACTCGTCAAAACTTTTTCTCTTTTAACTGCGCGAAAAGCATGTATTCTTGCTTAATACAGCGAAACAAGCTGTTTTAGACCGAAATGAGCTAAATCACAACACATCGGTTTTACAAGTGTTCCTCTGATACGCGTCAAAACTTTTTCTTTTTTAACTGCGCGAAAAGCATGTATTCTTGCTTAATACAGCGAATCAAGTTGTTTTAGACCAAAACGAGCTAAATCACAACACATCGGTACTACAAGTGTTCCACGTGATACTCGTCAAAACTTTTTCTCTTATAACTGCGCGAAAAGCATGTATTCTTGCTTAATACAGCGAAACAAGCTGTTTTAGACCGAAACGAGCTAAATCACAACACAACGGTATTACAAGTGTTCCACGTGATACTCGTCAAAACTTTTTCTCTTTTAACTGCGCGAAAAGCATGTATTCTTGCTTAATACAACGAAACAAGCTGTTTTAGACCGAAACGAGCTAAATCTGAACACATCGGTTTTACAAGTGTTCCTCTGATACGCGTCAAAACTTTTTCTCTTATAACTGCGCGAAAAGCATGTATTCTTGCTTAATACAGCGAAACAAGCTGTTTTAGACCGAAACGAGCTAAATCACAACACATCGGTTTTACAAGTGTTCCTCTGATACGCGTCAAAACTTTTTCTCTTATAACTGCGCGAAAAGCATGTATTCTTGCTTAATACAGCGAAACAAGATGTTTTAGACCGAAATGAGCTAAATCACAACACATCGGTTTTACAAGTGTTCCTCTGATACGCGTCAATCTTTTTCTCTTATAACGGCGCGAAGAGCATGTATTCTTGCTTAATACAACGAAACAAGCTGTTTTAGACCGAAACGAGCTAAATCTGAACACATCGGTTTTACAAGTATCCACGTGATACTCGTCAAAACTTTTTCTCTTATAACTGCGCGAAAAGCATGTATTCTTGCTTAATACAGCGAATCAAGTCGTTTTAGACCGAAACGAGCTAAATCACAACACATCGGTATTACAAGTGTTCCACGTGATACTCGTCAAAACTTTTTCTCTTTTAACTGCGCGAAAAGCATGTATTCGTGCTTAATACAACGAAACAAGCTGTTTTAGACCGAAACTAGCTAAATCTGAACACATCGGTTTTACAAGTATCCACGTGATACTCGTCAAAACTTTTTCTCTTATAACTGCGCGAAAACCATGTATTCTTGCTTAATACAACGAAACAAGCTGTTTTAGACCGAAACGAGCTAAATCTGAACACATCGGTTTTACAAGTATCCACGTGATACTCGTCAAAACTTTTTCTCTTTTAACTGCGCGAAAAGCATGTATTCTTGCTTAATACAGCGAAACAAGCTGTTTTAGACCTAAATGAGCTAAATCACAACACATCGGTTTTACAAGTGTTCCTCTGATACGCGTCAAAACTTTTTCTTTTATAACTGCGCGAAAAGCATGTATTCTTGCTTAATACAGCGAAACAAGCTGTTTTAGACCGAAACGAGCTAAATCACAACACATCGGTTTTACAAGTGTTCCTCTGATACGCGTCAAAACTTTTTCTTTTATAACTGCGCGAAAAGCATGTATTCTTGCTTAATACAGCGAAACAAGCTGTTTTAGACCGAAACGAGCTAAATTACAACACATCGGTATTACAAGTGTTCCACGTGATACTCGTCAAAACTTTTTCTCTTTTAACTGCGCGAAAAGCATGTATTCGTGCTTAATACAACGAAACAAGCTGTTTTTGACCGAAACGAGCTAAATCTGAACACATCGGTTTTACAAGTATCCACGTGATACTCGTCAAAACTTTTTCTCTTATAACTGCGCGAAAAGCATGTATTCTTGCTTAATACAAATGAAACAAGCTGTTTTAGACCGAAACGAGCTAATCACAACACATCGGTTTTACAAGTGTCTCTCTAATACGCGTCAAAACTTTTTCTCTTATAACTGCGCGAAAAGCATGTATTCTTGCTTAATACAGCGAAACAAGCTGTTTTAGACCGAAATGAGCTAAATCACAACACATCGGTTTTACAAGTGTTCCTCTAATACGCGTCAAAACTTTTTCTCTTATAACTGCGCGAAAAGCATGTATTCTTGCTTAATACTACGAAACAAGCTGTTTTACACCGAAACGAGCTAAATCACAACACATCGGTATTACAAGTGTTCCACGTGATACTCGTCAAAACTTTTTCTCTTATAACTGCGCGAAAAGCATGTATTCGTGCTTAATACAACGAAACAAGCTGTTTTAGACCGAAACGAGCTAAATCTGAACACATCGGTTTTACAAGTATCCACGTGATACTCGTCAACTTTTTCTCTTATAACCGCGCGAAAAGCATGTATTCTTGCTTAATACAACGAAACAAGCTGTTTTAGACCGAAACGAGCTAAATCACAACATATCGGTTTTACAAGTGTCTCTGATACGCGTCAAAACTTTTTCTTCTATAACTGCGCGTAAAGCATGTATTCGTGCTTAATACAACGAAACAAGCTGTTTTAGACCGAAACGAACTAAATCTGAACACATCGGTTTTACAAGTGTTCCTCTGATACGCGTCAAAACTTTTTCTCTTATAACTGCGCGAAAAGCATGTATTCTTGCTTAATACAGCGAAACAAGCTGTTTTAGACCGAAACGAGCTAAATCACAACACATCGGTTTTACAAGTGTTCCTCTGATACGCGTCAAAACTTTTTCTCTTATAACTGCGCGAAAAGCATGTATTCTTGCTTAATACAGCGAAACAAGTTGTTTTAGACCGAAACGAGCTAAATCACAACACATCGGTTTTACAAGTGTTCCTCTGATACGCGTCAAAACTTTTTCTCTTATAACTGCGCGAAAAGCATGTATTCTTGCTTAATACAGCGAAACAAGATGTTTTAGACCGAAACGAGCTAAATCACAACACATCGGTTTTACAAGTGTTCCTCTGATACGCGTCAAAACTTTTTCTCTTATAACGGCGCGAAAAGCATGTATTCTTGCTTAATACAGCGAAACAAGCTGTTTTAGACCGAAACGAGCTAAATCACAACACATCGGTATTACAAGTGTTCCACGTGATACTCGTCAAAACTTTTTCTCTTTTAACTGCGCGAAAAGCATGTATTCGTGCTTAATACAACGAAACAAGCTGTTTTAGACAGAAACGAGCTAAATCTGAACACATCGGTTTTACAAGTATCCACGTGATACTCGTCAAAACTTTTTCTCTTATAACTGCGCGAAAAGCATGTATTCTTGCTTAATACAACGAAACAAGCTGTTTTAGACCGAAACGAGCTAAATCACAACACATCGGTTTTACAAGTGTCTCTCTAATACGCGTCAAAACTTTTTCTCTTATAACTGCGCGAAAAGCATGTATTCTTGCTTAATACAGCGAAACAAGCTGTTTTAGACCGAAATGAGCTAAATCACAACACATCGGTTTTACAAGTGTTCCTCTGATACGCGTCAAAACTTTTTCTTTTTTAACTGCGCGAAAAGCATGTATTCTTGCTTAATACAGCGAATCAAGTTGTTTTAGACCGAAACGAGCTAAATCACAACACATCGGTACTACAAGTGTTCCACGTGATACTCGTCAAAACTTTTTCTCTTATAACTGCGCGAAAAGCATGTATTCTTGCTTAATACAGCGAAACAAGCTGTTTTAGACCGAAACGAGCTAAATCACAACACAACGGTATTACAAGTGTTCCACGTGATACTCGTCAAAACTTTTTCTCTTTTAACTGCGCGAAAAGCATGTATTCGTGCTTAATACAACGAAACAAGCTGTTTTTGACCGAAACGAGCTAAATCACAACACATCGGTTTTACAAGTGTTCCTCTGATACGCGCCTAAACTTTTTCTCTTATAACTGCGCGAAAAGCATGTATTCGTGCTTAATACAACGAAACAAGCTGTTTCAGACCGAAACGAGCTAAATCTGAACACATCGGTTTTACAAGTGTTCCTCTGATACGCGTCAAAACTTTTTCTCTTATAACTGCGCGAAAAGCATGTATTCTTGCTTAATAAAGCGAAACAAGCTGTTTTAAACCGAAACGAGCTAAATCACAACACATCGGTTTTACAAGTGTTCCTCTGATACGCGTCAAAACTTTTTCTCTTATAACTGCGCGAAAAGCATGTATTCTTGCTTAATACAGCGAAACAAGATGTTTTAGACCGAAATGAGCTAAATCACAACACATCGGTTTTACAAGTGTTCCTCTGATACGCGTCAAAACTTTTTCTCTTATAATGGCGCGAAAAGCATGTATTCTTGCTTAATACAGCGAAACAAGCTGTTTTAGACCGAAACGAGCTAAATCACAACACATCGGTATTACAAGTGTTCCACGTGATACTCGTCAAAACTTTTTCTCTTTTAACTGCGCGAAAAGCATGTATTCGTGCTTAATACAACGAAACAAGCTGTTTTAGACCGAAACGAGCTAAATCTGAACACATCGGTTTTACAAGTATCCACGTGATACTCGTGAAAACTTTTTCTCTTATAACTGCGCGAAAAGCATGTATTCTTGCTTAATACAACGAAACAAGCTGTTTTAGACCGAAACGAGCTAAATCACAACACATCGGTTTTACAAGTGTCTGTCTAATACGCGTCAAAACTTTTTCTCTTATAACTGCGCGAAAAGCATGTATTCTTGCTTAATACAACGAAACAAGCTGTTTTAGACCGAAACGAGCTAAATCTGAACACATCGGTTTTACAAGTATCCACGTGATACTCGTCAAAACTTTTTCTCTTTTAACTGCGCGAAAAGCATGTATTCTTGCTTAATACAGCGAAACAAGCTGTTTTAGACCGAAATGAGCTAAATCACAACACATCGGTTTTACAAGTATCCACGTGATACTCGTCAAAGCTTTTTCTCTTATAACTGCGCGAAAAGCATGTATTCTTGCTTAATACAGCGAATCAAGTCGTTTTAGACCGAAACGAGCTAAATCACAACACATCGGTATTACAAGTGTTCCACGTGATACTCGTCAAAACTTTTTCTCTTTTAACTGCGCGAAAAGCATGTATTCGTGCTTAATACAACGAAACAAGCTGTTTTAGACCGAAACTAGCTAAATCTGAACACATCGGTTTTACAAGTATCCACGTGATACTCGTCAAAACTTTTTCTCTTATAACTGCGCGAAAACCATGTATTCTTGCTTAATACAACGAAACAAGCTGTTTTAGACCGAAACGAGCTAAATCTGAACACATCGGTTTTACAAGTATCCACGTGATACTCGTCAAAACTTTTTCTCTTTTAACTGCGCGAAAAGCATGTATTCTTGCTTAATACAGCGAAACAAGCTGTTTTAGACCTAAATGAGCTAAATCACAACACATCGGTTTTACAAGTGTTCCTCTGATACGCGTCAAAACTTTTTCTTTTATAACTGCGCGAAAAGCATGTATTCTTGCTTAATACAGCGAAACAAGCTGTTTTAGACCGAAACGAGCTAAATCACAACACATCGGTTTTACAAGTGTTCCTCTGATACGCGTCAAAACTTTTTCTTTTATAACTGCGCGAAAAGCATGTATTCTTGCTTAATACAGCGAAACAAGCTGTTTTAGACCGAAACGAGCTAAATTACAACACATCGGTATTACAAGTGTTCCACGTGATACTCGTCAAAACTTTTTCTCTTTTAACTGCGCGAAAAGCATGTATTCGTGCTTAATACAACGAAACAAGCTGTTTTTGACCGAAACGAGCTAAATCTGAACACATCGGTTTTACAAGTATCCACGTGATACTCGTCAAAACTTTTTCTCTTATAACTGCGCGAAAAGCATGTATTCTTGCTTAATACAAATGAAACAAGCTGTTTTAGACCGAAACGAGCTAATCACAACACATCGGTTTTACAAGTGTCTCTCTAATACGCGTCAAAACTTTTTCTCTTATAACTGCGCGAAAAGCATGTATTCTTGCTTAATACAGCGAAACAAGCTGTTTTAGACCGAAATGAGCTAAATCACAACACATCGGTTTTACAAGTGTTCCTCTAATACGCGTCAAAACTTTTTCTCTTATAACTGCGCGAAAAGCATGTATTCTTGCTTAATACTACGAAACAAGCTGTTTTACACCGAAACGAGCTAAATCACAACACATCGGTATTACAAGTGTTCCACGTGATACTCGTCAAAACTTTTTCTCTTATAACTGCGCGAAAAGCATGTATTCGTGCTTAATACAACGAAACAAGCTGTTTTAGACCGAAACGAGCTAAATCTGAACACATCGGTTTTACAAGTATCCACGTGATACTCGTCAACTTTTTCTCTTATAACCGCGCGAAAAGCATGTATTCTTGCTTAATACAACGAAACAAGCTGTTTTAGACCGAAACGAGCTAAATCACAACATATCGGTTTTACAAGTGTCTCTGATACGCGTATCCACGTGATACTCGTCAAAACTTTTTCTCTTATAACTGCGCGAAAAGCATGTATTCGTGCTTAATACAACGAAACAAGCTGTTTTAGACCGAAACGAACTAAATCTGAACACATCGGTTTTACAAGTGTTCCTCTGATACGCGTCAAAACTTTTTCTCTTATAACTGCGCGAAAAGCATGTATTCTTGCTTAATACAGCGAAACAAGCTGTTTTAGACCGAAACGAGCTAAATCACAACACCGGTTTTACAAGTGTTCCTCTGATACGCGTCAAAACTTTTTCTCTTATAACTGCGCGAAAAGCATGTATTCTTGCTTAATACAGCGAAACAAGTTGTTTTAGACCGAAACGAGCTAAATCACAACACATCGGTTTTACAAGTGTTCCTCTGATACGCGTCAAAACTTTTTCTCTTATAACTGCGCGAAAAGCATGTATTCTTGCTTAATACAGCGAAACAAGATGTTTTAGACCGAAACGAGCTAAATCACAACACATCGGTTTTACAAGTGTTCCTCTGATACGCGTCAAAACTTTTTCTCTTATAACGGCGCGAAAAGCATGTATTCTTGCTTAATACAGCGAAACAAGCTGTTTTAGACCGAAACGAGCTAAATCACAACACATCGGTATTACAAGTGTTCCGCGTGATACTCGTCAAAACTTTTTCTCTTTTAACTGCGCGAAAAGCATGTATTCGTGCTTAATACAACGAAACAAGCTGTTTTAGACAGAAACGAGCTAAATCTGAACACATCGGTTTTACAAGTATCCACGTGATACTCGTCAAAACTTTTTCTCTTATAACTGCGCGAAAAGCATGTATTCTTGCTTAATACAACGAAACAAGCTGTTTTAGACCGAAACGAGCTAAATCACAACACATCGGTTTTACAAGTGTCTCTCTAATACGCGTCAAAACTTTTTCTCTTATAACTGCGCGAAAAGCATGTATTCTTGCTTAATACAGCGAAACAAGCTGTTTTAGACCGAAATGAGCTAAATCACAACACATCGGTTTTACAAGTGTTCCTCTGATACGCGTCAAAACTTTTTCTTTTTTAACTGCGCGAAAAGCATGTATTCTTGCTTAATACAGCGAATCAAGTTGTTTTAGACCGAAACGAGCTAAATCACAACACATCGGTACTACAAGTGTTCCACGTGATACTCGTCAAAACTTTTTCTCTTATAACTGCGCGAAAAGCATGTATTCTTGCTTAATACAGCGAAACAAGCTGTTTTAGACCGAAACGAGCTAAATCACAACACAACGGTATTACAAGTGTTCCACGTGATACTCGTCAAAACTTTTTCTCTTTTAACTGCGCGAAAAGCATGTATTCGTGCTTAATACAACGAAACAAGCTGTTTTTGACCGAAACGAGCTAAATCACAACACATCGGTTTTACAAGTGTTCCTCTGATACGCGCCTAAACTTTTTCTCTTATAACTGCGCGAAAAGCATGTATTCGTGCTTAATACAACGAAACAAGCTGTTTCAGACCGAAACGAGCTAAATCTGAACACATCGGTTTTACAAGTGTTCCTCTGATACGCGTCAAAACTTTTTCTCTTATAACTGCGCGAAAAGCATGTATTCTTGCTTAATAAAGCGAAACAAGCTGTTTTAAACCGAAACGAGCTAAATCACAACACATCGGTTTTACAAGTGTTCCTCTGATACGCGTCAAAACTTTTTCTCTTATAACTGCGCGAAAAGCATGTATTCTTGCTTAATACAGCGAAACAAGATGTTTTAGACCGAAATGAGCTAAATCACAACACATCGGTTTTACAAGTGTTCCTCTGATACGCGTCAAAACTTTTTCTCTTATAATGGCGCGAAAAGCATGTATTCTTGCTTAATACAGCGAAACAAGCTGTTTTAGACCGAAACGAGCTAAATCACAACACATCGGTATTACAAGTGTTCCACGTGATACTCGTCAAAACTTTTTCTCTTTTAACTGCGCGAAAAGCATGTATTCGTGCTTAATACAACGAAACAAGCTGTTTTAGACCGAAACGAGCTAAATCTGAACACATCGGTTTTACAAGTATCCACGTGATACTCGTGAAAACTTTTTCTCTTATAACTGCGCGAAAAGCATGTATTCTTGCTTAATACAACGAAACAAGCTGTTTTAGACCGAAACGAGCTAAATCACAACACATCGGTTTTACAAGTGTCTGTCTAATACGCGTCAAAACTTTTTCTCTTATAACTGCGCGAAAAGCATGTATTCTTGCTTAATACAACGAAACAAGCTGTTTTAGACCGAAACGAGCTAAATCTGAACACATCGGTTTTACAAGTATCCACGTGATACTCGTCAAAACTTTTTCTCTTTTAACTGCGCGAAAAGCATGTATTCTTGCTTAATACAGCGAAACAAGCTGTTTTAGACCGAAATGAGCTAAATCACAACACATCGGTTTTACAAGTGTTCCTCTGATACGCGTCAAAACTTTTTCTCCTATAACTGCGCGAAAAGCATGTATTCTTGCTTAATACAGCGAAACAAGCTGTTTTAGACCGAAACGAGCTAAATCACAACACATCGGTATTACAAGTGTTCCACGTGATACTCGTCAAAACTTTTTCTCTTTTAACTGCGCGAAAAGCATGTATTCGTGCTTAATACAACGAAACAAGCTGTTTTTGACCGAAACGAGCTAAATCTGAACACATCGGTTTTACAAGTATCCACGTGATACTCGTCAAAACTTTTTCTCTTATAACTGCGCGAAAAGCATGTATTCTTGCTTAATACAAACGAAACAAGCTGTTTTAGACCGAAACGAGCTAATCACAACACATCGGTTTTACAAGTGTCTCTCTAATACGCGTCAAAACTTTTTCTCTTATAACTGCGCGAAAAGCATGTATTCTTGCTTAATACAACGAAACAAGCTGTTTTAGACCGAAACGAGCTAAATCTGAACACATCGGTTTTACAAGTATCCACGTGATACTCGTCAAAACTTTTTCTCTTTTAACTGCGCGAAAAGCATGTATTCTTGCTTAATACAGCGAAACAAGCTGTTTTAGACCGAAATGAGCTAAATCACAACATATCGGTTTTACAAGTGTTCCTCTGATACGCGTCAAAACTTTTTCTTTTATAACTGCGCGAAAAGCATGTATTCTTGCTTAATACAGCGAATCAAGTTGTTTTAAACCGAAACGAGCTAAATCACAACACATCGGTAGTACAAGTGTTCCACGTGATACTCGTCAAAACTTTTTCTCTTATAACTGCGCGAAAAGCATGTATTCTTGCTTAATACAGCGAAACAAGCTGTTTTAGACCGAAACGAGCTAAATCACAACACATCGGTATTACAAGTGTTCCACGTGATACTCGTCAAAACTTTTTCTCTTTTAACTGCGCGAAAAGCATGTATTCGTGCTTAATACAACGAAACAAGCTGTTTTTGACCGAAACGAGCTAAATCTGAACACATCGGTTTTACAAGTATCCACGTGATACTCGTCAAAACTTTTTCTCTTATAACTGCGCGAAAAGCATGTATTCTTGCTTAATACAACGAAACAAGCTGTTTTAGACCGAAACGAGCTAAATCACAACACATCGGTTTTACAAGTGTCTCTCTAATACGCGTCAAAACTTTTTCTCTTATAACTGCGCGAAAAGCATGTATTCTTGCTTAATACAACGAAACAAGCTGTTTTAGACCGAAACGAGCTAAATCTGAACACATCGGTTTTACAAGTATCCTTGTGATACTCGTCAAAACTTTTTCTTATAACTGCGCGAAAAGCATGTATTCTTGCTTAATACAGCGAAACAAGTTGTTTTAGACCGAAATGAGCTAAATCACAACACATCGGTTTTACAAGTGTTCCTCTGATACGCGTCAAAACTTTTTCTTTTATAACTGCGCGAAAAGCATGTATTCTTGCTTAATACAGCGAAACAAGCTGTTTTAGACCGAAACGAGCTAAATCACAACACATCGATATTACAAGTGTTCCACGTGATACTCGTCAAAACTTTTTCTCTTTTAACTGCGCGAAAAGCATGTATTCGTGCTTAATACAACGAAACAAGCTGTTTTTGACCGAAACGAGCTAAATCTGAACACATCGGTTTTACAAGTATCCACGTGATACTCGTCAAAACTTTTTCTCTTATAACTGCGCGAAAAGCATGTATTCTTGCTTAACACAACGAAACAAGCTGTTTTAGACCGAAACGAGCTAAATCACAACACATCGGTTTTACAAGTGTCTCTGATACGCGTCAAAACTTTTTCTTCTATAACTGCGCGTAAAGCATGTATTCTTGCTTAATACAACGAAACAAGCTGTTTTAGACCGAAACGAGCTAAATCTGAACACATCGGTTTTACAAGTGTTCCTCTGATACGCGTCAAAACTTTTTCTCTTATAACTGCGCGAAAAGCATGTATTCTTGCTTAATACAGCGAAACAAGCTGTTTTAGACCGAAACGAGCTAAATCACAACACATCGGTTTTACAAGTGTTCCTCTGATACGCGTCAAAACTTTTTCTCTTATAACTGCGCGAAAAGCATGTATTCTTGCTTAATACAGCGAAACAAGATGTTTTAGACAGAAATGAGCTAAATCACAACACATCGGTTTTACAAGTGTTCCTCTGATACGCGTCAATCTTTTTCTCTTATAACGGCGCGAAAAGCATGTATTCTTGCTTAATACAACGAAACAAGCTGTTTTAGACCGAAACGAGCTAAATCTGAACACATCGGTTTTACAAGTATCCACGTGATACTCGTCAAAACTTTTTCTCTTATAACTGCGCGAAAAGCATGTATTCTTGCTTAATACAGCGAATCAAGTCGTTTTAGACCGAAACGAGCTAAATCACAACACATCGGTATTACAAGTGTTCCACGTGATACTCGTCAAAACTTTTTCTCTTTTAACTGCGCGAAAAGCATGTATTCGTGCTTAATACAACGAAACAAGCTGTTTTAGACCGAAACTAGCTAAATCTGAACACATCGGTTTTACAAGTATCCACGTGATACTCGTCAAAACTTTTTCTCTTATAACTGCGCGAAAACCATGTATTCTTGCTTAATACAACGAAACAAGCTGTTTTAGACCGAAACGAGCTAAATCTGAACACATCGGTTTTACAAGTATCCACGTGATACTCGTCAAAACTTTTTCTCTTTTAACTGCGCGAAAAGCATGTCTTCTTGCTTAATACAGCGAAACAAGCTGTTTTAGACCGAAATGAGCTAAATCACAACACATCGGTTTTACAAGTGTTCCTCTGATACGCGTCAAAACTTTTTCTTTTATAACTGCGCGAAAAGCATGTATTCTTGCTTAATACAGCGAAACAAGCTGTTTTAGACCGAAACGAGCTAAATCACAACACATCGGTTTTACAAGTGTTCCTCTGATACGCGTCAAAACTTTTTCTTTTATAACTGCGCGAAAAGCATGTATTCTTGCTTAATACAGCGAAACAAGCTGTTTTAGACCGAAACGAGCTAAATCACAACACATCGGTATTACAAGTGTTCCACGTGATACTCGTCAAAACTTTTTCTCTTTTAACTGCGCGAAAAGCATGTATTCGTGCTTAATACAACGAAACAAGCTGTTTTTGACCGAAACGAGCTAAATCTGAACACATCGGTTTTACAAGTATCCACGTGATACTCGTCAAAACTTTTTCTCTTATAACTGCGCGAAAAGCATGTATTCTTGCTTAATACAAATGAAACAAGCTGTTT
This sequence comes from Amblyomma americanum, assembly GCF_052857255.1. Lineage (NCBI taxonomy): Eukaryota > Metazoa > Arthropoda > Arachnida > Ixodida > Ixodidae > Amblyomma > Amblyomma americanum. The sequence continues at coordinate 109,490 of NW_027526500.1, read as the reverse complement.
TAGACCGAAACGAGCTAATCACAACACATCGGTTTTACAAGTGTCTCTCTAATACGCGTCAAAACTTTTTCTCTTATACCTGCGCGAAAAGCATGTATTCTTGCTTAATACAACGAAACAAGCTGTTTTAGACCGAAACGAGCTAAATCTGAACACATCGGTTTTACAAGTATCCACGTGATACTCGTCAAAACTTTTTCTCTTATAACTGCGCGAAAAGCATGTATTCTTGCTTAATACAGCGAATCAAGTCGTTTTAGACCGAAACGAGCTAAATCACAACACATCGGTACTACAAGTGTTCCACGTGATACTCGTCAAAACTTTTTCTCTTATAACTGCGCGAAAAGCATGTATTCTTGCTTAATACAGCGAAACAAGCTGTTTTAGACCGAAACGAGCTAAATCACAACACATCGGTATTACAAGTGTTCCACGTGATACTCGTCAAAACTTTTTCTCTTTTAACTGCGCGAAAAGCATGTATTCGTGCTTAATACAACGAAACAAGCTGTTTTAGACCGAAACGAGCTAAATCTGAACACATCGGTTTTGCAAGTATCCACGTGATACTCGTCAAAACTTTTTCTCTTTTAACTGCGCGAAAAGCATGTATTCTTGCTTAATACAGCGAAACAAGCTGTTTTAGACCGAAATGAGCTAAATCACAACACATCGGTTTTACAAGTGTTCCTCTAATACGCGTCAAAACTTTTTCTCTTATAACTGCGCGAAAAGCATGTATTCTTGCTTAATACTACGAAACAAGCTGTTTTACACCGAAACGAGCTAAATCACAACACATCGGTATTACAAGTGTTCCACGTGATACTCGTCAAAACTTTTTCTCTTATAACTGCGCGAAAAGCATGTATTCGTGCTTAATACAACGAAACAAGCTGTTTTAGACCGAAACGAGCTAAATCACAACATATCGGTTTTACAAGTGTCTCTGATACGCGTCAAAACTTTTTCTTCTATAACTGCGCGTAAAGCATGTATTCGTGCCTAATACAACGAAACAAGCTGTTTTAGACCGAAACGAGCTAAATCACAACATATCGGTTTTACAAGTGTCTCTGATACGCGTCAAAACTTTTTCTTCTATAACTGCGCGTAAAGCATGTATTCGTGCTTAATACAACGAAACAAGCTGTTTTAGACCGAAACGAACTAAATCTGAACACATTGGTTTTACAGTGTTCCTCTGATACGCGTCAAAACTTTTTCTCTTATAACTGCGCGAAAAGCATGTATTCTTGCTTAATACAGCGAAACAAGCTGTTTTAGACCGAAACGAGCTAAATCACAACACATCGGTTTTACAAGTGTTCCTCTGATACGCGTCAAAACTTTTTCTCTTATAACTGCGCGAAAAGCATGTATTCTTGCTTAATACAGCGAAACAAGTTGTTTTAGACCGAAACGAGCTAAATCACAACACATCGGTTTTACAAGTGTTCCTCTGATACGCGTCAAAACTTTTTCTCTTATAACTGCGCGAAAAGCATGTATTCTTGCTTAATACAGCGAAACAAGATGTTTTAGACCGAAACGAGCTAAATCACAACACATCGGTTTTACAAGTGTTCCTCTGATACGCGTCAAAACTTTTTCTCTTATAACGGCGCGAAAAGCATGTATTCTTGCTTAATACAGCGAAAGAAGCTGTTTTAGACCGAAACGAGCTAAATCACAACACATCGGTATTACAAGTGTTCCACGTGATACTCGTCAAAACTTTTTCTCTTTTAACTGCGCGAAAAGCATGTATTCGTGCTTAATACAACGAAACACGCTGTTTTAGACAGAAACGAGCTAAATCTGAACACATCGGTTTTACAAGTATCCACGTGATACTCGTCAAAACTTTTTCTCTTATAACTGCGCGAAAAGCATGTATTCTTGCTTAATACAACGAAACAAGCTGTTTTAGACCGAAACGAGCTAAATCACAACACATCGGTTTTACAAGTGTCTCTCTAATACGCGTCAAAACTTTTTCTCTTATAACTGCGCGAAAAGCATGTATTCTTGCTTAATACAACGAAACAAGCTGTTTTAGACCGAAACGTGCTAAATCTGAACACATCGGTTTTACAAGTATCCACGTGATACTCGTCAAAACTTTTTCTCTTTTAACTGCGCGAAAAGCATGTATTCTTGCTTAATACAGCGAAACAAGCTGTTTTAGACCGAAATGAGCTAAATCACAACACATCGGTTTTACAAGTGTTCCTCTGATACGCGTCAAAACTTTTTCTTTTTTAACTGCGCGAAAAGCATGTATTCTTGCTTAATACAGCGAATCAAGTTGTTTTAGACCGAAACGAGCTAAATCACAACACATCGGTACTACAAGTGTTCCACGTGATACTCGTCAAAACTTTTTCTCTTATAACTGCGCGAAAAGCATGTATTCTTGCTTAATACAGCGAAACAAGCTGTTTTAGACCGAAACGAGCTAAATCACAACACATCGGTATTACAAGTGTTCCACGTGATACTCGTCAAAACTTTTTCTGTTATAACTGCGCGAAAAGCATGTATTCGTGCTTAATACAACGAAACAAGCTGTTTTAGACCGAAACGAGCTAAATCTGAACACATCGGTTTTACAAGTATCCACGTGATACTCGTCAAAACTTTTTCTCTTATAACTGCGCGAAAAGCATGTATTCTTGCTTAATACAACGAAACAAGCTGTTTTAGACCGAAAAGAGCTAAATCACAACACATCGGTTTTACAAGTGTTTCTCTAATACGCGTCAAAACTTTTTCTCTCATAACTGGGCGAAAAGCATGTATTCTTGCTTAATACAACGAAACAAGCTGTTTTAGACTAAAACGAGCTAAATCACAACACATCGGTTTTACAAGTGTTCCTCTGATACGCGTCAAATTTTTTTCTCTTATAACTGCGCGAAAAGCATGTATTCTTGCTTAATACAGCGAAACAAGCTGTTTTAGACCGAAACGAGCTAAATCACAACACATCGGTTTTACAAGTGTTCCTCTGATACGCGTCAACTCTTTTTTCTCTTATAGCTGCGCGAAAAGCATGTATTCGTGCTTAGTCCAACAAAACAAGCTGTTTTAGACCGAAACGAGGTAAATCTGAACACATCGGTTTTACAAGTGTCCCTGTGACACGCCTTTAAAGCTTTTTCTCTTATCACTGCGCGAAAAGCATGTATTTCTGCTTAATACAGCGAAACAAGCTGTTTTAGACCGAAACGAGCTAAATCACAACACATCGGTTTTACAAGTGTTCCTCTGATACGCGCCAAAACTTTTTCTCTTATAACTGCACGAAAAGCATGTATTCGTGCTTAATACAACGAAACAAGCTGTTTTAGACCAAAACGAGCTAAATCTGAACACATCGGTTTTCCAAGTGTCCATGTGATACGCGTCAAAACTTTTTCCCTTATAACTGCGCGAAAAGCATGTATTCGTGCTTAATACAACGAAACAAGCTGTTTTAGTCCGAAAAGAGTTAAATCTGAACACATCGGTTTTACAAGTGTTCCTCTGATACGCGTCAAAACTTTTTCTCTTATAACTGCGCGAAAAGCATGTATTCTTGCTTAATACAACGAAACAAGCTGTTTTAGACCGAAACGAGCCAAATCACAACACATCGGTATTACAAGTGTTCCACGTGATACTCGTCAAAACTTTTTCTCTTATAACTGCGCGAAAAGCATGTATTCGTGCTTAATGCAACGAAACAAGCTGTTTTAGACCGAAACGAGCTAAATCTGAACACATCGGTTTTACAAGTATCCACGTGATACTCGTCAAAACTTTTTCTCTTATAACTGCGCGAAAAGCATGTATTCTTGCTTAATACAGCGAATCAAGTCGTTTTAGACCGAAACGAGCTAAATCACAACACATCGGTACTACAAGTGTTCCACGTGATACTCGTCAAAACTTTTTCTCTTATAACTGCGCGAAAAGCATGTATTCTTGCTTAATACAGCGAAACAAGCTGTTTTAGACCGAAACGAGCTAAATCACAACACATCGGTATTACAAGTGTTCCACGTGATACTCGTCAAAACTTTTTCTCTTTTAACTGCGCGAAAAGCATGTATTCGTGCTTAATACAACGAAACAAGCTGTTTTAGACCGAAACGAGCTAAATCTGAACACATCGGTTTTGCAAGTATCCACGTGATACTCGTCAAAACTTTTTCTCTTTTAACTGCGCGAAAAGCATGTATTCTTGCTTAATACAGCGAAACAAGCTGTTTTAGACCGAAATGAGCTAAATCACAACACATCGGTTTTACAAGTGTTCCTCTAATACGCGTCAAAACTTTTTCTCTTATAACTGCGCGAAAAGCATGTATTCTTGCTTAATACTACGAAACAAGCTGTTTTACACCGAAACGAGCTAAATCACAACACATCGGTATTACAAGTGTTCCACGTGATACTCGTCAAAACTTTTTCTCTTATAACTGCGCGAAAAGCATGTATTCGTGCTTAATACAACGAAACAAGCTGTTTTAGACCGAAACGAGCTAAATCTGAACACATCGGTTTTACAAGTATCCACGTGATACTCGTCAACTTTTTCTCTTATAACCGCGCGAAAAGCATGTATTCTTGCTTAATACAACGAAACAAGCTGTTTTAGACCGAAACGAGCTAAATCACAACATATCGGTTTTACAAGTGTCTCTGATACGCGTCAAAACTTTTTCTTCTATAACTGCGCGTAAAGCATGTATTCGTGCTTAATACAACGAAACAAGCTGTTTTAGACCGAAACGAACTAAATCTGAACACATCGGTTTTACAGTGTTCCTCTGATACGCGTCAAAACTTTTTCTCTTATAACTGCGCGAAAAGCATGTATTCTTGCTTAATACAGCGAAACAAGCTGTTTTAGACCGAAACGAGCTAAATCACAACACATCGGTTTTACAAGTGTTCCTCTGATACGCGTCAAAACTTTTTCTCTTATAACTGCGCGAAAAGCATGTATTCTTGCTTAATACAGCGAAACAAGTTGTTTTAGACCGAAACGAGATAAATCACAACACATCGGTTTTACAAGTGTTCCTCTGATACGCGTCAAAACTTTTTCTCTTATAACTGCGCGAAAAGCATGTATTCTTGCTTAATACAGCGAAACAAGATGTTTTAGACCGAAACGAGCTAAATCACAACACATCGGTTTTACAAGTGTTCCTCTGATACGCGTCAAAACTTTTTCTCTTATAACGGCGCGAAAAGCATGTATTCTTGCTTAATACAGCGAAAGAAGTTGTTTTAGACCGAAACGAGATAAATCACAACACATCGGTTTTACAAGTGTTCCTCTGATACGCGTCAAAACTTTTTCTCTTATAACTGCGCGAAAAGCATGTATTCTTGCTTAATACAGCGAAACAAGATGTTTTAGACCGAAACGAGCTAAATCACAACACATCGGTTTTACAAGTGTTCCTCTGATACGCGTCAAAACTTTTTCTCTTATAACGGCGCGAAAAGCATGTATTCTTGCTTAATACAGCGAAAGAAGATGTTTTAGACCGAAACGAGCTAAATCACAACACATCGGTATTACAAGTGTTCCACGTGATACTCGTCAAAACTTTTTCTCTTTTAACTGCGCGAAAAGCATGTATTCGTGCTTAATACAACGAAACAAGCTGTTTTAGACAGAAACGAGCTAAATCTGAACACATCGGTTTTACAAGTATCCACGTGATACTCGTCAAAACTTTTTCTCTTATAACTGCGCGAAAAGCATGTATTCTTGCTTAATACAACGAAACAAGCTGTTTTAGACCGAAATGAGCTAAATCACAACACATCGGTTTTACAAGTGTTCCTCTGATACGCGTCAAAACTTTTTCTTTTTTAACTGCGCGAAAAGCATGTATTCTTGCTTAATACAGCGAATCAAGTTGTTTTAGACCGAAACGAGCTAAATCACAACACATCGGTACTACAAGTGTTCCACGTGATACTCGTCAAAACTTTTTCTCTTATAACTGCGCGAAAAGCATGTATTCTTGCTTAATACAGCGAAACAAGCTGTTTTAGACCGAAACGAGCTAAATCACAACACATCGGTATTACAAGTGTTCCACGTGATACTCGTCAAAACTTTTTCTGTTATAACTGCGCGAAAAGCATGTATTCGTGCTTAATACAACGAAACAAGCTGTTTTAGACCGAAACGAGCTAAATCTGAACACATCGGTTTTACAAGTATCCACGTGATACTCGTCAAAACTTTTTCTCTTATAACTGCGCGAAAAGCATGTATTCTTGCTTAATACAACGAAACAAGCTGTTTTAGACCGAAAAGAGCTAAATCACAACACATCGGTTTTACAAGTGTTTCTCTAATACGCGTCAAAACTTTTTCTCTCATAACTGGGCGAAAAGCATGTATTCTTGCTTAATACAACGAAACAAGCTGTTTTAGACTAAAACGAGCTAAATCACAACACATCGGTTTTACAAGTGTTCCTCTGATACGCGTCAAATTTTTTTCTCTTATAACTGCGCGAAAAGCATGTATTCTTGCTTAATACAGCGAAACAAGCTGTTTTAGACCGAAACGAGCTAAATCACAACACATCGGTTTTACAAGTGTTCCTCTGATACGCGTCAACTCTTTTTTCTCTTATAGCTGCGCGAAAAGCATGTATTCGTGCTTAGTCCAACAAAACAAGCTGTTTTAGACCGAAACGAGGTAAATCTGAACACATCGGTTTTACAAGTGTCCCTGTGACACGCCTTTAAAGCTTTTTCTCTTATCACTGCGCGAAAAGCATGTATTTCTGCTTAATACAGCGAAACAAGCTGTTTTAGACCGAAACGAGCTAAATCACAACACATCGGTTTTACAAGTGTTCCTCTGATACGCGCCAAAACTTTTTCTCTTATAACTGCACGAAAAGCATGTATTCGTGCTTAATACAACGAAACAAGCTGTTTTAGACCAAAACGAGCTAAATCTGAACACATCGGTTTTCCAAGTGTCCATGTGATACGCGTCAAAACTTTTTCCCTTATAACTGCGCGAAAAGCATGTATTCGTGCTTAATACAACGAAACAAGCTGTTTTAGTCCGAAAAGAGTTAAATCTGAACACATCGGTTTTACAAGTGTTCCACGTGATACTCGTCAAAACTTTTTCTCTTATAACTGCGCGAAAAGCATGTATTCGTGCTTAATGCAACGAAACAAGCTGTTTTAGACCGAAACGAGCTAAATCTGAACACATCGGTTTTACAAGTGTCCCTGTGACACGCGTCAAAACTTTTTCTCTTATAACTGCGCGAAAAGCATGTATTCTTGCTTAATACAACGAAACAAGCTGTTTTAGACCGAAATGAGCTAAATCACAACACATCGGTTTTACAAGTGTTCCTCTGATACGCGTCAAAACTTTTTCTCTTATAACTGCGCGAAAAGCATGTATTCTTGCTTAATACAGCGAAACAAGCTGCTTTAGACCGAAACGAGCTAAATCACAACACATCGGTATTACAAGTGTTCCACGTGATACTCGTCAAAACGTTTTCTCTTATAACTGCGCGAAAAGCATGTATTCGTGCTTAATACAACGAAACAAGCTGTTTTAGACCGAAACGAGCTAAATCTGAACACTTCGGTTTTACAAGTATCCACGTAATACTCAAAACTTTTTCACTTATAACTGCGCGAAATGCATGTATTCTTGCTTAATACAGCGAAACAAGCTGTTTTAGACCGAAATGAGCTAAATACAACACATCGGTTTTACAAGTGTTCCTCTGATTAGCGTCAAAACTTTTTCTTTTATAACTGCGCGAAAAGCATGTATTCTTGCTTAATACAGCGAATCAAGTTGTTTTAGACCGAAACGAGCTAAATCACAACACATCGGTATTACAAGTGTTCCACGTGATACTCGTCAAAACTTTTTCTCTTATAACTGCGCGAAAAGCATGTACAACGAAACAAGCTGTTTTAGACCGAAACGAGCTAAATCACAACACATCGGTTTTACAAGTGTCTCTCTGATACGCGTCAAAACTTTTTCTCTTATAACTGCGCGAAAAGCATGTATTCTTGCTTAATACAGCGAAACAAGCTGTTTTAGATCGAAACGAGCTAAATCACAACACATCGGTTTTACAAGTGTTCCTCTGATACGCGTCAAAACTTTTTCTCTTATAACTGCGCGAAAAGCATGTATTCTTGCTTAATACAGCGAAACAAGCTGTTTTAGACCGAAATGAGCTAAATACAACACATCGGTTTTACAAGTGTTCCTCTGATTAGCGTCAAAACTTTTTCTTTTATAACTGCGCGAAAAGCATGTATTCTTGCTTAATACAGCGAATCAAGTTGTTTTAGACCGAAACGAGCTAAATCACAACACATCGGTATTACAAGTGTTCCACGTGATACTCGTCAAAACTTTTTCTCTTATAACTGCGCGAAAAGCTTGTATTCTTGCTTAATACAACGAAACAAGCTGTTTTAGACCGAAACGAGCTAAATCACAACACATCGGTTTTACAAGTGTCTCTCTAATACGCGTCAAAACTTTTTCTGTTATAACTGCGCGAAAAGCATGTATTCTTGCTTAATACAACGAAACAAGCTGTTTTAGACCGAAACGAGCTAAATCTGAACACATCGGTTTTACAAGTGTTCCTCTGATACGCGTCAAATTTTTTTCTCTTATAACTGCGCGAAAAGCATGTATTCTTGCTTAATACAGCGAAACAAGCTGTTTTAGACCGAAACGAGCTAAATCACAACACATCGGTTTTACAAGTGTTAATCTGATACGCGTCAACTCTTTTTTCTCTTATAGCTGCGCGAAAAGCATGTATTCGTGCTTAGTCCAACGAAACAAGCTGTTTTAGACCGAAACGAGGTAAATCTGAACACATCGGTTTTACAAGTGTCCCTGTGACACGCCTTTAAAGCTTTTTCTCTTATCACTGCGCGAAAAGCATGTATTTCTGCTTAATACAGCGAAACAAGCTGTTTTAGACCGAAACGAGCTAAATCACAACACATCGGTTTTACAATTGTTCCTCTGATACGCGTCTAAACTTTTTCTCTTATAACTGCGCGAAAAGCATGTATTCGTGCCTAATACAGCGAAACAAGCTGTTTTAGACCGAAAGGAGCTAAATCACAACACATCGGTTTTACAAGTGTTCCTCTGATACGCGTCAAAACGTTTTCTCTTATAACTGCGCGAAAAGCATGTATTCGTGCTTAATACAACGAAACAAGCTGTTTTAGACCGAAACGAGCTAAATCACAACACATCGGTTTTACAAGTGTCTCTCTGATACGCGTCAAAACTTTTTCTTCTATAACTGCGCGTAAAGCATGTATTCTTGCTTAATACAGCGAAACAAGCTGTTTTAGATCGAAACGAGCTAAATCACAACACATCGGTTTTACAAGTGTTCCTCTGATACGCGTCAAAACTTTTTCTCTTATAACTGCGCGAAAAGCATGTATTCTTGCTTAATACAGCGAAACAAGCTGTTTTAGACCGAAATGAGCTAAATACAACACATCGGTTTTACAAGTGTTCCTCTGATTAGCGTCAAAACTTTTTCTTTTATAACTGCGCGAAAAGCATGTATTCTTGCTTAATACAGCGAATCAAGTTGTTTTAGACCGAAACGAGCTAAATCACAACACATCGGTATTACAAGTGTTCCACGTGATACTCGTCAAAACTTTTTCTCTTATAACTGCGCGAAAAGCTTGTATTCTTGCTTAATACAACGAAACAAGCTGTTTTAGACCGAAACGAGCTAAATCACAACACATCGGTTTTACAAGTGTTCCTCTGATACGCGTCAAAACGTTTTCTCTTATAACTGCGCGAAAAGCATGTATTCGTGCTTAATACAACGAAACAAGCTGTTTTAGACCGAAACGAGCTAAATCACAACACATCGGTTTTACAAGTGTCTCTCTGATACGCGTCAAAACTTTTTCTTCTATAACTGCGCGTAAAGCATGTATTCTTGCTTAATACAGCGAAACAAGCTGTTTTAGATCGAAACGAGCTAAATCACAACACATCGGTTTTACAAGTGTTCCTCTGATACGCGTCAAAACTTTTTCTCTTATAACTGCGCGAAAAGCATGTATTCTTGCTTAATACAGCGAAACAAGCTGTTTTAGACCGAAATGAGCTAAATACAACACATCGGTTTTACAAGTGTTCCTCTGATTAGCGTCAAAACTTTTTCTTTTATAACTGCGCGAAAAGCATGTATTCTTGCTTAATACAGCGAATCAAGTTGTTTTAGACCGAAACGAGCTAAATCACAACACATCGGTATTACAAGTGTTCCACGTGATACTCGTCAAAACTTTTTCTCTTATAACTGCGCGAAAAGCTTGTATTCTTGCTTAATACAACGAAACAAGCTGTTTTAGACCGAAACGAGCTAAATCACAACACATCGGTTTTACAAGTGTCTCTCTAATACGCGTCAAAACTTTTTCTGTTATAACTGCGCGAAAAGCATGTATTCTTGCTTAATACAACGAAACAAGCTGTTTTAGACCGAAACGAGCTAAATCTGAACACATCGGTTTTACAAGTGTTCCTCTGATACGCGTCAAATTTTTTTCTCTTATAACTGCGCGAAAAGCATGTATTCTTGCTTAATACAGCGAAACAAGCTGTTTTAGACCGAAACGAGCTAAATCACAACACATCGGTTTTACAAGTGTTAATCTGATACGCGTCAACTCTTTTTTCTCTTATAGCTGCGCGAAAAGCATGTATTCGTGCTTAGTCCAACGAAACAAGCTGTTTTAGACCGAAACGAGGTAAATCTGAACACATCGGTTTTACAAGTGTCCCTGTGACACGCCTTTAAAGCTTTTTCTCTTATCACTGCGCGAAAAGCATGTATTTCTGCTTAATACAGCGAAACAAGCTGTTTTAGACCGAAACGAGCTAAATCACAACACATCGGTTTTACAATTGTTCCTCTGATACGCGTCTAAACTTTTTCTCTTATAACTGCGCGAAAAGCATGTATTCGTGCCTAATACAGCGAAACAAGCTGTTTTAGACCGAAAGGAGCTAAATCACAACACATCGGTTTTACAAGTGTTCCTCTGATACGCGTCAAAACGTTTTCTCTTATAACTGCGCGAAAAGCATGTATTCGTGCTTAATACAACGAAACAAGCTGTTTTAGACCGAAACGAGCTAAATCACAACACATCGGTTTTACAAGTGTCTCTCTGATACGCGTCAAAACTTTTTCTTCTATAACTGCGCGTAAAGCATGTATTCTTGCTTAATACAACGAAACAAGCTGTTTTAGACCAAAACGAGCTAAATCTGAACGCATCAGTTTTACAAGTATCCACGTGATACTCGTCAAAACTTTCTCTCTTATAACTGCGCGAAAAGCATGTATTCTTGCTTAATACAACGAAACAAGCTGTTTTAGACCGAATCGAGCTAAATCATAACACATCGGTTTTACAAGTGTCTCTGATACGCGTCAAAACTTTTTCTTCTATAACTGCGCGTAAAGCATGTATTCGTGCTTAATACAACGAAACAAGCTGTTTTAGACCGAAACGAGCTAAATCTGAACACATCGGTTTTACAAGTGTTCCTCTGATACGCGTCAAAACTTTTTCTCTTATAACTGCGCGAAAAGCATGTATTCTTGCTTAATACAGCGAAACAAGCTGTTTTAGACCGAAACGAGCTAAATCACAACACATCGGTTTTACAAGTGTTCCTCTGATACGCGTCAAAACTTTTTCTCTTATAACTGCACGAAAAGCATGTATTCTTGCTTAATACAGCGAAACAAGCTGTTTTAGACCGAAACGAGCTAAATCACAACACATCGGTTTTACAAGTGTTCCTCTGATACGCGTCAAAACTTTTTCTCTTATAACGGCGCGAAAAGCATGTATTCTTGCTTAATACAGCGAATCAAGTTGTTTTAGACCGAAACGAGTTAAATCACAACACATCGGTACTACAAGTGTTCCACGTGATACTCGTCAAAACTTTTTCTCTTATAACTGCGCGAAAAGCATGTATTCTTGCTTAATACAGCGAAACAAGCTGTTTTAGACCGAAACGAGCTAAATCACAACACATCGGTATTACAAGTGTTCCACGTGATACTCGTCAAAACTTTTTCTGTTATAACTGCGCGAAAAGCATGTATTCGTGCTTAATACAACGAAACAAGCTGTTTTAGACCGAAACGAGCTAAATCTGAACACATCGGTTTTACAAGTATCCACGTGATACTCGTCGAAACTTTTTCTCTTATAACTGCGCGAAAAGCATGTATTCTTGCTTAATACAACGAAACAAGCTGTTTTAGACCGAAAAGAGCTAAATCACAACACATCGGTTTTACAAGTGTTTCTCTAATACGCGTCAAAACTTTTTCTCTTATAACTGCGCGAAAAGCATGTATTCTTGCTTAATACAACGAAACAAGCTGTTTTAGACTAAAACGAGCTAAATCACAACACATCGGTTTTACAAGTGTTCCTCTGATACGCGTCAAATTTTTTTCTCTTATAACTGCGCGAAAAGCATGTATTCTTGCTTAATACAGCGAAACAAGCTGTTTTAGACCGAAACGAGCTAAATCACAACACATCGGTTTTACAAGTGTTCCTCTGATACGCCTCAACTCTTTTTTCTCTTATAGCTGCGCGAAAAGCATGTATTCGTGCTTAGTCCAACAAAACAAGCTGTTTTAGACCGAAACGAGGTAAATCTGAACACATCGGTTTTACAAGTGTCCCTGTGACACGCCTTTAAAGCTTTTTCTCTTATCACTGCGCGAAAAGCATGTATTTCTGCTTAATACAGCGAAACAAGCTGTTTTAGACCGAAACGAGCTAAATCACAACACATCGGTTTTACAAGTGTTCCTCTGATACGCGTCAAAACTTTTTCTCTTATAACTGCACGAAAAGCATGTATTCGTGCTTAATACAACGAAACAAGCTGTTTTAGACCAAAACGAGCTAAATCTGAACACATCGGTTTTCCAAGTGTCCATGTGATACGCGTCAAAACTTTTTCCCTTATAACTGCGCGAAAAGCATGTATTCGTGCTTAATACAACGAAACAAGCTGTTTTAGTCCGAAAAGAGTTAAATCTGAACACATCGGTTTTACAAGTGTTCCTCTGATACGCGTCAAAACTTTTTCTCTTATAACTGCGCGAAAAGCATGTATTCTTGCTTAATACAACGAAACAAGCTGTTTTAGACCGAAACGAGCCAAATCACAACACATCGGTATTACAAGTGTTCCACGTGATACTCGTCAAAACTTTTTCTCTTATAACTGCGCGAAAAGCATGTATTCGTGCTTAATGCAACGAAACAAGCTGTTTTAGACCGAAACGAGCTAAATCTGAACACATCGGTTTTACAAGTGTCCCTGTGACACGCGTCAAAACTTTTTCTCTTATAACTGCGCGAAAAGCATGTATTCTTGCTTAATACAACGAAACAAGCTGTTTTAGACCGAAATGAGCTAAATCACAACACATCGGTTTTACAAGTGTTCCTCTGATACGCGTCAAAACTTTTTCTCTTATAACTGCGCGAAAAGCATGTATTCTTGCTTAATACAGCGAAACAAGCTGCTTTAGACCGAAACGAGCTAAATCACAACACATCGGTATTACAAGTGTTCCACGTGATACTCGTCAAAACGTTTTCTCTTATAACTGCGCGAAAAGCATGTATTCGTGCTTAATACAACGAAACAAGCTGTTTTAGACCGAAACGAGCTAAATCTGAACACTTCGGTTTTACAAGTATCCACGTAATACTCAAAACTTTTTCACTTATAACTGCGCGAAAAGCATGTATTCTTGCTTAATACAGCGAAACAAGCTGTTTTAGACCGAAATGAGCTAAATACAACACATCGGTTTTACAAGTGTTCCTCTGATTAGCGTCAAAACTTTTTCTTTTATAACTGCGCGAAAAGCATGTATTCTTGCTTAATACAGCGAATCAAGTTGTTTTAGACCGAAACGAGCTAAATCACAACACATCGGTATTACAAGTGTTCCACGTGATACTCGTCAAAACTTTTTCTCTTATAACTGCGCGAAAAGCATGTACAACGAAACAAGCTGTTTTAGACCGAAACGAGCTAAATCACAACACATCGGTTTTACAAGTGTCTCTCTGATACGCGTCAAAACTTTTTCTCTTATAACTGCGCGAAAAGCATGTATTCTTGCTTAATACAGCGAAACAAGCTGTTTTAGATCGAAACGAGCTAAATCACAACACATCGGTTTTACAAGTGTTCCTCTGATACGCGTCAAAACTTTTTCTCTTATAACTGCGCGAAAAGCATGTATTCTTGCTTAATACAGCGAAACAAGCTGTTTTAGACCGAAATGAGCTAAATACAACACATCGGTTTTACAAGTGTTCCTCTGATTAGCGTCAAAACTTTTTCTTTTATAACTGCGCGAAAAGCATGTATTCTTGCTTAATACAGCGAATCAAGTTGTTTTAGACCGAAACGAGCTAAATCTGAACACATCGGTATTACAAGTGTTCCACGTGATACTCGTCAAAACTTTTTCTCTTATAACTGCGCGAAAAGCTTGTATTCTTGCTTAATACAACGAAACAAGCTGTTTTAGACCGAAACGAGCTAAATCACAACACATCGGTTTTACAAGTGTCTCTCTAATACGCGTCAAAACTTTTTCTGTTATAACTGCGCGAAAAGCATGTATTCTTGCTTAATACAACGAAACAAGCTGTTTTAGACCGAAACGAGCTAAATCTGAACACATCGGTTTTACAAGTGTTCCTCTGATACGCGTCAAATTTTTTTCTCTTATAACTGCGCGAAAAGCATGTATTCTTGCTTAATACAGCGAAACAAGCTGTTTTAGACCGAAACGAGCTAAATCACAACACATCGGTTTTACAAGTGTTAATCTGATACGCGTCAACTCTTTTTTCTCTTATAGCTGCGCGAAAAGCATGTATTCGTGCTTAGTCCAACGAAACAAGCTGTTTTAGACCGAAACGAGGTAAATCTGAACACATCGGTTTTACAAGTGTCCCTGTGACACGCCTTTAAAGCTTTTTCTCTTATCACTGCGCGAAAAGCATGTATTTCTGCTTAATACAGCGAAACAAGCTGTTTTAGACCGAAACGAGCTAAATCACAACACATCGGTTTTACAATTGTTCCTCTGATACGCGTCTAAACTTTTTCTCTTATAACTGCGCGAAAAGCATGTATTCGTGCTTAATACAGCGAAACAAGCTGTTTTAGACCGAAAGGAGCTAAATCACAACACATCGGTTTTACAAGTGTTCCTCTGATACGCGTCAAAACGTTTTCTCTTATAACTGCGCGAAAAGCATGTATTCGTGCTTAATACAACGAAACAAGCTGTTTTAGACCAAAACGAGCTAAATCTGAACACATCGGTTTTCCAAGTGTCCATGTGATACGCGTCAAAACTTTTTCCCTTATAACTGCGCGAAAAGCATGTATTCGTGCTTAATACAACGAAACAAGCTGTTTTAGTCCGAAAAGAGTTAAATCTGAACACATCGGTTTTACAAGTGTTCCTCTGATACGCGTCAAAACTTTTTCTCTTATAACTGCGCGAAAAGCATGTATTCTTGCTTAATACAACGAAACAAGCTGTTTTAGACCGAAACGAGCTAAATCACAACACATCGGTTTTACAAGTGTCTCTCTAATACGCGTCAAAACTTTTTCTCTTATAACTGCGCGAAAAGCATGTATTCTTGCTTAATACAACGAAACACAAGGGTAGAAACTTGGGCGAGTCGGTAACGGTGATCCATGGAAAGTGAGAGTAGCGCAAAACGTGTCTGTCTTTCTCTGTCCCTTTGTCCCGTTTTGCGCTACTCTCACTTTCCATGGATCACAGCGAATCAAGTTGTTTTAGACCGAAACGAGCTAAATCACAACACATCGGTATTACAAGTGTTCCACGTGATACTCGTCAAAACTTTTTCTCTTTTAACTGCGCGAAAAGCATGTATTCGTGCTTAATACAACGAAACAAGCTGTTTTTGACCGAAACGAGCTAAATCTGAACACATCGGTTTTACAAGTATCCACGTGATACTCGTCAAAACTTTTTCTCTTTTAACTGCGCGAAAAGCATGTATTCTTGCTTAATACAACGAAACAAGCTGTTTTAGACCGAAACGAGCTAAATCACAACACATCGGTTTTACAAGTGTCTCTCTAATACGCGTCAAAACTTTTTCTCTTATAACTGCGCGAAAAGCATGTATTCTTGCTTAATACAACGAAACAAGCTGTTTTAGACCGAAACGAGCTAAATCTGAACACATCGGTTTTACAAGTGTTCCTCTGATACGCGTCAAATTTTTTTCTCTTATAACTGCGCGAAAAGCATGTATTCTTGCTTAATACAGCGAAACAAGCTGTTTTAGACCGAAACGAGCTAAATCACAACACATCGGTTTTACAAGTGTTAATCTGATACGCGTCAACTCTTTTTTCTCTTATCACTGCGCGAAAAGCATGTATTTCTGCTTAATACAGCGAAACAAGCTGTTTTAGACCGAAACGAGCTAAATCACAACACATCGGTTTTACAATTGTTCCTCTGATACGCGTCTAAACTTTTTCTCTTATAACTGCGCGAAAAGCATGTATTCGTGCTTAATACAGCGAAACAAGCTGTTTTAGACCGAAACGAGCTAAATCTGAACACATCGGTTTTACGTGTCCCTGCGACACGCGTCAAAACTTTTTCTCTTATAACTGCGCGAAAAGCATGTATTCTTGCTTAATACAGCGAAACAAGCTGTTTTAGACCGAAACGAGCTAAATCACAACACATCGGTATTACAAGTGTTCCACGTGATACTCGTCAAAACGTTTTCTCTTATAACTGCGCGAAAAGCATGTATTCGTGCTTAATACAACGAAACAAGCTGTTTTAGACCGAAACGAGCTAAATCACAACACATCGGTATTACAAGTGTTCCACGTAATACTCGTCAAAACTTTTTCTCTTATAACTGCGCGAAAAGCATGTATTCTTGCTTAATACAACGAAACAAGCTGTTTTAGACCGAAACGAGCTAATTCACAACACATCGGTTTTACAAGTGTCTCTCTGATACGCGTCAAAACTTTTTCTTCTATAACTGCGCGTAAAGCATGTATTCTTGCTTAATACAACGAAACAAGCTGTTTTAGACCAAAACGAGCTAAATCTGAACACATCGGTTTTACAAGTATCCACGTGATACTCGTCAAAACTTTCTCTCCTATAACTGCGCGAAAAGCATGTATTCTTGCTTAATACAACGAAACAAGCTGTTTTAGACCGAAACGAGCTAAATCATAACACATCGGTTTTACAAGTGTCTCTCTAATAGGCGTCAAAACTTTTTCTGCTATAACTGCGCGAAAAGCATGTATTCGTGCTTAATACAACGAAACAAGCTGTTTTAGACCGAAACGAGCTAAATCTGAACACATCGGTTTTACAAGTGTCCCTGTGACACGCGTCAAAACTTTTTCTCTTATAACTGCGCGAAAAGCATGTATTCTTGCTTAATACAGCGAAACAAGCTGTTTTAGACCGAAACGAGCTAAATCATAACACAAAGGTTTTACAAGTTTTCCTCTAATACGCGTCAAAACTTTTTCTCTTATAACTGCGCGAAAAGCATGTATTCTTGCTAAATACAACGAAACAAGCTGTTTTAGACCTAAACGAGCTAAATCACAACACATCGGTTTTACAAGTGTTCCTCTGATACGCGTCAAAACTTTTTCTTCTATAACTGCGCGAAAAGCATGTATTCGTGCTTAATACAACGAAACAAGCTGTTTCAGACCGAAACGAGCTAAATCTGAACACATCGGTTTTACAAGTGTTCCTCTGATACGCGTCAAAACTTTTTCTCTTATAACTGCGCGAAAAGCATGTATTCTTGCTTAATACAGCGAATCAAGTTGTTTTAGACCGAAACGAGCTAAATCACAACACATCGGTACTACAAGTGTTCCACGTGATACTCTTCAAAACTTTTTCTCTTATAACTGCACGAAAAGTATGTATTCTTGCTTAATACAGCGAAACAAGCTGTTTTAGACCTAAACGAGCTAAATCACAACACATCGGTATTACAAGTGTTCCACGTGATACTCGTCAAAACTTTTTCTGTTATAACTGCGCGAAAAGCATGTATTCGTGCTTAATACAACGAAACAAGCTGTTTTAGACCGAAACGAGCTAAATCTGAACACATCGGTTTTACAAGTGTTCCTCTGATACGCGTCAAAACTTTTTCTCTTATAACTGCGCGAAAAGCATGTATTCTTGCTTAATACAGCGAAACAAGCTGTTTTAAACCGAAACGAGCTAAATCACAACACATCGGTATTACGAGTGTTCCACGTGATACTCGTCAAAACTTTTTCTCTTATAACTGCGCGAAAAGCATGTATTCTTGCTTAATACAGCGAAACAAGCTGTTTTAGACTAAAACGAGCTAAATCACAACACATCGGTTTTACAAGTGTTCCTCTGATACGCGTCAAATTTTTTTCTCTTATAACTGCGCGAAAAGCATGTATTCTTGCTTAATACAGCGAAACAAGCTGTTTTAGACCGAAACGAGCTAAATCACAACACATCGGTTTTACAAGTGTTAATCTGATACGCATCAACTCTTTTTTTCTCTTATAGCTGCGCGAAAAGCATGTAGTTCTGCTTAATACAGCGAAACAAGCTGTTTTAGACCGAAACGAGCTAAATCACAACACATCGGTTTTACAATTGTTCCTCTGATACGCGTCTAAACTTTTTCTCTTATAACTGCGCGAAAAGCATGTATTCGTGCTTAATACAGCGAAACAAGCTGTTTTAGACCAAAACGAGCTAAATCTAAACACATCAGTTTTCCAAGTGTCCATGTGATACGCGTCAAAACTTTTTCCCTTATAACTGCGCGAAAAGCATGTATTCGTGCTTAATACAACGAAACAAGCTGTTTTAGTCCGAAAAGAGTTAAATCTGAACACATCGGTTTTACAAGTGTTCCTCTGATACGCGTCAAAACTTTTTCTCTTATAACTGCGCGAAAAGCATGTATTCTTGCTTAATACAACGAAACAAGCTGTTTTAGACCGAAACGAGCCAAATCACAACACATCGGTATTACAAGTGTTCCACGTGATACTCGTCAAAACTTTTTCTCTTATAACTGCGCGAAAAGCATGTATTCGTGCTTAATGCAACGAAACAAGCTGTTTTAGACCGAAACGAGCTAAATCTGAACACATCGGTTTTACAAGTGTCCCTGTGACACGCGTAAAAAGTTTTTTTCTTATAACTGCGCGAAAAGCATGTATTCTTGCTTAATACAACGAAACAAGTTGTTTTAGACCGAAATGAGCTAAATCACAACACATCGGTTTTACAAGTGTTCCTCTGATACGCGTCAAAACTTTTTCTCTTATAACTGCGCGAAAAGCATGTATTCTTGCTTAATACAGCGAAACAAGCTGTTTTAGACCGAAACGAGCTAAATCACAACACATCGGTATTACAAGTGTTCCACGTGATACTCGTCAACTTTTTCTCTTATAACCGCGCGAAAAGCATGTATTCTTGCTTAATACAACGAAACAAGTTGTTTTAGACCGAAACGAGCTAAATCTGAACACTTCGGTTTTACAAGTATCCACGTGATACTCGTCAAAACTTTTTCTCTTATAACTGCGCGTAAAGCATGTATTCGTGCTTAATACAACGAAACAAGCTGTTTTAGACCGAAACGAGCTAAATCTGAACACATCGGTTTTACAAGTATCCACGTGATACTCGTCAACTTTTTCTCTTATAACCGCGCGAAAAGCATGTATTCTTGCTTAATACAACGAAACAAGCTGTTTTAGACCGAAACGAGCTAAATCTGAACACATCGGTTTTACAAGTGTTCCTCTGATACGCGTCAAAACTTTTTCTCTTATAACTGCGCGAAAAGCATGTATTCTTGCTTAATACAGCGAAACAAGCTGTTTTAGACCGAAACGAGCTAAATCACAACACATCGGTTTTACAAGTGTTCCTCTGATACGCGTCAAAACTTTTTCTCTTATAACTGCACGAAAAGCATGTATTCTTGCTTAATACAGCGAAACAAGCTGTTTTAGACCGAAACGAGCTAAATCACAACACATCGGTTTTACAAGTGTTCCTCTGATACGCGTCAAAACTTTTTCTCTTATAACGGCGCGAAAAGCATGTATTCTTGCTTAATACAGCGAATCAAGTTGTTTTAGACCGAAACGAGTTAAATCACAACACATCGGTACTACAAGTGTTCCACGTGATACTCGTCAAAACTTTTTCTCTTATAACTGCGCGAAAAGCATGTATTCTTGCTTAATACAGCGAAACAAGCTGTTTTAGACAGAAACGAGCTAAATCACAACACATCGGTATTACAAGTGTTCCACGTGATACTCGTCAAAACTTTTTCTGTTATAACTGCGCGAAAAGCATGTATTCGTGCTTAATACAACGAAACAAGCTGTTTTAGACCGAAACGAGCTAAATCTGAACACATCGGTTTTACAAGTATCCACGTGATACTCGTCAAAACTTTTTCTCTTATAACTGCGCGAAAAGCATGTATTCTTGCTTAATACAACGAAACAAGCTGTTTTAGACCGAAAAGAGCTAAATCACAACACATCGGTTTTACAAGTGTTTCTCTAATACGCGTCAAAACTCTTTCTCTTATAACTGCGCGAAAAGCATGTATTCTTGCTTAATACAACGAAACAAGCTGTTTTAGACCGAAACGAGCTAAATCTGAACACATCGGTTTTACAAGTGTTCCTCTGATACGCGTCAAAACTTTTTCTCTTATAACTGCGCGAAAAGCATGTATTCTTGCTTAATACAGCGAAACAAGCTGTTTTAGACCGAAATGAGCTAAATACAACACATCGGTTTTACAAGTGTTCCTCTGATTAGCGTCAAAACTTTTTCTTTTATAACTGCGCGAAAAGCATGTATTCTTGCTTAATACAGCGAATCAAGTTGTTTTAGACCGAAACGAGCTAAATCACAACACATCGGTATTACAAGTGTTCCACGTGATACTCGTCAAAACTTTTTCTCTTATAACTGCGCGAAAAGCTTGTATTCTTGCTTAATACAACGAAACAAGCTGTTTTAGACCGAAACGAGCTAAATCACAACACATCGGTTTTACAAGTGTCTCTCTAATACGCGTCAAAACTTTTTCTGTTATAACTGCGCGAAAAGCATGTATTCTTGCTTAATACAACGAAACAAGCTGTTTTAGACCGAAACGAGCTAAATCTGAACACATCGGTTTTACAAGTGTTCCTCTGATACGCGTCAAATTTTTTTCTCTTATAACTGCGCGAAAAGCATGTATTCTTGCTTAATACAGCGAAACAAGCTGTTTTAGACCGAAACGAGCTAAATCACAACACATCGGTTTTACAAGTGTTAATCTGATACGCGTCAACTCTTTTTTCTCTTATAGCTGCGCGAAAAGCATGTATTCGTGCTTAGTCCAACGAAACAAGCTGTTTTAGACCGAAACGAGGTAAATCTGAACACATCGGTTTTACAAGTGTCCCTGTGACACGCCTTTAAAGCTTTTTCTCTTATCACTGCGCGAAAAGCATGTATTTCTGCTTAATACAGCGAAACAAGCTGTTTTAGACCGAAACGAGCTAAATCACAACACATCGGTTTTACAATTGTTCCTCTGATACGCGTCTAAACTTTTTCTCTTATAACTGCGCGAAAAGCATGTATTCGTGCTTAATACAGCGAAACAAGCTGTTTTAGACCGAAAGGAGCTAAATCACAACACATCGGTTTTACAAGTGTTCCTCTGATACGCGTCA
Source organism: Amblyomma americanum (assembly GCF_052857255.1). Taxonomy (NCBI): domain Eukaryota; kingdom Metazoa; phylum Arthropoda; class Arachnida; order Ixodida; family Ixodidae; genus Amblyomma; species Amblyomma americanum. The sequence continues at coordinate 87,499 of NW_027526500.1, read as the reverse complement.
AAACGTTTTCTCTTATAACTGCGCGAAAAGCATGTATTCGTGCTTAATACAACGAAACAAGCTGTTTTAGACCAAAACGAGCTAAATCTGAACACATCGGTTTTCCAAGTGTCCATGTGATACGCGTCAAAACTTTTTCCCTTATAACTGCGCGAAAAGCATGTATTCGTGCTTAATACAACGAAACAAGCTGTTTTAGTCCGAAAAGAGTTAAATCTGAACACATCGGTTTTACAAGTGTTCCTCTGATACGCGTCAAAACTTTTTCTCTTATAACTGCGCGAAAAGCATGTATTCTTGCTTAATACAACGAAACAAGCTGTTTTAGACCGAAACGAGCTAAATCACAACACATCGGTTTTACAAGTGTCTCTCTAATACGCGTCAAAACTTTTTCTCTTATAACTGCGCGAAAAGCATGTATTCTTGCTTAATACAACGAAACACAAGGGTAGAAACTTGGGCGAGTCGGTAACGGTGATCCATGGAAAGTGAGATTAGCGCAAAACGTGTCTGTCTTTCTCTGTCCCTTTGTCCCGTTTTGCGCTACTCTCACTTTCCATGGATCACAGCGAATCAAGTTGTTTTAGACCGAAACGAGCTAAATCACAACACATCGGTATTACAAGTGTTCCACGTGATACTCGTCAAAACTTTTTCTCTTTTAACTGCGCGAAAAGCATGTATTCGTGCTTAATACAACGAAACAAGCTGTTTTTGACCGAAACGAGCTAAATCTGAACACATCGGTTTTACAAGTATCCACGTGATACTCGTCAAAACTTTTTCTCTTTTAACTGCGCGAAAAGCATGTATTCTTGCTTAATACAACGAAACAAGCTGTTTTAGACCGAAACGAGCTAAATCACAACACATCGGTTTTACAAGTGTCTCTCTAATATGCGTCAAAACTTTTTCTCTTATAACTGCGCGAAAAGCATGTATTCTTGCTTAATACAACGAAACAAGCTGTTTTAGACCGAAACGAGCTAAATCTGAACACATCGGTTTTACAAGTGTTCCTCTGATAGGCGTCAAATTTTTTTCTCTTATAACTGCGCGAAAAGCATGTATTCTTGCTTAATACAGCGAAACAAGCTGTTTTAGACCGAAACGAGCTAAATCACAACACATCGGTTTTACAAGTGTTAATCTGATACGCGTCAACTCTTTTTTCTTTTATAGCTGCGCGAAAAGCATGTATTCGTGCTTAGTCCAACGAAACAAGCTGTTTTAGACCGAAACGAGGTAAATCTGAACACATCGGTTTTACAAGTGTCCCTGTGACACGCCTTTAAAGCTTTTTCTCTTATCACTGCGCGAAAAGCATGTATTTCTGCTTAATACAGCGAAACAAGCTGTTTTAGACCGAAACGAGCTAAATCACAACACATCGGTTTTACAATTGTTCCTCTGATACGCGTCTAAACTTTTTCTCTTATAACTGCGCGAAAAGCATGTATTCGTGCTTAATACAGCGAAACAAGCTGTTTTAGACCGAAACGAGCTAAATCTGAACACATCGGTTTTACAAGTGTCCCTGTGACACGCGTCAAAACTTTTTCTCTTATAACTGCGCGAAAAGCATGTATTCTTGCTTAATACAGCGAAACAAGCTGTTTTAGACCGAAACGAGCTAAATCACAACACATCGGTATTACAAGTGTTCCACGTGATACTCGTCAAAACGTTTTCTCTTATAACTGCGCGTAAAGCATGTATTCTTGCTTAATACAACGAAACAAGCTGTTTTAGACCAAAACGAGCTAAATCTGAACACATCGGTTTTACAAGTATCCACGTGATACTCGTCAAAACTTTCTCTCTTATAACTGCGCGAAAAGCATGTATTCTTGCTTAATACAACGAAACAAGCTGTTTTAGACCGAAACGAGCTAAATCATAACACATCGGTTTTACAAGTGTCTCTCTAATAGGCGTCAAAACTTTTTCTGCTATAACTGCGCGAAAAGCATGTATTCGTGCTTAATACAACGAAACAAGCTGTTTTAGACCGAAACGAGCTAAATCTGAACACATCGGTTTTACAAGTGTCCCTGTGACACGCGTCAAAACTTTTTCTCTTATAACTGCGCGAAAAGCATGTATTCTTGCTTAATACAGCGAAACAAGCTGTTTTAGACCGAAACGAGCTAAATCATAACACAAAGGTTTTACAAGTGTTCCTCTAATACGCGTCAAAACTTTTTCTCTTATAACTGCGCGAAAAGCATGTATTCTTGCTTAATACAACGAAACAAGCTGTTTTAGACCTAAACGAGCTAAATCACAACACATCGGTTTTACAAGTGTTCCTCTGATACGCGTCAAAACTTTTTCTTCTATAACTGCGCGAAAAGCATGTATTCGTGCTTAATACAACGAAACAAGCTGTTTCAGACCGAAACGAGCTAAATCTGAACACATCGGTTTTACAAGTGTTCCTCTGATACGCGTCAAAACTTTTTCTCTTATAACTGCGCGAAAAGCATGTATTCTTGCTTAATACAGCGAATCAAGTTGTTTTAGACCGAAACGAGCTAAATCACAACACATCGGTACTACAAGTGTTCCACGTGATACTCTTCAAAACTTTTTCTCTTATAACTGCACGAAAAGTATGTATTCTTGCTTAATACAGCGAAACAAGCTGTTTTAGACCTAAACGAGCTAAATCACAACACATCGGTATTACAAGTGTTCCACGTGATACTCGTCAAAACTTTTTCTGTTATAACTGCGCGAAAAGCATGTATTCGTGCTTAATACAACGAAACAAGCTGTTTTAGACCGAAACGAGCTAAATCTGAACACATCGGTTTTACAAGTGTTCCTCTGATACGCGTCAAAACTTTTTCTCTTATAACTGCGCGAAAAGCATGTATTCTTGCTTAATACAGCGAAACAAGCTGTTTTAAACCGAAACGAGCTAAATCACAACACATCGGTATTACGAGTGTTCCACGTGATACTCGTCAAAACTTTTTCTCTTATAACTGCGCGAAAAGCATGTATTCTTGCTTAATACAGCGAAACAAGCTGTTTTAGACTAAAACGAGCTAAATCACAACACATCGGTTTTACAAGTGTTCCTCTGATACGCGTCAAATTTTTTTCTCTTATAACTGCGCGAAAAGCATGTATTCTTGCTTAATACAGCGAAACAAGCTGTTTTAGACCGAAACGAGCTAAATCACAACACATCGGTTTTACAAGTGTTAATCTGATACGCATCAACTCTTTTTTTCTCTTATAGCTGCGCGAAAAGCATGTATTCGTGCTTAGTCCAACGAAACAAGCTGTTTTAGACCGAAACGAGGTAAATCTGAACACATCGGTTTTACAAGTGTCTCTGTGACACGCCTTTAAAGCTTTTTCTCTTATCACTGCGCGAAAAGCATGTAGTTCTGCTTAATACAGCGAAACAAGCTGTTTTAGACCGAAACGAGCTAAATCACAACACATCGGTTTTACAAGTGTCTCTCTGATACGCGTCAAAACTTTTTCTTCTATAACTGCGCGTAAAGCATGTATTCTTGCTTAATACAACGAAACAAGCTGTTTTAGACCAAAACGAGCTAAATCTGAACGCATCAGTTTTACAAGTATCCACGTGATACTCGTCAAAACTTTCTCTCTTATAACTGCGCGAAAAGCATGTATTCTTGCTTAATACAACGAAACAAGCTGTTTTAGACCGAATCGAGCTAAATCATAACACATCGGTTTTACAAGTGTCTCTGATACGCGTCAAAACTTTTTCTTCTATAACTGCGCGTAAAGCATGTATTCGTGCTTAATACAACGAAACAAGCTGTTTTAGACCGAAACGAGCTAAATCTGAACACATCGGTTTTACAAGTGTTCCTCTGATACGCGTCAAAACTTTTTCTCTTATAACTGCGCGAAAAGCATGTATTCTTGCTTAATACAGCGAAACAAGCTGTTTTAGACCGAAACGAGCTAAATCACAACACATCGGTTTTACAAGTGTTCCTCTGATACGCGTCAAAACTTTTTCTCTTATAACTGCACGAAAAGCATGTATTCTTGCTTAATACAGCGAAACAAGCTGTTTTAGACCGAAACGAGCTAAATCACAACACATCGGTTTTACAAGTGTTCCTCTGATACGCGTCAAAACTTTTTCTCTTATAACGGCGCGAAAAGCATGTATTCTTGCTTAATACAGCGAATCAAGTTGTTTTAGACCGAAACGAGTTAAATCACAACACATCGGTACTACAAGTGTTCCACATGATACTCGTCAAAACTTTTTCTCTTATAACTGCGCGAAAAGCATGTATTCTTGCTTAATACAGCGAAACAAGCTGTTTTAGACCGAAACGAGCTAAATCACAACACATCGGTATTACAAGTGTTCCACGTGATACTCGTCAAAACTTTTTCTGTTATAACTGCGCGAAAAGCATGCATTCGTGCTTAATACAACGATACAAGCTGTTTTAGACCGAAACGAGCTAAATCTGAACACATCGGTTTTACAAGTATCCACGTGATACTCGTCAAAACTTTTTCTCTTATAACTGCGCGAAAAGCATGTATTCTTGCTTAATACAACGAAACAAGCTGTTTTAGACCGAAAAGAGCTAAATCACAACACATCGGTTTTACAAGTGTTTCTCTAATACGCGTCAAAACTTTTTCTCTTATAACTGCGCGAAAAGCATGTATTCTTGCTTAATACAACGAAACAAGCTGTTTTAGACTAAAACGAGCTAAATCACAACACATCGGTTTTACAAGTGTTCCTCTGATACGCGTCAAATTTTTTTCTCTTATAACTGCGCGAAAAGCATGTATTCTTGCTTAATACAGCGAAACAAGCTGTTTTAGACCGAAACGAGCTAAATCACAACACATCGGTTTTACAAGTGTTCCTCTGATACGCGTCAACTCTTTTTTCTCTTATAGCTGCGCGAAAAGCATGTATTCCTGCTTAGTCCAACAAAACAAGCTGTTTTAGACCGAAACGAGGTAAATCTGAACACATCGGTTTTACAAGTGTCCCTGTGACACGCCTTTAAAGCTTTTTCTCTTATCACTGCGCGAAAAGCATGTATTTCTGCTTAATACAGCGAAACAAGCTGTTTTAGACCAAAACGAGCTAAATCTGAACACATCGGTTTTCCAAGTGTCCATGTGATACGCGTCAAAACTTTTTCCCTTATAACTGCGCGAAAAGCATGTATTCGTGCTTAATACAACGAAACAAGCTGTTTTAGTCCGAAAAGAGTTAAATCTGAACACATCGGTTTTACAAGTGTTCCTCTGATACGCGTCAAAACTTTTTCTCTTTTAACTGCGCGAAAAGCATGTATTCTTGCTTAATACAACGAAACAAGCTGTTTTAGACCGAAACGAGCCAAATCACAACACATCGGTATTACAAGTGTTCCACGTGATACTCGTCAAAACTTTTTCTCTTATAACTGCGCGAAAAGCATGTATTCGTGCTTAATGCAACGAAACAAGCTGTTTTAGACCGAAACGAGCTAAATCTGAACACATCGGTTTTACAAGTGTCCCTGTGACACGCGTCAAAACTTTTTCTCTTATAACTGCGCGAAAAGCATGTATTCTTGCTTAATACAACGAAACAAGCTGTTTTAGACCGAAATGAGCTAAATCACAACACATCGGTTTTACAAGTGTTCCTCTGATACGCGTCAAAACTTTTTCTCTTATAACTGCGCGAAAAGCATGTATTCTTGCTTAATACAGCGAAACAAGCTGCTTTAGACCGAAACGAGCTAAATCACAACACATCGGTATTACAAGTGTTCCACGTGATACTCGTCAAAACGTTTTCTCTTATAACTGCGCGAAAAGCATGTATTCGTGCTTAATACAACGAAACAAGCTGTTTTAGCCCGAAACGAGCTAAATCTGAACACTTCGGTTTTACAAGTATCCACGTTATACTCAAAACTTTTTCACTTATAACTGCGCGAAAAGCATGTATTCTTGCTTAATACAACGAAACAAGCTGTTTTAGACCGAAACGAGCTAAATCACAACACATCGGTTTTACAAGTGTTCCTCTGATACGCGTCAAAACTTTTTCTCTTATAACTGCACGAAAAGCATGTATTCGTGCTTAATACAACGAAACAAGCTGTTTTAGACCAAAACGAGCTAAATCTGAACACATCGGTTTTCCAAGTGTCCATGTGATACGCGTCAAAACTTTTTCCCTTATAACTGCGCGAAAAGCATGTATTCGTGCTTAATACAACGAAACAAGTTGTTTTAGTCCGAAAAGAGTTAAATCTGAACACATCGGTTTTACAAGTGTTCCTCTGATACGCGTCAAAACTTTTTCTCTTATAACTGCGCGAAAAGCATGTATTCTTGCTTAATACAACGAAACAAGCTGTTTTAGACCGAAACGAGCCAAATCACAACACATCGGTATTACAAGTGTTCCACGTGATACTCGTCAAAACTTTTTCTCTTATAACTGCGCGAAAAGCATGTATTCGTGCTTAATGCAACGAAACAAGTTGTTTTAGACCGAAACGAGCTAAATCTGAACACATCGGTTTTACAAGTGTCCCTGTGACACGCGTCAAAACTTTTTCTCTTATAACTGCGCGAAAAGCATGTATTCTTGCTTAATACAACGAAACAAGCTGTTTTAGACCGAAATGAGCTAAATCACAACACATCGGTTTTACAAGTGTTCCTCTGATACGCGTCAAAACTTTTTCTCTTATAACTGCGCGAAAAGCATGTATTCTTGCTTAATACAGCGAAACAAGCTGCTTTAGACCGAAACGAGCTAAATCACAACACATCGGTATTACAAGTGTTCCACGTGATACTCGTCAAAACGTTTTCTCTTATAACTGCGCGAAAAGCATGTATTCGTGCTTAATACAACGAAACAAGCTGTTTTAGACCGAAACGAGCTAAATCTGAACACTTCGGTTTTACAAGTATCCACGTAATACTCAAAACTTTTTCACTTATAACTGCGCGAAAAGCATGTATTCTTGCTTAATACAACGAAACAAGCTGTTTTAGACCGAAACGAGCTAAATCACAACACATCGGTTTTACAAGTGTCTCTCTGATACGCGTCAAAACTTTTTCTTCTATAACTGCGCGTAAAGCATGTATTCTTGCTTAATACAACGAAACAAGCTGTTTTAGACCAAAACGAGCTAAATCTGAACGCATCAGTTTTACAAGTATCCACGTGATACTCGTCAAAACTTTCTCTCTTATAACTGCGCGAAAAGCATGTATTCTTGCTTAATACAACGAAACAAGCTGTTTTAGACCGAATCGAGCTAAATCATAACACATCGGTTTTACAAGTGTCTCTGATACGCGTCAAAACTTTCTTCTATAACTGCGCGTAAAGCATGTATTCGTGCTTAATACAACGAAACAAGCTGTTTTAGACCGAAACGAGCTAAATCTGAACACATCGGTTTTACAAGTGTTCCTCTGATACGCGTCAAAACTTTTTCTCTTATAACTGCGCGAAAAGCATGTATTCTTGCTTAATACAGCGAAACAAGCTGTTTTAGACCGAAACGAGCTAAATCACAACACATCGGTTTTACAAGTGTTCCTCTGAGACGCGTCAAAACTTTTTCTCTTATAACTGCACGAAAAGCATGTATTCTTGCTTAATACAGCGACACAAGCTGTTTTAGACCGAAACGAGCTAAATCACAACACATCGGTTTTACAAGTGTTCCTCTGATACGCGTCAAAACTTTTTCTCTTATAACGGCGCGAAAAGCATGTATTCTTGCTTAATACAGCGAATCAAGTTGTTTTAGACCGAAACGAGTTAAATCACAACACATCGGTACTACAAGTGTTCCACGTGATACTCGTCAAAACTTTTTCTCCTATAACTGCGCGAAAAGCATGTATTCTTGCTTAATACAGCGAAACAAGCTGTTTTAGACCGAAACGAGCTAAATCACAACACATCGGTATTACAAGTGTTCCACGTGATACTCGTCAAAACTTTTTCTGTTATAACTGCGCGAAAAGCATGTATTCGTGCTTAATACAACGAAACAAGCTGTTTTAGACCGAAACGAGCTAAATCTGAACACATAGGTTTTACAAGTATCCACGTGATACTCATCAAAACTTTTTCTCTTATAACTGCGCGAAAAGCATGTATTCTTGCTTAATACAACGAAACAAGCTGTTTTAGACCGAAAAGAGCTAAATCACAACACATCGGTTTTACAAGTGTTTCTCTAATACGCGTCAAAACTTTTTCTCTTATAAGTGCGCGAAAAGCATGTATTCTTGCTTAATACAACGAAACAAGCTGTTTTAGACTAAAACGAGCTAAATCACAACACATCGGTTTTACAAGTGTTCCTCTGATACGCGTCAATTTTTTTTCTCTTATAACTGCGCGAAAGCATGTATTCTTGCTTAATACAACGAAACAAGCTGTTTTAGACCGAAACGAGCTAAATCACAACACATCGGTTTTACAAGTGTTCCTCTGATACGCGTCAACTCTTTTTTCTCTTATAGCTGCGCGAAAAGCATGTATTCGTGCTTAGTCCAAAAAAACAAGCTGTTTTAGACCGAAACGAGGTAAATCTGAACACATCGGTTTTACAAGTGTCCCTGTGACACGCCTTTAAAGCTTTTTCTCTTATCACTGCGCGAAAAGCATGTATTTCTGCTTAATACAGCGAAACAAGCTGTTTTAGACCGAAACGAGCTAAATCACAACACATCGGTTTTACAAGTGTTCCTCTGATACGCGTCAAAACTTTTTCTCTTATAACTGCACGAAAAGCATGTATTCGTGCTTAATACAACGAAACAAGCTGTTTTAGACCAAAACGAGCTAAATCTGAACACATCGGTTTTCCAAGTGTCCATGTGATACGCGTCAAAACTTTTTCCCTTATAACTGCGCGAAAAGCATGTATTCGTGCTTAATACAACGAAACAAGCTGTTTTAGTCCGAAAAGAGTTAAATCTGAACACATCGGTTTTACAAGTGTTCCTCTGATACGCGTCAAAACTTTTTCTCTTATAACTGCGCGAAAAGCATGTATTCTTGCTTAATACAACGAAACAAGCTGTTTTAGACCGAAACGAGCCAAATCACAACACATCGGTATTACAAGTGTTCCACGTGATACTCGTCAAAACTTTTTCTCTTATAACTGCGCGAAAAGCATGTATTCGTGCTTAATGCAACGAAACAAGCTGTTTTAGACCGAAACGAGCTAAATCTGAACACATCGGTTTTACAAGTGTCCCTGTGACACGCGTCAAAACTTTTTCTCTTATAACTGCGCGAAAAGCATGTATTCTTGCTTAATACAACGAAACAAGCTGTTTTAGACCGAAATGAGCTAAATCACAACACATCGGTTTTACAAGTGTTCCTCTGATACGCGTCAAAACTTTTTCTCTTATAACTGCGCGAAAAGCATGTATTCTTGCTTAATACAGCGAAACAAGCTGCTTTAGACCGAAACGAGCTAAATCACAACACATCGGTATTACAAGTGTTCCACGTGATACTCGTCAAAACGTTTTCTCTTATAACTGCGCGAAAAGCATGTATTCGTGCTTAATACAACGAAACAAGCTGTTTTAGACCGAAACGAGCTAAATCTGAACACTTCGGTTTTACAAGTATCCACGTAATACTCAAAACTTTTTCACTTATAACTGCGCGAAAAGCATGTATTCTTGCTTAATACAACGAAACAAGCTGTTTTAGACCGAAACGAGCTAAATCACAACACATCGGTTTTACAAGTGTCTCTCTGATACGCGTCAAAACTTTTCTTCTATAACTGCGCGTAAAGCATGTATTCTTGCTTAATACAACGAAACAAGCTGTTTTAGACCAAAACGAGCTAAATCTGAACGCATCAGTTTTACAAGTATCCACGTGATACTCGTCAAAACTTTCTCTCTTATAACTGCGCGAAAAGCATGTATTCTTGCTTAATACAACGAAACAAGCTGTTTTAGACCGAATCGAGCTAAATCATAACACATCGGTTTTACAAGTGTCTCTCTAATAGGCGTCAAAACTTTTTCTTCTATAACTGCGCGTAAAGCATGTATTCGTGCTTAATACAACGAAACAAGTTGTTTTAGACCGAAACGAGCTAAATCTGAACACATCGGTTTTCAAAGTGTCCATGTGATACGCGTCAAAACTTTTTCCCTTATAACTGCGCGAAAAGCATGTATTCGTGCTTAATACAACGAAACAAGCTGTTTTAGTCCGAAAAGAGTTAAATCTGAACACATCGGTTTTACAAGTGTTCCTCTGATACGCGTCAAAACTTTTTCTCTTATAACTCCGCGAAAAGCATGTATTCTTGCTTAATACAACGAAACAAGCTGTTTTAGACCGAAACGAGCCAAATCACAACACATCGGTATTACAAGTGTTCCACGTGATACTCGTCAAAACTTTTTCTCTTATAACTGCGCGAAAAGCATGTATTCGTGCTTAATGCAACGAAACAAGCTGTTTTAGACCGAAACGAGCTAAATCTGAACACATCGGTTTTACAAGTGTCCCTGTGACACGCGTCAAAACTTTTTCTCTTATAACTGCGCGAAAAGCATGTATTCTTGCTTAATACAACGAAACAAGCTGTTTTAGACCGAAATGAGCTAAATCACAACACATCGGTTTTACAAGTGTTCCTCTGATACGCGTCAAAACTTTTTCTCTTATAACTGCGCGAAAAGCATGTATTCTTGCTTAATACAGCGAAACAAGCTGCTTTAGACCGAAACGAGCTAAATCACAACACATCGGTATTACAAGTGTTCCACGTGATACTCGTCAAAACGTTTTCTCTTATAACTGCGCGAAAAGCATGTATTCGTGCTTAATACAACGAAACAAGCTGTTTTAGACCGAAACGAGCTAAATCTGAACACTTCGGTTTTACAAGTATCCACGTAATACTCAAAACTTTTTCACTTATAACTGCGCGAAAAGCATGTATTCTTGCTTAATACAACGAAACAAGCTGTTTTAGACCGAAACGAGCTAAATCACAACACATCGGTTTTACAAGTGTCTCTCTGATACGCGTCAAAACTTTTTCTTCTATAACTGCGCGTAAAGCATGTATTCTTGCTTAATACAACGAAACAAGCTGTTTTAGACCAAAACGAGCTAAATCTGAACGCATCAGTTTTACAAGTATCCACGTGATACTCGTCAAAACTTTCTCTCTTATAACTGCGCGAAAAGCATGTATTCTTGCTTAATACAACGAAACAAGCTGTTTTAGACCGAATCGAGCTAAATCATAACACATCGGTTTTACAAGTGTCTCTGATACGCGTCAAAACTTTCTTCTATAACTGCGCGTAAAGCATGTATTCGTGCTTAATACAACGAAACAAGCTGTTTTAGACCGAAACGAGCTAAATCTGAACACATCGGTTTTACAAGTGTTCCTCTGATACGCGTCAAAACTTTTTCTCTTATAACTGCGCGAAAAGCATGTATTCTTGCTTAATACAGCGAAACAAGCTGTTTTAGACCGAAACGAGCTAAATCACAACACATCGGTTTTACAAGTGTTCCTCTGAGACGCGTCAAAACTTTTTCTCTTATAACTGCACGAAAAGCATGTATTCTTGCTTAATACAGCGAAACAAGCTGTTTTAGACCGAAACGAGCTAAATCACAACACATCGGGTTTACAAGTGTTTCTCTGATACGCGTCAAAACTTTTTCTCTTATAACGGCGCGAAAAGCATGTATTCTTGCTTAATACAGCGAATCAAGTTGTTTTAGACCGAAACGAGTTAAATCACAACACATCGGTACTACAAGTGTTCCACGTGATACTCGTCAAAACTTTTTCTCTTATAACTGCGCGAAAAGCATGTATTCTTGCTTAATACAGCGAAACAAGCTGTTTTCGACCGAAACGAGCTAAATCACAACACATCGGTATTACAAGTGTTCCACGTGATACTCGTCAAAACTTTTTCTGTTATAACTGCGCGAAAAGCATGTATTCGTGCTTAATACAACGAAACAAGCTGTTTTAGACCGAAACGAGCTAAATCTGAACACATAGGTTTTACAAGTATCCACGTGATACTCGTCAAAACTTTTTCTCTTATAACTGCGCGAAAAGCATGTATTCTTGCTTAATACAACGAAACAAGCTGTTTTAGACCGAAAAGAGCTAAATCACTACACATCGGTTTTACAAGTGTTTCTCTAATACGCGTCAAAACTTTTTCTCTTATAACTGCGCGAAAAGCATGTATTCTTGCTTAATACAACGAAACAAGCTGTTTTAGACTAAAACGAGCTAAATCACAACACATCGGTTTTACAAGTGTTCCTCTGATACGCGTCAAATTTTTTTCTCTTATAACTGCGCGAAAGCATGTATTCTTGCTTAATACAACGAAACAAGCTGTTTTAGACCGAAACGAGCTAAATCACAACACATCGGTTTTACAAGTGTTCCTCTGATACGCGTCAACTCTTTTTTCTCTTATAGCTGCGCGAAAAGCATGTATTCGTGCTTAGTCCAAAAAAACAAGCTGTTTTAGACCGAAACGAGGTAAATCTGAACACATCGGTTTTACAAGTGTCCCTGTGACACGCCTTTAAAGCTTTTTCTCTTATCACTGCGCGAAAAGCATGTATTTCTGCTTAATACAGCGAAACAAGCTGTTTTAGACCGAAACGAGCTAAATCACAACACATCGGTTTTACAAGTGTTCCTCTGATACGCGTCAAAACTTTTTCTCTTATAACTGCACGAAAAGCATGTATTCGTGCTTAATACAACGAAACAAGCTGTTTTAGACCAAAACGAGCTAAATCTGAACACATCGGTTTTCCAAGTGTCCATGTGATACGCGTCAAAACTTTTTCCCTTATAACTGCGCGAAAAGCATGTATTCGTGCTTAATACAACGAAACAAGCTGTTTTAGTCCGAAAAGAGTTAAATCTGAACACATCGGTTTTACAAGTGTTCCTCTGATACGCGTCAAAACTTTTTCTCTTATAACTGCGCGAAAAGCATGTATTCTTGCTTAATACAACGAAACAAGCTGTTTTAGACCGAAACGAGCCAAATCACAACACATCGGTATTACAAGTGTTCCACGTGATACTCGTCAAAACTTTTTCTCTTATAACTGCGCGAAAAGCATGTATTCGTGCTTAATGCAACGAAACAAGCTGTTTTAGACCGAAACGAGCTAAATCTGAACACATCGGTTTTACAAGTGTCCCTGTGACACGCGTCAAAACTTTTTCTCTTATAACTGCGCGAAAAGCATGTATTCTTGCTTAATACAACGAAACAAGCTGTTTTAGACCGAAATGAGCTAAATCACAACACATCGGTTTTACAAGTGTTCCTCTGATACGCGTCAAAACTTTTTCTCTTATAACTGCGCGAAAAGCATGTATTCTTGCTTAATACAGCGAAACAAGCTGCTTTAAACCGAAACGAGCTAAATCACAACACATCGGTATTACAAGTGTTCCACGTGATACTCGTCAAAACTTTTTCTCTTATAACTGCGCGAAAAGCATGTATTCGTGCTTAATACAACGAAACAAGCTGTTTTAGACCGAAACGAGCTAAATCTGAACACATCGGTTTTACAAGTATCCACGTGATACTCGTAAACTTTTTCTCTTATAACCGCGCGAAAAGCATGTATTCTTGCTTAATACAACGAAACAAGCTGTTTTAGACCGAAACGAGCCAAATCACAACACATCGGTTTTACAAGTGTCTCTGATACGCGTCAAAACTTTTTCTTCTATAACTGCGCGTAAAGCATGTATTCGTGCTTAATACAACGAAACAAGCTGTTTTAGACCGAAACGAGCTAAATCTGAACACATCGGTTTTACAAGTGCTCCTCTGATACGCGTCAAAACTTTTTCTCTTATAACTGCGCGAAAAGCATGTATTCTTGCTTAATACAGCGAAACAAGCTGTTTTAGACCGAAACGAGCTAAATCACAACACATCGGTTTTACAAGTGTTCCTCTGATACGCGTCAAAACTTTTTCTCTTATAACTGCGCGAAAAGCATGTATTCTTGCTTAATACAGCGAAACAAGTTGTTTTAGACCGAAACGAGCTAAATCACAACACATCGGTTTTACAAGTGTTCCTCTGATACGCGTCAAAACTTTTTCTCTTATAACTGCGCGAAAAGCATGTATTCTTGCTTAATACAGCGAAACAAGCTGTTTTAGACCGAAACGAGCTAAATCTGAACACATTGGTTTTACAAGTGTTCCTCTGATACGCGTCAAAACTTTTTCTCTTATAACTGCGCGAAAAGCATGTATTCTTGCTTAATACAGCGAAACAAGCTGTTTTAGACCGAAACGAGCTAAATCACAACACATCGGTTTTACAAGTGTTCCTCTGATACGCGTCAAAACTTTTTCTCTTATAACTGCGCGAAAAGCATGTATTCTTGCTTAATACAGCGAAACAAGCTGTTTTAGACCGAAACGAGCTAAATCACAACACATCGGTTTTACAAGTGTTCCTCTGATACGCGTCAAAACTTTTTCTCTTATAACTGCGCGAAAAGCATGTATTCTTGCTTAATACTGCGAAACAAGCTCTTTTAGACCGAAATGAGCTAAATCACAACACATCGGTTTTACAAGTGTTCCTCTGATACGAATCAAATCTTTTTCTCTTATAACGGCGCGAAAAGCATGTATTCTTGCTTAATACAGCGAAACAAGCTGTTTTAGACCGAAACGAGCTAAATCACAACACATCGGTATTACAAGTGTTCCACGTGATACTCGTCAAAACTTTTTCTCTTTTAACGGCGCGAAAAGCATGTATTCGTGCTTAATACAACGAAGCAAGCTGTTTTAGACCGAAACGAGCTAAATCTGAACACATCGGTTTTACAAGTGTCTCTCTAATACGCGTCAAAACTTTTTCTCTTATAACTGCGCGAAAAGCATGTATTCTTGCTTAATACAACGAAACAAGCTGTTTTAGACCGAAACGAGCTAAATCTGAACACATCGGTTTTACAAGTATCCACGTGATACTCGTCAAAACTTTTTCTCTTTTAACTGCGCGAAAAGCATGTATTCTTGCTTAATACAGCGAAACAAGCTGTTTTAAACCGAAACGAGCTAAATCACAACACATCGGTTTTACAAGTGTTCCTCTGATACGCGTCAAAACTTTTTCTTTTATAACTGCGCGAAAAGCATGTATTCTTGCTTAATACAGCGAATCAAGTTGTTTTAGACCGAAAAGAGCTAAATCACAACACATCGGTACTACAAGTGTTCCACGTGATACTCGTCAAAACTTTTTCTCTTTTAACTGCGCGAAAGGCATGTATTCTTGCTTAATACAGCGAAACAAGCTGTCTTAGACCGAAACGAGCTAAATCACAACACATCGGTATTACAAGTGTTCCACGTGATACTCGTCAAAACTTTTTCTGTTAAAACTGCGCGAAAAGCATGTATTCGTGCTTAATACAACGAAACAAGCTGTTTTAGACCGAAACGAGCTAAATCTGAACACATCGGTTTTACAAGTATCCACGTGATACTCGTCAAAACTTTTTCTCTTATAACTGCGCGAAAAGCATGTATTCTTGCTTAATACAACGAAACAAGCTGTTTTAGACCGAAAAGAGCTAAATCACAAC
This sequence comes from Amblyomma americanum, assembly GCF_052857255.1. NCBI lineage: Eukaryota > Metazoa > Arthropoda > Arachnida > Ixodida > Ixodidae > Amblyomma > Amblyomma americanum. Next base: position 71,787 of record NW_027526500.1, on the reverse strand, counting down.
ACATCGGTTTTACAAGTGTCTCTCTAATACGCGTCAACTCTTTTTTCTCTTATAGCTGCGCGAAAAGCATGTATCCGTGCTTAGTCCAACGAAACAAGCTGTTTTAGACCGAAACGAGGTAAATCTGAACACATCGGTTTTACAAGTGTCCCTGTGACACGCCTTTAAAGCTTTTTCTCTTATCACTGCGCGAAAAGCATGTATTTCTGCTTAATACAGCGAAACAAGCTGTTTTAGACCGAAACGAGCTAAATCACAACACATCGGTTTTACAAGTGTTCCTCTGATACGCGTCAAAACTTTTTCTCTTATAACTGCACGAAAAGCATGTATTCGTGCTTAATACAACGAAACAAGCTGTTTTAGACCAAAACGAGCTAAATCTGAACACATCGGTTTTCGAAGTGTCCATGTGATACGCGTCAAAACTTTTTCCCTTATAACTGCGCGAAAAGCATGTATTCGTGCTTAATACAACGAAACAAGCTCTTTTAGTCCGAAAAGAGGTAAATCTGAACACATCGGTTTTACAAGTGTTCCTCTGATACTCGTCAAAACTTTTTCTCTTATAACTGCGCGAAAAGCATGTATTCGTGCTTAATGCAACGAAACAAGCTGTTTTAGACCGAAACGAGCTAAATCTGAACACATCGGTTTTACAAGTGTCCCTGTGACACGCGTCAAAACTTTTTCTCTTATAACTGCGCGAAAAGCATGTATTCTTGCTTAATACAACGAAACAAGCTGTTTTAGACCGAAATGAGCTAATCACAACACATCGGTTTTACAAGTGTTCCTCTGATACGCGTCAAAACTTTTTCTCTTATAACTGCGCGAAAAGCATGTATTCTTGCTTAATACAGCGAAACAAGCTGCTTTAGACCGAAACGAGCTAAATCACAACACATCGGTATTACAAGTGTTCCACGTGATGCTCGTCAAAACGTTTTCTCTTATAACTGCGCGAAAAGCATGTATTCGTGCTTAATACAACGAAACAAGCTGTTTTAGACCGAAACGAGCTAAATCTGAACACTTCGGTTTTACAAGTATCCACGTAATACTCAAAACTTTTTCTCTTATAACTGCGCGAAAAGCATGTATTCTTGCCTAATACAACGAAACAAGCTGTTTTAGACCGAAACGAGCTAAATCACAACACATCGGTTTTACAAGTGTCTCTCTGATACGCGTCAAAACTTTTTCTTCTATAACTGCGCGTAAAGCATGTATTCTTGCTTAATACAACGAAACAAGCTGTTTTAGACCAAAACGAGCTAAATCTGAACACATCGGTTATACAAGTATCCACGTGATACTCGTCAAAACTTTCTCTCTTATAACTGCGCGAAAAGCATGTATTCTTGCTTAATACAACGAAACAAGCTGTTTTAGACCGAATCGAGCTAAATCATAACACATCGGTTTTACAAGTATCTCTCTAATAGGCGTCAAAACTTTTTCTTCTATAACTGCGCGTAAAGCATGTATTCTTGCTTAAGTCTACGAAACAAGCTGTTTTACACCGAAACGAGCTAAATCACAACACATCGGTTTTACAAGTGTTCCTCTGATACGCGTCTAAACTTTTTCTCTTATAACTGCGCGAAATGCATGTATTCGTGCTTAATACAACGAAACAAGCTGTTTCAGACCGAAACGAGCTAAATCTGAACACATTGGTTTTACAAGTGTTCCTCTGATACGCGTCAAAACTTTTTCTCTTATAACTGCGCGAAAAGCATGTATTCTTGCTTAATACAGCGAAACAAGCTGTTTTAAACCGAAACGAGCTAAATCACAACACATCGGTATTACAAGTGTTCCACGTGATACTCGTCAAAACTTTTTCTCTTATAACTGCGCGAAAAGCATGTATTCGTGCTTAATACAACGAAACAAGCTGTTTTAGACCGAAACGAGCTAAATCTGAATACATCGGTTTTACAAGTATCCACGTGATACTCGTCAACTTTTTCTCTTATAACCGCGCGAAAAGCATGTATTCTTGCTTAATACAACGAAACAAGCTGTTTTAGACCGAAACGAGCTAAATCACAACACATCGGTTTTACAAGTGTCTCTGATACGCGTCAAAACTTTTTCTTCTATAACTGCGCGTAAAGCATGTATTCGTGCTTAATACAAAGAAACAAGCTGTTTTAGACCGAAACGAGCTAAATCTGAACACATCGGTTTTACAAGTGCTCCTCTGATACGCGTCAAAACTTTTTCTCTTATAACTGCGCGAAAAGCATGTATTCTTGCTTAATACAGCGAAACAAGCTGTTTTAGACCGAAACGAGCTAAATCACAACACATCGGTTTTACAAGTGTTCCTCTGATACGCGTCAAAACTTTTTCTCTTATAACTGCGCGAAAAGCATGTATTCTTGCTTAATACAGCGAAACAAGTTGTTTTAGACCGAAACGAGCTAAATCACAACACATCGGTTTTACAAGTGTTCCTCTGATACGCGTCAAAACTTTTTCTCTTATAACTGCGCGAAAAGCATGTATTCTTGCTTAATACAGCGAAACAAGCTGTTTTAGACCGAAATGAGCTAAATCACAACACATCGGTTTTACAAGTGTTCCTCTGATACGCGTCAAAACTTTTTCTCTTATAACGGCGCGAAAAGCATGTATTCTTGCTTAATACAGCGAAACAAGCTGTTTTAGACCGAAACGAGCTAAATCACAAAACATCGGTATTACAAGTGTTCCACGTGATACTCGTCAAAACTTTTTCTCTTTTAACAGGCGAAAAGCATGTATTCGTGCTTAATACAACGAAACAAGCTGTTTTAGACCGAAACGAGCTAAATCTGAACACATCGGTTTTACAAGTATCCACGTGATACTCGTCAAAACTTTTTCTTTTATAACTGCGCGAAAAGCATGTATTCTTGCTTAATACAACGAAACAAGCTGTTTTAGACCGAAACGAGCTAAATCACAACACATCGGTTTTACAAGTGTCTCTAATACGCGTCAAAACTTTTTCTCTTATAACTGCGCGAAAAGCATGTATTCTTGCTTAATACAACGAAACAAGCTGTTTTAGACCGAAACGAGCTAAATCTGAACACATCGGTTTTACAAGTATCCACGTGATACTCGTCAAAACTTTTTCTCTTTTAACTGCGCGAAAAGCATGTAATCTTGCTTAATACAGCGAAACAAGCTGTTTTAGACCGAAACGAGCTAAATCACAACACATCGGTACTACAAGTGTTCCACGTGATACTCGTCAAAACTTTTTCTCTTATAACTGCGCGAAAAGCATGTATTCTTGCTTAATACAGCGAAACAAGCTGTTTTAGACCGAAACGAGCTAAATCACAACACATCGGTATTACAAGTGTTCAACGTGATACTCGTCAAAACTTTTTCTCTTATAACTGCGCGAAAAGCATGTATTCGTGATTAATACAACGAAACAAGCTGTTTTAGACCGAAACGAGCTAAATCACAACACATCGGTTTTACAAGTGTCTCTCTAATACGCGTCAAAACTTTTTCTCTTATAACTGCGCGAAAAGCATGTATTCTTGCTTAATACAGCGAAACAAGCTGTTTTAGACCAAAACGAGTTAAATCACAACACATCGGTTTTACAAGTGTTCCTCTGATACGCGTCAACTCTTTTTTCTCTTATAGCTGCGCGAAAAGCATGTATTCGTGCTTAGTCCAACGAAAAAAGCTGTTTTAGACCGAAACGAGGTAAATCTGAACACATCGGTTTTACAAGTGTCCCTCTGACACGCCTTTAAAGCTTTTTCTCTTATCACTGCGCGAAAAGCATGTATTTCTGCTTAATACAGCGAAACAAGCTGTTTTAGACCGAAACGAGCTAAATCACAACACATCGGTTTTACAATTGTTCCTCTGATACGCGTCTAAACTTTTTCTCTTATACCTGCGCGAAAAGCATGTATTCGTGCTTAATAAAGCGAAACAAGCTGTTTTAGACCGAAACGAGCTAAATCACAACACATCGGTTTTACAAGTGTTCCTCTGATACGCGTCAAAACTTTTTCTCTTATAACTGCGCGAAAAGCATGTATTCGTGCTTAATACAACGAAACAAGCTGTTTTAGACCGAAACGAGCTAAATCTGAACACCGGTTTTACAAGTATCCACGTGATACTCGTCAAAACTTTTTCTCTTATAACTGCGCGAAAAGCATGTATTCTTGCTTAATACAACGAAACAAGCTGTTTTAGACCGAAACGAGCTAAATCACAACACATCGGTTTTACAAGTGTCTCTCTGATACGCGTCAAAACTTTTTCTTCTATAACTGCGCGTAAAGCATGTATTCGTGCTTAATACAACGAAACAAGTTGTTTTAGACCGAAACGAGCTAAATCTGAACACATCGGTTTTACAAGTTTCCCTGTGACACGCGTCAAAACTTTTTCTCTTATAACTGCGCGAAAAGCATGTATTCTTGCTTAATACAGCGAAACAAGCTGTTTTAGACCGAAACGAGCTAAATCACAACACAAAGGTTTTACAAGTGTTCCTCTAATACGCGTCAAAACTTTTTCTCTTATAACTGCGCGAAAAGCATGTATTCTTGCTTAATACTACGAAACAAGCTGTTTTACACCGAAACGAGCTAAATCACAACACATCGGTTTTACAAGTGTTCCTCTGATACGCGTCTAAACTTTTTCTCTTATAACTGCGCGAAAAGCATGTATTCGTGCTTAATACAACGAAACAAGCTGTTTCAGACCGAAACGAGCTAAATCCTAACACATCGGTTTTACAAGTGTTCCTCTGATACGCGTCAAAACTTTTTCTCTTGTAGCATGTATTCTGCTTAATACAGCGAAACAAGCTGTTTTAAACCGAAACGAGCTAAATCACAACACATCGGTATTACAAGTGTTCCACGTGATACTCGTCAAAACTTTTTCTCTTATAACTGCGCGAAAAGCATGTATTCGTGCTTAATACAACGAAACAAGCTGTTTTAGACCGAAACGAGCTAAATCTGAACACATCGGTTTTACAAGTATCCACGTGATACTCGTCAACTTTTTCTCTTATAACCGCGCGAAAAGCATGTATTCTTGCTTAATACAACAAAACAAGCTGTTTTAGACCGAAACGAGCTAAATCACAACATATCGGTTTTACAAGTGTCTCTGATACGCGTCAAAACTTTTTCTTCTATAACTGCGCGTAAAGCATGTATTCGTGCTTAATACAACGAAACAAGCTGTTTTAGACCGAAACGAACTAAATCTGAACACATCGGTTTTACAAGTGTTCCTCTGATACGCGTCAAAACTTTTTCTCTTATAACTGCGCGAAAAGCATGTATTCTTGCTTAATACAGCGAAACAAGCTGTTTTAGACCGAAACGAGCTAAATCACAACACATCGGTTTTACAAGTGTTCCTCTGATACGCGTCAAAACTTTTTCTCTTATAACTGCGCGAAAAGCATGTATTCTTGCTTAATACAGCGAAACAAGTTGTTTTATACCGAAACGAGATAAATCACAACACATCGGTTTTACGAGTGTTCCTCTGATACGCGTCAAAACCTTTTCTCTTATAACTGCGCGAAAAGCATGTATTCTTGCTTAATACAGCGATACAAGATGTTTTAGACCGAAATGAGCTAAATCACAACACATCGGTTTTACAAGTGTTCCTCTGATACGCGTCAAAACTTTTTCTCTTATAACGGCGCGAAAAGCATGTATTCTTGCTTAATACAGCGAAACAAGCTGTTTTAGACCGAAACGAGCTAAATCACAACACATCGGTATTACAAGTGTTCCACGTGATACTCGTCAAAACTTTTTCTCTTTTAACTGCGCGAAAAGCATGTATTCGTGCTTAATACAACGAAACAAGCTGTTTTAGACCGAAACGAGCTAAATCTGAACACATCGGTTTTACAAGTATCCACGTGATACTCGTCAAAACTTTTTCTCTTATAACTGCGCGAAAAGCATGTATTCTTGCTTAATACAACGAAACAAGCTGTTTTAGACCGAAACGAGCTAAATCACAACACATCGGTTTTACAAGTGTCTCTCTAATACGCGTCAAAACTTTTTCTCTTATAACTGCGCGAAAAGCATGTATTCTTGCTTAATACAACGAAACAAGCTGTTTTAGACCGACACGAGCTAAATCTGAACACATCGGTTTTACAAGTATCCACGTGATACTGGTCAAAACTTTTTCTCTTTTAACTGCGCGAAAAGCATGTATTCTTGCTTAATACAGCGAAACAAGCTGTTTTAGACCGAAATGAGCTAAATCACAACACATCGGTTTTACAAGTGTTCCTCTGATACGCGTCAAAACTTTTTCTTTTATAACTGCGCGAAAAGCATGTATTCTTGCTTAATACAGCGAATCAAGTTGTTTTAGACCGAAACGAGCTAAATCACAACACATCGGTACTACAAGTGTTCCACGTGATACTCGTCAAAACATTTTCTCTTATAACTGCGCGAAAAGCATGTATTCTTGCTTAATACAGCGAAACAAGCTGTTTTAGACCGAAACGAGCTAAATCACAACACATCGGTATTACAAGTGTTCCACGTGATACTCGTCAAAACTTTTTCTCTTTTAACTGCGCGAAAAGCATGTATTCGTGCTTAATACAACGAAACAAGCTGTTTTTGACCGAAACGAGCTAAATCTAGACCGAAACGAGCTAAATCACAACACATCGGTTTTACAAGTGTCTCTCTGATACGCGTCAAAACTTTTTCTTCTATAACTGCGCGTAAAGCATGTATTCTTGTTTAATACAACGAAACGAGCTGTTTTAGACCAAAACGATGTAAATCTGAACACATCGGTTTTACAAGTATCCACGTGATACTCGTCAAAACTTTCTCTCTTATAACTGCGCGAAAAGCATGTATTCTTGCTTAATACAACGAAACAAGCTGTTTTAGACCGAAACGAGCTAAATCTTAACACATCGGTTTTACAAGTGTCTCTCTAATAGGCGTCAAAACTTTTTCTTCTATACCTGCGCGTAAAGCATGTATTCGTGCTTAATACAACGAAACAAGTTGTTTTAGACCGAAACGAGCTAAATCTGTACACATCGGTTTTACAAGTGTCCCTGTGACACGCGTCAAAACTTTTTCTCCTATAACTGCGCGAAAAGCATGTATTCTTGCTTAATACAGCGAAACAAGCTGTTTTAGACCGAAACGAGCTAAATCACAACACAAAGGTTTTACAAGTGTTCCTCTAATACGCGTCAAAACATTTTTTTCTCTTATAACTGCGCGAAAAGCATGTATTCTTGCTTAATACTACGAAACAAGCTGTTTTACACCGAAACGAGCTAAATCACAACACATCGGTTTTACAAGTGTTCCTCTGATACGCGTCTAAACTTTTTCTCTTATAACTGCGCGAAAAGCATGTATTCGTGCTTAATACAACGAAACAAGCTGTTTCAGACCGAAACGAGCTAAATCTGAACACATCGGTTTTACAAGTGTTCCTCTGATACGCGTCAAAACTTTTTCTCTTATAACTGCGCGAAAAGCATGTATTCTTGCTTATTACAGCGAAACAAGCTGTTTTAAACCGAAACGAGCTAAATCACAACACATCGGTATTACAAGTGTTCCACGTGATACTGGTCAAAACTTTTTCTTTTATAACTGCGCGAAAAGCATGTATTCGTGCTTAATACAACGAAACAAGCTGTTTTAGACCGAAACGAGCTAAATCTGAACACATCGGTTTTACAAGTATCCACGTGATACTCGTCAACTTTTTCTCTTATAACCGCGCGAAAAGCATGTATTCTTGCTTAATACAACGAAACAAGCTGTTTTAGACCGAAACGAGCTAAATCACAACACATCGGTTTTACAAGTGTCTCTGATACGCGTCAAAACTTTTTCTTCTATAACTGCGCGTAAAGCATGTATTCTTGCTTAATACAACGAAACAAGCTGTTTTAGACCGAAACGAGCTAAATCTGAACACATCGGTTTTACAAGTGTTCCTCTGATACGCGTCAAAACTTTTTCTCTTATAACTGCGCGAAAAGCATGTATTCTTGCTTAATACAGCGAAACAAGCTGTTTTAGACCGAAACGAGCTAAATCACAACACATCGGTTTTACAAGTGTTCCTCTGATACGCGTCAAAACTTTTTCTCTTATAACTGCGCGAAAAGCATGTATTCTTGCTTAATACAGCGAAACAAGATGTTTTAGGCCGAAATGAGCTAAATCACAACACATCGGTTTTACAAGTGTTCCTCTGATACGCGTCAATCTTTTTCTCTTATAACGGCGCGAAAAGCATGTATTCTTGCTTAATACAGCGAAACAAGCTGTTTTAGACCGAAACGAGCTAAATCACAACACATCGGTATTACAAGTGTTCCACGTGATACTCGTCAAAACTTTTTCTCTTTTAACTGCGCGAAAAGCATGTATTCGTGCTTAATACAACGAAACAAGCTGTTTTAGACCGAAACTAGCTAAATCTGAACACATCGGTTTTACAAGTATCCACGTGATACTCGTCAAAACTTTTTCTCTTATAACTGCGCGAAAACCATGTATTCTTGCTTAATACAACGAAACAAGCTGTTTTAGACCGAAACGAGCTAAATCTGAACACATCGGTTTTACAAGTATCCACGTGATACTCGTCAAAACTTTTTCTCTTTTAACTGCGCGAAAAGCATGTATTCTTGCTTAATACAGCGAAACAAGCTGTTTTAGACCGAAACGAGCTAAATCACAACACATCGGTTTTACAAGTGTTCCTCTGATACGCGTCAAAACTTTTTCTCTTATAACTGCGCGAAAAGCATGTATTCTTGCTTAATACAGCGAAACAAGCTGTTTTAGACCGAAACGAGCTAAATCACAACACATCGGTATTACAAGTGTTCCACGTGATACTCGTCAAAACTTTTTCTCTTTTAACTGCGCGAAAAGCATGTATTCTTGCTTAATACAGCGAAACAAGATGTTTTAGACCGAAATGAGCTAAATCACAACACATCGGTTTTACAAGTGTTCCTCTGATACGCGTCAAAACTTTTTCTCTTATAACGGCGCGAAAAGCATGTATTCTTGCTTAATACAGCGAAACAAGCTGTTTTAGACCGAAACGAGCTAAATCACAACACATCGGTATTACAAGTGTTCCACGTGATACTCGTCAAAACTTTTTCTCTTTTAACTGCGCGAAAAGCATGTATTCGTGCTTAATACAACGAAACAAGCTGTTTTAGACCGAAACGAGCTAAATCTGAACACATCGGTTTTACAAGTATCCACGTGATACTCGTCAAAACTTTTTCTCTTATAACTGCGCGAAAAGCATGTATTCTTGCTTAATACAACGAAACAAGCTGTTTTAGACCGAAACGAGCTAAATCACAACACATCGGTACTACAAGTGTTCCACGTGATACTCGTCAAAACTTTTTCTCTTATAACTGCGCGAAAAGCATGTATTCTTGCTTAATACAGCGAAACAAGCTGTTTTAGACCGAAACGAGCTAAATCACAACACATCGGTATTACAAGTGTTCCACGTGATACTCGTCAAAACTTTTTCTCTTTTAACTGCGCGAAAAGCATGTATTCGTGCTTAATACAACGAAACAAGCTGTTTTAGACCGAAACGAGCTAAATCTGAACACATCGGTTTTACAAGTATCCACGTGATACTCGTCAAAACTTTTTCTCTTTTAACTGCGCGAAAAGCATGTATTCTTGCTTAATACTACGAAACAAGCTGTTTTACACCGAAACGAGCTAAATCACAACACATCGGTTTTACAAGTGTTCCTCTGATACGCGTCTAAACTTTTTCTCTTATAACTGCGCGAAAAGCATGTATTCGTGCTTAATACAACGAAACAAGCTGTTTCAGGCCGAAACGAGCTAAATCTTAACACATCGGTTTTACAAGTGTTCCTCTGATACGCGTCAAAACTTTTTCTCTTATAACTGCGCGAAAAGCATGTATTCTTGCTTAATACAGCGAAACAAGCTGTTTTAAACCGAAACGAGCTAAATCACAACACATCGGTATTACAAGTGTTCCACGTGATACTCGTCAAAACTTTTTCTCTTATAACTGCGCGAAAAGCATGTATTCGTGCTTAATACAACGAAACAAGCTGTTTTAGACCGAAACGAGCTAAATCTGAACACATCGGTTTTACAAGTATCCACGTGATACTCGTCAACTTTTTCTCTTATAACCGCGCGAAAAGCATGTATTCTTGCTTAATACAACGAAACAAGCTGTTTTAGACCGAAACGAGCTAAATCACAACATATCGGTTTTACAAGTGTCTCTGATACGCGTCAAAACTTTTTCTTCTATAACTGCGCGTAAAGCATGTATTCGTGCTTAATACAACGAAACAAGCTGTTTTAGACCGAAACGAACTAAATCTGAACACATCGGTTTTACAAGTGTTCCTCTGATACGCGTCAAAACTTTTTCTCTTATAACTGCGCGAAAAGCATGTATTCTTGCTTAATACAGCGAAACAAGCTGTTTTAGACCGAAACGAGCTAAATCACAACACATCGGTTTTACAAGTGTTCCTCTGATACTCGTCAAAACTTTTTCTCTTATAACTGCGCGAAAAGCATGTATTCTTGCTTAATACAGCGAAACAAGTTGTTTTAGACCGAAACGAGCTAAATCACAACACATCGGTTCTACAAGTGTTCCTCTGATACGCGTCAAAACTTTTTCTCTTATAACTGCGCGAAAAGCATGTATTCTTGCTTAATACAGCGAAACAAGATGTTTTAGACCGAAATGAGCTAAATCACAACACATCGGTTTTACAAGTGTTCCTCTGATACGCGTCAAAACTTTTTCTCTTATAACGGCGCGAAAAGCATGTATTCTTGCTTAATACAGCGAAACAAGCTGTTTTAGACCGAAACGAGCTAAATCACAACACATCGGTATTACAAGTGTTCCACGTGATACTCGTCAAAACTTTTTCTCTTTTAACTGCGCGAAAAGCATGTATTCGTGCTTAATACAACGAAACAAGCTGTTTTAGACCGAAACGAGCTAAATCTGAACACATCGGTTTTACAAGTATCCACGTGATACTCGTCAAAACTTTTTCTCTTATAACTGCGCGAAAAGCATGTATTCTTGCCTAATACAACGAAACAAGCTGTTTTAGACCGAAACGAGCTAAATCACAACACATCGGTTTTACAAGTGTCTCTCTAATACGCGTCAAAACTTTTTCTCTTATAACTGCGCGAAAAGCATGTATTCTTGCTTAATACAACGAAACAAGCTGTTTTAGACCGAAACGAGCTAAATCTGAACACATCGGTTTTACAAGTATCCACGTGATACTCGTCAAAACTTTTTCTCTTTTAACTGCGCGAAAAGCATGTATTCTTGCTTAATACAGCGAAACAAGCTGTTTTAGACCGAAATGAGCTAAATCACAACACATCGGTTTTACAAGTGTTCCTCTGATACGCGTCAAAACTTTTTCTCTTATAACGGCGCGAAAAGCATGTATTCTTGCTTAATACAGCGAAACAAGCTGTTTTAGACCGAAACGAGCTAAATCACAACACATCGGTATTACAAGTGTTCCACGTGATACTCGTCAAAACTTTTTCTCTTTTAACTGCGCGAAAAGCATGTATTCGTGCTTAATACAACGAAACAAGCTGTTTTAGACCGAAACGAGCTAAATCTGAACACATCGGTTTTACAAGTATCCACGTGATACTCGTCAAAACTTTTTCTCTTATAACTGCGCGAAAAGCATGTATTCTTGCTTAATACAACGAAACAAGCTGTTTTAGACCGAAACGAGCTAAATCACAACACATCGGTTTTACAAGTGTCTCTCTAATACGCGTCAAAACTTTTTCTCTTATAACTGCGCGAAAAGCATGTATTCTTGCTTAATACAACGAAACAAGCTGTTTTAGACCGAAACGAGCTAAATCTGAACACATCGGTTTTACAAGTATCCACGTGATACTCGTCAAAACTTTTTCTCTTTTAACTGCGCGAAAAGCATGTATTCTTGCTTAATACAGCGAAACAAGCTGTTTTAGACCGAAATGAGCTAAATCACAACACATCGGTTTTACAAGTGTTCCTCTGATACGCGTCAAAACTTTCTTTTTTAACTGCGCGAAAAGCATGTATTCTTGCTTAATACAGCGAATCAAGTTGTTTTAGACCGAAACGAGCTAAATCACAACACATCGGTACTACAAGTGTTCCACGTGATACTCGTCAAAACTTTTTCTCTTATAACTGCGCGAAAAGCATGTATTCTTGCTTAATACAGCGAAACAAGCTGTTTTAGACCGAAACGAGCTAAATCACAACACAACGGTATTACAAGTGTTCCACGTGATACTCGTCAAAACTTTTTCTCTTTTAACTGCGCGAAAAGCATGTATTCGTGCTTAATACAACGAAACAAGCTGTTTTTGACCGAAACGAGCTAAATCTAGACCGAAACGAGCTAAATCACAACACATCGGTTTTACAAGTGTCTCTCTGATACGCGTCAAAACTTTTTCTTCTATAACTGCGCGTAAAGCATGTATTCTTGCTTAATACAACGAAACAAGCTGTTTTAGACCAAAACGAGCTAAATCTGAACACATCGGTTTTACAAGTATCCACGTGATACTCGTCAAAACTTTCTCTCTTATAACTGCGCGAAAAGCATGTATTCTTGCTTAATACAACGAAACAAGCTGTTTTAGACCGAAACGAGCTAAATCATAACACATCGGTTTTACAATTGTCTCTCTAATAGGCGTCAAAACTTTTTCTTCTATAACTGCGCGTAAAGCATGTATTCGTGCTTAATACAACGAAACAAGTTGTTTTAGACCGAAACGAGCTAAATCTGAACACATCGGTTTTACAAGTGTCCCTGTGACACGCGTCAAAACTTTTTCTCCTATAACTGCGCGAAAAGCATGTATTCTTGCTTAATACAGCGAAACAAGCTGTTTTAGACCGAAACGAGCTAAATCACAACACAAAGGTTTTACAAGTGTTCCTCTAATACGCGTCAAAACTTTTTCTCTTATAACTGCGCGAAAAGCATGTATTCTTGCTTAATACTACGAAACAAGCTGTTTTACACCGAAACGAGCTAAATCACAACACATCGGTTTTACAAGTGTTCCTCTGATACGCGTCTAAACTTTTTCTCTTATAACTGCGCGAAAAGCATGTATTCGTGCTTAATACAACGAAACAAGCTGTTTCAGACCGAAACGAGCTAAATCTGAACACATCGGTTTTACAAGTGTTCCTCTGATACGCGTCAAAACTTTTTCTCTTATAACTGCGCGAAAAGCATGTATTCTTGCTTAATACAGCGAAACAAGCTGTTTTAAACCGAAACGAGCTAAATCACAACACATCGGTATTACAAGTGTTCCACGTGATACTGGTCAAAACTTTTTCTTTTATAACTGCGCGAAAAGCATGTATTCGTGCTTAATACAACGAAACAAGCTGTTTTAGACCGAAACGAGCTAAATCTGAACACATCGGTTTTACAAGTGTTCCTCTGATACGCGTCAAAACTTTTTCTCTTATAACTGCGCGAAAAGCATGTATTCTTGCTTAATACAGCGAAACAAGCTGTTTTAGACCGAAACGAGCTAAATCACAACACATCGGTTTTACAAGTGTTCCTCTGATACGCGTCAAAACTTTTTCTCTTATAACTGCGCGAAAAGCATGTATTCTTGCTTAATACAGCGAAACAAGATGTTTTAGACCGAAATGAGCTAAATCACAACACATCGGTTTTACAAGTGTTCCTCTGATACGCGTCAATCTTTTTCTCTTATAACGGCGCGAAAAGCATGTATTCTTGCTTAATACAACGAAACAACCTGTTTTAGACCGAAACTAGCTAAATCTGAACACATCGGTTTTACAAGTATCCACGTGATACTCGTCAAAACTTTTTCTCTTATAACTGCGCGAAAACCATGTATTCTTGCTTAATACAACGAAACAAGCTGTTTTAGACCGAAACGAGCTAAATCACAACACATCGGTACTACAAGTGTTCCACGTGATACTCGTCAAAACTTTTTCTCTTATAACTGCGCGAAAAGCATGTATTCTTGCTTAATACAGCGAAACAAGCTGTTTTAGACCGAAACGAGCTAAATCACAACACATCGGTATTACAAGTGTTCCACGTGATACTCGTCAAAACTTTTTCTCTTTTAACTGCGCGAAAAGCATGTATTCGTGCTTAATACAACGAAACAAGCTGTTTTAGACCGAAACGAGCTAAATCTGAACACATCGGTTTTACAAGTATCCACGTGATACTCGTCAAAACTTTTTCTCTTTTAACTGCGCGAAAAGCATGTATTCTTGCTTAATACAGCGAAACAAGCTGTTTTAGACCGAAATGAGCTAAATCACAACACATCGGTTTTACAAGTGTTCCTCTAATACGCGTCAAAACTTTTTCTCTTATAACTGCGCGAAAAGCATGTATTCTTGCTTAATACTACGAAACAAGCTGTTTTACACCGAAACAAGCTAAATCACAACACATCGGTTTTACAAGTGTTCCTCTGATACGCGTCTAAACTTTTTCTCTTATAACTGCGCGAAAAGCATGTATTCGTGCTTAATACAACGAAACAAGCTGTTTCAGGCCGAAACGAGCTAAATCTTAACACATCGGTTTTACAAGTGTTCCTCTGATACGCGTCAAAACTTTTTCTCTTATAACTGCGCGAAAAGCATGTATTCTTGCTTAATACAGCGAAACAAGCTGTTTTAAACCGAAACGAGCTAAATCACAACACATCGGTATTACAAGTGTTCCACGTGATACTCGTCAAAACTTTTTCTCTTATAACTGCGCGAAAAGCATGTATTCGTGCTTAATACAACGAAACAAGCTGTTTTAGACCGAAACGAGCTAAATCTGAACACATCGGTTTTACAAGTATCCACGTGATACTCGTCAACTTTTTCTCTTATAACCGCGCGAAAAGCATGTATTCTTGCTTAATACAACGAAACAAGCTGTTTTAGACCGAAACGAGCTAAATCACAACATATCGGTTTTACAAGTGTCTCTGATACGCGTCAAAACTTTTTCTTCTATAACTGCGCGTAAAGCATGTATTCGTGCTTAATACAACGAAACAAGCTGTTTTAGACCGAAAAGAAATAAATCTGAACACATCGGTTTTACAAGTGTTCCTCTGATACGCGTCAAAACTTTTTCTCTTATAACTGCGCGAAAAGCATGTATTCTTGCTTAATACAGCGAAACAAGCTGTTTTAGACCGAAACGAGCTAAATCACAACACATCGGTTTTACAAGTGTTCCACGTGATACTCGTCAAAACATTTTCTCTTATAACTGCGCGAAAAGCATGTATTCTTGCTTAATACAGCGAAACAAGCTGTTTTAGACCGAAACGAGCTAAATCACAACACATCGGTATTACAAGTGTTCCACGTGATACTCGTCAAAACTTTTTCTCTTTTAACTGCGCGAAAAGCATGTATTCGTGCTTAATACAACGAAACAAGCTGTTTTTGACCGAAACGAGCTAAATCTAGACCGAAACGAGCTAAATCACAACACATCGGTTTTACAAGTGTCTCTCTGATACGCGTCAAAACTTTTTCTTCTATAACTGCGCGTAAAGCATGTATTCTTGCTTAATACAACGAAACGAGCTGTTTTAGACCAAAACGATGTAAATCTGAACACATCGGTTTTACAAGTATCCACGTGATACTCGTCAAAACTTTCTCTCTTATAACTGCGCGAAAAGCATGTATTCTTGCTTAATACAACGAAACAAGCTGTTTTAGACCGAAACGAGCTAAATCGTAACACATCGGTTTTACAAGTGTCTCTCTAATAGGCGTCAAAACTTTTTCTTCTATACCTGCGCGTAAAGCATGTATTCGTGCTTAATACAACGAAACAAGTTGTTTTAGACCGAAACGAGCTAAATCTGTACACATCGGTTTTACAAGTGTCCCTGTGACACGCGTCAAAACTTTTTCTCCTATAACTGCGCGAAAAGCATGTATTCTTGCTTAATACAGCGAAACAAGCTGTTTTAGACCGAAACGAGCTAAATCACAACACAAAGGTTTTACAAGTGTTCCTCTAATACGCGTCAAAACATTTTTTTCTCTTATAACTGCGCGAAAAGCATGTATTCTTGCTTAATACTACGAAACAAGCTGTTTTACACCGAAACGAGCTAAATCACAACACATCGGTTTTACAAGTGTTCCTCTGATACGCGTCTAAACTTTTTCTCTTATAACTGCGCGAAAAGCATGTATTCGTGCTTAATACAACGAAACAAGCTGTTTCAGACCGAAACGAGCTAAATCTGAACACATCGGTTTTACAAGTGTTCCTCTGATACGCGTCAAAACTTTTTCTCTTATAACTGCGCGAAAAGCATGTATTCTTGCTTAATACAGCGAAACAAGCTGTTTTAAACCGAAACGAGCTAAATCACAACACATCGGTATTACAAGTGTTCCACGTGATACTGGTCAAAACTTTTTCTTTTATAACTGCGCGAAAAGCATGTATTCGTGCTTAATACAACGAAACAAGCTGTTTTAGACCGAAACGAGCTAAATCTGAACACATCGGTTTTACAAGTATCCACGTGATACTCGTCAACTTTTTCTCTTATAACCGCGCGAAAAGCATGTATTCTTGCTTAATACAACGAAACAAGCTGTTTTAGACCGAAACGAGCTAAATCACAACACATCGGTTTTACAAGTGTCTCTGATACGCGTCAAAACTTTTTCTTCTATAACTGCGCGTAAAGCATGTATTCTTGCTTAATACAACGAAACAAGCTGTTTTAGACCGAAACGAGCTAAATCTGAACACATCGGTTTTACAAGTGTTCCTCTGATACGCGTAAAAACTTTTTCTCTTATAACTGCGCGAAAAGCATGTATTCTTGCTTAATACAGCGAAACAAGCTGTTTTAGACCGAAACGAGCTAAATCACAACACATCGGTTTTACAAGTGTTCCTCTGATACGCGTCAAAACTTTTTCTCTTATAACTGCGCGAAAAGCATGTATTCTTGCTTAATACAGCGAAACAAGATGTTTTAGACCGAAATGAGCTAAATCACAACACATCGGTTTTACAAGTGTTCCTCTGATACGCGTCAATCTTTTTCTCTTATAACGGCGCGAAAAGCATGTATTCTTGCTTAATACAGCGAAACAAGCTGTTTTAGACCGAAACGAGCTAAATCACAACACATCGGTATTACAAGTGTTCCACGTGATACTCGTCAAAACTTTTTCTCTTTTAACTGCGCGAAAAGCATGTATTCGTGCTTAATACAACGAAACAAGCTGTTTTAGACCGAAACTAGCTAAATCTGAACACATCGGTTTTACAAGTATCCACGTGATACTCGTCAAAACTTTTTCTCTTATAACTGCGCGAAAACCATGTATTCTTGCTTAATACAACGAAACAAGCTGTTTTAGACCGAAACGAGCTAAATCTGAACACATCGGTTTTACAAGTATCCACGTGATACTCGTCAAAACGTTTTCTCTTTTAACTGCGCGAAAAGCATGTATTCTTGCTTAATACAGCGAAACAAGCTGTTTTAGACCGAAACGAGCTAAATCACAACACATCGGTTTTACAAGTGTTCCTCTGATACGCGTCAAAACTTTTTCTCTTATAACTGCGCGAAAAGCATGTATTCTTGCTTAATACAGCGAAACAAGCTGTTTTAGACCGAAACGAGCTAAATCACAACACATCGGTATTACAAGTGTTCCACGTGATACTCGTCAAAACTTTTTCTCTTTTAACTGCGCGAAAAGCATGTATTCTTGCTTAATACAGCGAAACAAGATGTTTTAGACCGAAATGAGCTAAATCACAACACATCGGTTTTACAAGTGTTCCTCTGATACGCGTCAAAACTTTTTCTCTTATAACGGCGCGAAAAGCACGTATTCTTGCTTAATACAGCGAAACAAGCTGTTTTAGACCGAAACGAGCTAAATCACAACACATCGGTATTACAAGTGTTCCACGTGATACTCGTCAAAACTTTTTCTCTTTTAACTGCGCGAAAAGCATGTATTCGTGCTTAATACAACGAAACAAGCTGTTTTAGACCGAAACGAGCTAAATCTGAACACATCGGTTTTACAAGTATCCACGTGATACTCGTCAAAACTTTTTCTCTTATAACTGCGCGAAAAGCATGTATTCTTGCTTAATACAACGAAACAAGCTGTTTTAGACCGAAACGAGCTAAATCACAACACATCGGTACTACAAGTGTTCCACGTGATACTCGTCAAAACTTTTTCTCTTATAACTGCGCGAAAAGCATGTATTCTTGCTTAATACAGCGAAACAAGCTGTTTTAGACCGAAACGAGCTAAATCACAACACATCGGTATTACAAGTGTTCCACGTGATACTCGTCAAAACTTTTTCTCTTTTAACTGCGCGAAAAGCATGTATTCGTGCTTAATACAACGAAACAAGCTGTTTTAGACCGAAACGAGCTAAATCTGAACACATCGGTTTTACAAGTATCCACGTGATACTCGTCAAAACTTTTTCTCTTTTAACTGCGCGAAAAGCATGTATTCTTGCTTAATACTACGAAACAAGCTGTTTTACACCGAAACGAGCTAAATCACAACACATCGGTTTTACAAGTGTTCCTCTGATACGCGTCTAAACTTTTTCTCTTATAACTGCGCGAAAAGCATGTATTCGTGCTTAATACAACGAAACAAGCTGTTTCAGGCCGAAACGAGCTAAATCTTAACACATCGGTTTTACAAGTGTTCCTCTGATACGCGTCAAAACTTTTTCTCTTATAACTGCGCGAAAAGCATGTATTCTTGCTTAATACAGCGAAACAAGCTGTTTTAAACCGAAACGAGCTAAATCACAACACATCGGTATTACAAGTGTTCCACGTGATACTCGTCAAAACTTTTTCTCTTATAACTGCGCGAAAAGCATGTATTCGTGCTTAATACAACGAAACAAGCTGTTTTAGACCGAAACGAGCTAAATCTGAACACATCGGTTTTACAAGTATCCACGTGATACTCGTCAACTTTTTCTCTTATAACCGCGCGAAAAGCATGTATTCTTGCTTAATACAACGAAACAAGCTGTTTTAGACCGAAACGAGCTAAATCACAACATATCGGTTTTACAAGTGTCTCTGATACGCGTCAAAACTTTTTCTTCTATAACTGCGCGTAAAGCATGTATTCGTGCTTAATACAACGAAACAAGCTGTTTTAGACCGAAACGAACTAAATCTGAACACATCGGTTTTACAAGTGTTCCTCTGATACGCGTCAAAACTTTTTCTCTTATAACTGCGCGAAAAGCATGTATTCTTGCTTAATACAGCGAAACAAGCTGTTTTAGACCGAAACGAGCTAAATCACAACACATCGGTTTTACAAGTGTTCCTCTGATACTCGTCAAAACTTTTTCTCTTATAACTGCGCGAAAAGCATGTATTCTTGCTTAATACAGCGAAACAAGTTGTTTTAGACCGAAACGAGCTAAATCACAACACATCGGTTCTACAAGTGTTCCTCTGATACGCGTCAAAACTTTTTCTCTTATAACTGCGCGAAAAGCATGTATTCTTGCTTAATACAGCGAAACAAGATGTTTTAGACCGAAATGAGCTAAATCACAACACATCGGTTTTACAAGTGTTCCTCTGATACGCGTCAAAACTTTTTCTCTTATAACGGCGCGAAAAGCATGTATTCTTGCTTAATACAGCGAAACAAGCTGTTTTAGACCGAAACGAGCTAAATCACAACACATCGGTATTACAAGTGTTCCACGTGATACTCGTCAAAACTTTTTCTCTTTTAACTGCGCGAAAAGCATGTATTCGTGCTTAATACAACGAAACAAGCTGTTTTAGACCGAAACGTGCTAAATCTGAACACATCGGTTTTACAAGTATCCACGTGATACTCGTCAAAACTTTTTCTCTTATAACTGCGCGAAAAGCATGTATTCTTGCTTAATACAACGAAACAAGCTGTTTTAGACCGAAACGAGCTAAATCACAACACATCGGTTTTACAAGTGTCTCTCTAATACGCGTCAAAACTTTTTCTCTTATAACTGCGCGAAAAGCATGTATTCTTGCTTAATACAACGAAACAAGCTGTTTTAGACCGAAACGAGCTAAATCTGAACACATCGGTTTTACAAGTATTAACGTGATACTCGTCAAAACTTTTTCTCTTTTAACTGCGCGAAAAGCATGTATTCTTGCTTAATACAGCGAAACAAGCTGTTTTAGACCGAAATGAGCTAAATCACAACACATCGGTTTTACAAGTGTTCCTCTGATACGCGTCAAAACTTTTTCTCTTATAACGGCGCGAAAAGCATGTATTCTTGCTTAATACAGCGAAACAAGCTGTTTTAGACCGAAACGAGCTAAATCACAACACATCGGTATTACAAGTGTTCCACGTGATACTCGTCAAAACTTTTTCTCTTTTAACTGCGCGAAAAGCATGTATTCGTGCTTAATACAACGAAACAAGCTGTTTTAGACCGAAACGAGCTAAATCTGAACACATCGGTTTTACAAGTATCCACGTGATACTCGTCAAAACTTTTTCTCTTATAACTGCGCGAAAAGCATGTATTCTTGCTTAATACAACGAAACAAGCTGTTTTAGACCGAAACGAGCTAAATCACAACACATCGGTTTTACAAGTGTCTCTCTAATACGCGTCAAAACTTTTTCTCTTATAACTGCGCGAAAAGCATGTATTCTTGCTTAATACAACGAAACAAGCTGTTTTAGACCGAAACGAGCTAAATCTGAACACATCGGTTTTACAAGTGTTCCTCTGATACGCGTAAAAACTTTTTCTCTTATAACTGCGCGAAAAGCATGTATTCTTGCTTAATACAGCGAAACAAGCTGTTTTAGACCGAAACGAGCTAAATCACAACACATCGGTTTTACAAGTGTTCCTCTGATACGCGTCAAAACTTTTTCTCTTATAACTGCGCGAAAAGCATGTATTCTTGCTTAATACAGCGAAACAAGATGTTTTAGACCGAAATGAGCTAAATCACAACACATCGGTTTTACAAGTGTTCCTCTGATACGCGTCAATCTTTTTCTCTTATAACGGCGCGAAAAGCATGTATTCTTGCTTAATACAGCGAAACAAGCTGTTTTAGACCGAAACGAGCTAAATCACAACACATCGGTATTACAAGTGTTCCACGTGATACTCGTCAAAACTTTTTCTCTTTTAACTGCGCGAAAAGCATGTATTCGTGCTTAATACAACGAAACAAGCTGTTTTAGACCGAAACTAGCTAAATCTGAACACATCGGTTTTACAAGTATCCACGTGATACTCGTCAAAACTTTTTCTCTTATAACTGCGCGAAAACCATGTATTCTTGCTTAATACAACGAAACAAGCTGTTTTAGACCGAAACGAGCTAAATCTGAACACATCGGTTTTACAAGTATCCACGTGATACTCGTCAAAACGTTTTCTCTTTTAACTGCGCGAAAAGCATGTATTCTTGCTTAATACAGCGAAACAAGCTGTTTTAGACCGAAACGAGCTAAATCACAACACATCGGTTTTACAAGTGTTCCTCTGATACGCGTCAAAACTTTTTCTCTTATAACTGCGCGAAAAGCATGTATTCTTGCTTAATACAGCGAAACAAGCTGTTTTAGACCGAAACGAGCTAAATCACAACACATCGGTATTACAAGTGTTCCACGTGATACTCGTCAAAACTTTTTCTCTTTTAACTGCGCGAAAAGCATGTATTCTTGCTTAATACAGCGAAACAAGATGTTTTAGACCGAAATGAGCTAAATCACAACACATCGGTTTTACAAGTGTTCCTCTGATACGCGTCAAAACTTTTTCTCTTATAACGGCGCGAAAAGCACGTATTCTTGCTTAATACAGCGAAACAAGCTGTTTTAGACCGAAACGAGCTAAATCACAACACATCGGTATTACAAGTGTTCCACGTGATACTCGTCAAAACTTTTTCTCTTTTAACTGCGCGAAAAGCATGTATTCGTGCTTAATACAACGAAACAAGCTGTTTTAGACCGAAACGAGCTAAATCTGAACACATCGGTTTTACAAGTATCCACGTGATACTCGTCAAAACTTTTTCTCTTATAACTGCGCGAAAAGCATGTATTCTTGCTTAATACAACGAAACAAGCTGTTTTAGACCGAAACGAGCTAAATCACAACACATCGGTACTACAAGTGTTCCACGTGATACTCGTCAAAACTTTTTCTCTTATAACTGCGCGAAAAGCATGTATTCTTGCTTAATACAGCGAAACAAGCTGTTTTAGACCGAAACGAGCTAAATCACAACACATCGGTATTACAAGTGTTCCACGTGATACTCGTCAAAACTTTTTCTCTTTTAACTGCGCGAAAAGCATGTATTCGTGCTTAATACAACGAAACAAGCTGTTTTAGACCGAAACGAGCTAAATCTGAACACATCGGTTTTACAAGTATCCACGTGATACTCGTCAAAACTTTTTCTCTTTTAACTGCGCGAAAAGCATGTATTCTTGCTTAATACTACGAAACAAGCTGTTTTACACCGAAACGAGCTAAATCACAACACATCGGTTTTACAAGTGTTCCTCTGATACGCGTCTAAACTTTTTCTCTTATAACTGCGCGAAAAGCATGTATTCGTGCTTAATACAACGAAACAAGCTGTTTCAGGCCGAAACGAGCTAAATCTTAACACATCGGTTTTACAAGTGTTCCTCTGATACGCGTCAAAACTTTTTCTCTTATAACTGCGCGAAAAGCATGTATTCTTGCTTAATACAGCGAAACAAGCTGTTTTAAACCGAAACGAGCTAAATCACAACACATCGGTATTACAAGTGTTCCACGTGATACTCGTCAAAACTTTTTCTCTTATAACTGCGCGAAAAGCATGTATTCGTGCTTAATACAACGAAACAAGCTGTTTTAGACCGAAACGAGCTAAATCTGAACACATCGGTTTTACAAGTATCCACGTGATACTCGTCAACTTTTTCTCTTATAACCGCGCGAAAAGCATGTATTCTTGCTTAATACAACGAAACAAGCTGTTTTAGACCGAAACGAGCTAAATCACAACATATCGGTTTTACAAGTGTCTCTGATACGCGTCAAAACTTTTTCTTCTATAACTGCGCGTAAAGCATGTATTCGTGCTTAATACAACGAAACAAGCTGTTTTAGACCGAAACGAACTAAATCTGAACACATCGGTTTTACAAGTGTTCCTCTGATACGCGTCAAAACTTTTTCTCTTATAACTGCGCGAAAAGCATGTATTCTTGCTTAATACAGCGAAACAAGCTGTTTTAGACCGAAACGAGCTAAATCACAACACATCGGTTTTACAAGTGTTCCTCTGATACTCGTCAAAACTTTTTCTCTTATAACTGCGCGAAAAGCATGTATTCTTGCTTAATACAGCGAAACAAGTTGTTTTAGACCGAAACGAGCTAAATCACAACACATCGGTTCTACAAGTGTTCCTCTGATACGCGTCAAAACTTTTTCTCTTATAACTGCGCGAAAAGCATGTATTCTTGCTTAATACAGCGAAACAAGATGTTTTAGACCGAAATGAGCTAAATCACAACACATCGGTTTTACAAGTGTTCCTCTGATACGCGTCAAAACTTTTTCTCTTATAACGGCGCGAAAAGCATGTATTCTTGCTTAATACAGCGAAACAAGCTGTTTTAGACCGAAACGAGCTAAATCACAACACATCGGTATTACAAGTGTTCCACGTGATACTCGTCAAAACTTTTTCTCTTTTAACTGCGCGAAAAGCATGTATTCGTGCTTAATACAACGAAACAAGCTGTTTTAGACCGAAACGTGCTAAATCTGAACACATCGGTTTTACAAGTATCCACGTGATACTCGTCAAAACTTTTTCTCTTATAACTGCGCGAAAAGCATGTATTCTTGCTTAATACAACGAAACAAGCTGTTTTAGACCGAAACGAGCTAAATCACAACACATCGGTTTTACAAGTGTCTCTCTAATACGCGTCAAAACTTTTTCTCTTATAACTGCGCGAAAAGCATGTATTCTTGCTTAATACAACGAAACAAGCTGTTTTAGACCGAAACGAGCTAAATCTGAACACATCGGTTTTACAAGTATTAACGTGATACTCGTCAAAACTTTTTCTCTTTTAACTGCGCGAAAAGCATGTATTCTTGCTTAATACAGCGAAACAAGCTGTTTTAGACCGAAATGAGCTAAATCACAACACATCGGTTTTACAAGTGTTCCTCTGATACGCGTCAAAACTTTTTCTCTTATAACGGCGCGAAAAGCATGTATTCTTGCTTAATACAGCGAAACAAGCTGTTTTAGACCGAAACGAGCTAAATCACAACACATCGGTATTACAAGTGTTCCACGTGATACTCGTCAAAACTTTTTCTCTTTTAACTGCGCGAAAAGCATGTATTCGTGCTTAATACAACGAAACAAGCTGTTTTAGACCGAAACGAGCTAAATCTGAACACATCGGTTTTACAAGTATCCACGTGATACTCGTCAAAACTTTTTCTCTTATAACTGCGCGAAAAGCATGTATTCTTGCTTAATACAACGAAACAAGCTGTTTTAGACCGAAACGAGCTAAATCACAACACATCGGTTTTACAAGTGTCTCTCTAACACGCGTCAAAACTTTTTCTCTTATAACTGCGCGAAAAGCATGTATTCTTGCTTAATACAACGAAACAAGCTGTTTTAGACCGAAACGAGCTAAATCTAGACCGAAACGAGCTAAATCACAACACATCGGTTTTACAAGTGTCTCTCTGATACGCGTCAAAACTTTTTCTTCTATAACTGCGCGTAAAGCATGTATTCTTGCTTAATACAACGAAACGAGCTGTTTTAGACCAAAACGATGTAAATCTGAACACATCGGTTTTACAAGTATCCACGTGATACTCGTCAAAACTTTCTCTCTTATAACTGCGCGAAAAGCATGTATTCTTGCTTAATACAACGAAACAAGCTGTTTTAGACCGAAACGAGCTAAATCATAACACATCGGTTTTACAAGTGTCTCTCTAATAGGCGTCAAAACTTTTTCTTCTATACCTGCGCGTAAAGCATGTATTCGTGCTTAATACAACGAAACAAGTTGTTTTATACCGAAACGAGCTAAATCTGTACACATCGGTTTTACAAGTGTCCCTGTGACACGCGTCAAAACTTTTTCTCCTATAACTGCGCGAAAAGCATGTATTCTTGCTTAATACAGCGAAACAAGCTGTTTTAGACCGAAACGAGCTAAATCACAACACAAAGGTTTTACAAGTGTTCCTCTAATACGCGTCAAAACGTTTTTTTCTCTTATAACTGCGCGAAAAGCATGTATTCTTGCTTAATACTACGCAACAAGCTGTTTTACACCGAAACGAGCTAAATCACAACACATCGGTTTTACAAGTGTTCCTCTGATACGCGTCTAAACTTTTTCTCTTATAACTGCGCGAAAAGCATGTATTCGTGCTTAATACAACGAAACAAGCTGTTTCAGACCGAAACGAGCTAAATCTGAACACATCGGTTTTACAAGTGTTCCTCTGATACGCGTCAAAACTTTTTCTCTTATAACTGCGCGAAAAGCATGTATTCTTGCTTAATACAGCGAAACAAGCTGTTTTAAACCGAAACGAGCTAAATCACAACACATCGGTATTACAAGTGTTCCACGTGATACTGGTCAAAACTTTTTCTTTTATAACTGCGCGAAAAGCATGTATTCGTGCTTAATACAACGAAACAAGCTGTTTTAGACCGAAACGAGCTAAATCTGAACACATCGGTTTTACAAGTATCCACGTGATACTCGTCAACTTTTTCTCTTATAACCGCGCGAAAAGCATGTATTCTTGCTTAATACAACGAAACAAGCTGTTTTAGACCGAAACGAGCTAAATCACAACACATCGGTTTTACAAGTGTCTCTGATACGCGTCAAAACTTTTTCTTCTATAACTGCGCGTAAAGCATGTATTCTTGCTTAATACAACGAAACAAGCTGTTTTAGACCGAAACGAGCTAAATCTGAACACATCGGTTTTACAAGTGTTCCTCTGATACGCGTCAAAACTTTTTCTCTTATAACTGCGCGAAAAGCATGTATTCTTGCTTAATACAGCGAAACAAGCTGTTTTAGACCGAAACGAGCTAAATCACAACACATCGGTTTTACAAGTGTTCCTCTGATACGCGTCAAAACTTTTTCTCTTATAACTGCGCGAAAAGCATGTATTCTTGCTTAATACAGCGAAACAAGATGTTTTAGACCGAAATGAGCTAAATCACAACACATCGGTTTTACAAGTGTTCCTCTGATACGCGTCAATCTTTTTCTCTTATAACGGCGCGAAAAGCATGTATTCTTGCTTAATACAGCGAAACAAGCTGTTTTAGACCGAAACGAGCTAAATCACAACACATCGGTATTACAAGTGTTCCACGTGATACTCGTCCAAACTTTTTCTCTTTTAACTGCGCGAAAAGCATGTATTCGTGCTTAATACAACGAAACAAGCTGTTTTAGACCGAAACTAGCTAAATCTGAACACATCGGTTTTACAAGTATCCACGTGATACTCGTCAAAACTTTTTCTCTTATAACTGCGCGAAAACCATGTATTCTTGCTTAATACAACGAAACAAGCTGTTTTAGACCGAAACGAGCTAAATCTGAACACATCGGTTTTACGTGTTCCTCTGATACGCGTCAAAACTTTTTCTCTTATAACGGCGCGAAAAGCATGTATTCTTGCTTAATACAGCGAAACAAGCTGTTTTAGACCGAAACGAGCTAAATCACAACACATCGGTATTACAAGTGTTCCACGTGATACTCGTCAAAACTTTTTCTCTTTTAACTGCGCGAAAAGCATGTATTCGTGCTTAATACAACGAAACAAGCTGTTTTAGACCGAAACGAGCTAAATCTGAACACATCAGTTTTACAAGTATCCACGTGATACTCGTCAAAACTTTTTCTCTTATAACTGCGCGAAAAGCATGTATTCTTGCTTAATACAACGAAACAAGCTGTTTTAGACCGAAACGAGCTAAATCACAACATATCGGTTTTACAAGTGTCTCTGATACGCGTCAAAACTTTTTCTTCTATAACTGCGCGTAAAGCATGTATTCGTGCTTAATACAACGAAACAAGCTGTTTTAGACCGAAACGAACTAAATCTGAACACATCGGTTTTACAAGTGTTCCTCTGATACGCGTCAAAACTTTTTCTCTTATAACTGCGCGAAAAGCATGTATTCTTGCTTAATACAGCGAAACAAGCTGTTTTAGACCGGAACGAGCTAAATCACAACACATCGGTTTTACAAGTGTTCCTCTGATACTCGTCAAAACTTTTTCTCTTATAACTGCGCGAAAAGCATGTATTCTTGCTTAATACAGCGAAACAAGTTGTTTTAGACCGAAACGAGCTAAATCACAACACATCGGTTCTACAAGTGTTCCTCTGATACGCGTCAAAACTTTTTCTCTTATAACTGCGCGAAAAGCATGTATTCTTGCTTAATACAGCGAAACAAGATGTTTTAGACCGAAATGAGCTAAATCACAACACATCGGTTTTACAAGTGTTCCTCTGATACGCGTCAAAACTTTTTCTCTTATAACGGCGCGAAAAGCATGTATTCTTGCTTAATACAGCGAAACAAGCTGTTTTAGACCGAAACGAGCTAAATCACAACACATCGGTATTACAAGTGTTCCACGTGATACTCGTCAAAACTTTTTCTCTTTTAACTGCGCGAAAAGCATGTATTCGTGCTTAATACAACGAAACAAGCTGTTTTAGACCGAAACGAGCTAAATCTGAACACATCGGTTTTACAAGTATCCACGTGATACTCGTCAAAACTTTTTCTCTTATAACTGCGCGAAAAGCATGTATTCTTGCTTAATACAACGAAACAAGCTGTTTTAGACCGAAACGAGCTAAATCACAACACATCGGTTTTACAAGTGTCTCTCTAATACGCGTCAAAACTTTTTCTCTTATAACTGCGCGAAAAGCATGTATTCTTGCTTAATACAACGAAACAAGCTGTTTTAGACCGAAACGAGCTAAATCTGAACACATCGGTTTTACAAGTATCCACGTGATACTCGTCAAAACTTTTTCTCTTTTAACTGCGCGAAAAGCATGTATTCTTGCTTAATACAGCGAAACAAGCTGTTTTAGACCGAAATGAGCTAAATCACAACACATCGGTTTTACAAGTGTTCCTCTGATACGCGTCAAAACTTTTTCTCTTATAACGGCGCGAAAAGCATGTATTCTTGCTTAATACAGCGAAACAAGCTGTTTTAGACCGAAACGAGCTAAATCACAACACATCGGTATTACAAGTGTTCCACGTGATACTCGTCAAAACTTTTTCTCTTTTAACTGCGCGAAAAGCATGTATTCGTGCTTAATACAACGAAACAAGCTGTTTTAGACCGAAACGAGCTAAATCTGAACACATCGGTTTTACAAGTATCCACGTGATACTCGTCAAAACTTTTTCTCTTATAACTGCGCGAAAAGCATGTATTCTTGCTTAATACAACGAAACAAGCTGTTTTAGACCGAAACGAGCTAAATCACAACACATCGGTTTTACAAGTGTCTCTCTAATACGCGTCAAAACTTTTTCTCTTATAACTGCGCGAAAAGCATGTATTCTTGCTTAATACAACGAAACAAGCTGTTTTAGACCGAAACGAGCTAAATCTGAACACATCGGTTTTACAAGTATCCACGTGATACTCGTCAAAACTTTTTCTCTTTTAACTGCGCGAAAAGCATGTATTCTTGCTTAATACAGCGAAACAAGCTGTTTTAGACCGAAATGAGCTAAATCACAACACATCGGTTTTACAAGTGTTCCTCTGATACGCGTCAAAACTTTTTCTTTTTTAACTGCGCGAAAAGCATGTATTCTTGCTTAATACAGCGAATCAAGTTGTTTTAGACCGAAACGAGCTAAATCACAACACATCGGTACTACAAGTGTTCCACGTGATACTCGTCAAAACTTTTTCTCTTATAACTGCGCGAAAAGCATGTATTCTTGCTTAATACAGCGAAACAAGCTGTTTTAGACCGAAACGAGCTAAATCACAACACAACGGTATTACAAGTGTTCCACGTGATACTCGTCAAAACTTTTTCTCTTTTAACTGCGCGAAAAGCATGTATTCGTGCTTAATACAACGAAACAAGCTGTTTTTGACCGAAACGAGCTAAATCTAGACCGAAACGAGCTAAATCACAACACATCGGTTTTACAAGTGTCTCTCTGATACGCGTCAAAACTTTTTCTTCTATAACTGCGCGTAAAGCATGTATTCTTGCTTAATACAACGAAACAAGCTGTTTTAGACCAAAACGAGCTAAATCTGAACACATCGGTTTTACAAGTATCCACGTGATACTCGTCAAAACTTTCTCTCTTATAACTGCGCGAAAAGCATGTATTCTTGCTTAATACAACGAAACAAGCTGTTTTAGACCGAAACGAGCTAAATCATAACACATCGGTTTTACAATTGTCTCTCTAATAGGCGTCAAAACTTTTTCTTCTATAACTGCGCGTAAAGCATGTATTCGTGCTTAATACAACGAAACAAGTTGTTTTAGACCGAAACGAGCTAAATCTGAACACATCGGTTTTACAAGTGTACCTGTGACACGCGTCAAAACTTTTTCTCCTATAACTGCGCGAAAAGCATGTATTCTTGCTTAATACAGCGAAACAAGCTGTTTTAGACCGAAACGAGCTAAATCACAACACAAAGGTTTTACAAGTGTTCCTCTAATACGCGTCAAAACTTTTTCTCTTATAACTGCGCGAAAAGCATGTATTCTTGCTTAATACTACGAAACAAGCTGTTTTACACCGAAACGAGCTAAATCACAACACATCGGTTTTACAAGTGTTCCTCTGATACGCGTCTAAACTTTTTCTCTTATAACTGCGCGAAAAGCATGTATTCGTGCTTAATACAACGAAACAAGCTGTTTCAGACCGAAACGAGCTAAATCTGAACACATCGGTTTTACAAGTGTTCCTCTGATACGCGTCAAAACTTTTTCTCTTATAACTGCGCGAAAAGCATGTATTCTTGCTTAATACAGCGAAACAAGCTGTTTTAAACCGAAACGAGCTAAATCACAACACATCGGTATTACAAGTGTTCCACGTGATACTGGTCAAAACTTTTTCTTTTATAACTGCGCGAAAAGCATGTATTCGTGCTTAATACAACGAAACAAGCTGTTTTAGACCGAAACGAGCTAAATCTGAACACATCGGTTTTACAAGTGTTCCTCTGATACGCGTCAAAACTTTTTCTCTTATAACTGCGCGAAAAGCATGTATTCTTGCTTAATACAGCGAAACAAGCTGTTTTAGACCGAAACGAGCTAAATCACAACACATCGGTTTTACAAGTGTTCCTCTGATACGCGTCAAAACTTTTTCTCTTATAACTGCGCGAAAAGCATGTATTCTTGCTTAATACAGCGAAACAAGATGTTTTAGACCGAAATGAGCTAAATCACAACACATCGGTTTTACAAGTGTTCCTCTGATACGCGTCAATCTTTTTCTCTTATAACGGCGCGAAAAGCATGTATTCTTGCTTAATACAACGAAACAAGCTGTTTTAGACCGAAACTAGCTAAATCTGAACACATCGGTTTTACAAGTATCCACGTGATACTCGTCAAAACTTTTTCTCTTATAACTGCGCGAAAACCATGTATTCTTGCTTAATACAACGAAACAAGCTGTTTTAGACCGAAACGAGCTAAATCACAACACATCGGTACTACAAGTGTTCCACGTGATACTCGTCAAAACTTTTTCTCTTATAACTGCGCGAAAAGCATGTATTCTTGCTTAATACAGCGAAACAAGCTGTTTTAGACCGAAACGAGCTAAATCACAACACATCGGTATTACAAGTGTTCCACGTGATACTCGTCAAAACTTTTTCTCTTTTAACTGCGCGAAAAGCATGTATTCGTGCTTAATACAACGAAACAAGCTGTTTTAGACCGAAACGAGCTAAATCTGAACACATCGGTTTTACAAGTATCCACGTGATACTCGTCAAAACTTTTTCTCTTTTAACTGCGCGAAAAGCATGTATTCTTGCTTAATACAGCGAAACAAGCTGTTTTAGACCGAAATGAGCTAAATCACAACACATCGGTTTTACAAGTGTTCCTCTAATACGCGTCAAAACTTTTTCTCTTATAACTGCGCGAAAAGCATGTATTCTTGCTTAATACTACGAAACAAGCTGTTTTACACCGAAACAAGCTAAATCACAACACATCGGTTTTACAAGTGTTCCTCTGATACGCGTCTAAACTTTTTCTCTTATAACTGCGCGAAAAGCATGTATTCGTGCTTAATACAACGAAACAAGCTGTTTCAGGCCGAAACGAGCTAAATCTTAACACATCGGTTTTACAAGTGTTCCTCTGATACGCGTCAAAACTTTTTCTCTTATAACTGCGCGAAAAGCATGTATTCTTGCTTAATACAGCGAAACAAGCTGTTTTAAACCGAAACGAGCTAAATCACAACACATCGGTATTACAAGTGTTCCACGTGATACTCGTCAAAACTTTTTCTCTTATAACTGCGCGAAAAGCATGTATTCGTGCTTAATACAACGAAACAAGCTGTTTTAGACCGAAACGAGCTAAATCTGAACACATCGGTTTTACAAGTATCCACGTGATACTCGTCAACTTTTTCTCTTATAACCGCGCGAAAAGCATGTATTCTTGCTTAATACAACGAAACAAGCTGTTTTAGACCGAAACGAGCTAAATCACAACATATCGGTTTTACAAGTGTCTCTGATACGCGTCAAAACTTTTTCTTCTATAACTGCGCGTAAAGCATGTATTCGTGCTTAATACAACGAAACAAGCTGTTTTAGACCGAAAAGAAATAAATCTGAACACATCGGTTTTACAAGTGTTCCTCTGATACGCGTCAAAACTTTTTCTCTTATAACTGCGCGAAAAGCATGTATTCTTGCTTAATACAGCGAAACAAGCTGTTTTAGACCGAAACGAGCTAAATCACAACACATCGGTTTTACAAGTGTTCCTCTGATACGCGTCAAAACTTTTTCTCTTATAACTGAGCGAAAAGCATGTATTCTTGCTTAATACAGCGAAACAAGTTGTTTTAGACCGAAACGAGCTAAATCACAACACATCGGTTTTACAAGTGTTCCTCTGATACGCG
Organism: Amblyomma americanum; assembly: GCF_052857255.1. NCBI lineage: Eukaryota > Metazoa > Arthropoda > Arachnida > Ixodida > Ixodidae > Amblyomma > Amblyomma americanum. The sequence continues at coordinate 39,277 of NW_027526500.1, read as the reverse complement.
TCAAAACTTTTTCTCTTATAACTGCGCGAAAAGCATGTATTCTTGCTTAATACAGCGAAACAAGCTGTTTTAGACCGAAATGAGCTAAATCACAACACATCGGTTTTACAAGTGTTCCTCTGATACGCGTCAAAACTTTTTCTCTTATAACGGCGCGAAAAGCATGTATTCTTGCTTAATACAGCGAAACAAGCTGTTTTAGACCGAAACGAGCTAAATCACAACACATCGGTATTACAAGTGTTCCACGTGATACTCGTCAAAACTTTTTCTCTTTTAACTGCGCGAAAAGCATGTATTCGTGCTTAATACAACGAAACAAGCTGTTTTAGACCGAAACGAGCTAAATCTGAACACATCGGTTTTACAAGTATCCACGTGATACTCGTCAAAACTTTTTCTCTTATAACTGCGCGAAAAGCATGTATTCTTGCTTAATACAACGAAACAAGCTGTTTTAGACCGAAACGAGCTAAATCACAACACATCGGTTTTACAAGTGTCTCTCTAATACGCGTCAAAACTTTTTCTCTTATAACTGCGCGAAAAGCATGTATTCTTGCTTAATACAACGAAACAAGCTGTTTTAGACCGAAACGAGCTAAATCTGAACACATCGGTTTTACAAGTATCCACGTGATACTCGTCAAAACTTTTTCTCTTTTAACTGCGCGAAAAGCATGTATTCTTGCTTAATACAGCGAAACAAGCTGTTTTAGACCGAAATGAGCTAAATCACAACACATCGGTTTTACAAGTGTTCCTCTGATACGCGTCAAAACTTTTTCTTTTTTAACTGCGCGAAAAGCATGTATTCTTGCTTAATACAGCGAATCAAGTTGTTTTAGACCGAAACGAGCTAAATCACAACACATCGGTACTACAAGTGTTCCACGTGATACTCGTCAAAACTTTTTCTCTTATAACTGCGCGAAAAGCATGTATTCTTGCTTAATACAGCGAAACAAGCTGTTTTAGACCGAAACGAGCTAAATCACAACACAACGGTATTACAAGTGTTCCACGTGATACTCGTCAAAACTTTTTCTCTTTTAACTGCGCGAAAAGCATGTATTCGTGCTTAATACAACGAAACAAGCTGTTTTTGACCGAAACGTGCTAAATCTAGACCGAAACGAGCTAAATCACAACACATCGGTTTTACAAGTGTCTCTCTGATACGCGTCAAAACTTTTTCTTCTATAACTGCGCGTAAAGCATGTATTCTTGCTTAATACAACGAAACAAGCTGTTTTAGACCAAAACGAGCTAAATCTGAACACATCGGTTTTACAAGTATCCACGTGATACTCGTCAAAACTTTCTCTCTTATAACTGCGCGAAAAGCATGTATTCTTGCTTAATACAACGAAACAAGCTGTTTTAGACCGAAACGAGCTAAATCATAACACATCGGTTTTACAATTGTCTCTCTAATAGGCGTCAAAACTTTTTCTTCTATAACTGCGCGTAAAGCATGTATTCGTGCTTAATACAACGAAACAAGTTGTTTTAGACCGAAACGAGCTAAATCTGAACACATCGGTTTTACAAGTGTCCCTGTGACACGCGTCAAAACTTTTTCTCCTATAACTGCGCGAAAAGCATGTATTCTTGCTTAATACAGCGAAACAAGCTGTTTTAGACCGAAACGAGCTAAATCACAACACAAAGGTTTTACAAGTGTTCCTCTAATACGCGTCAAAACTTTTTCTCTTATAACTGCGCGAAAAGCATGTATTCTTGCTTAATACTACGAAACAAGCTGTTTTACACCGAAACGAGCTAAATCACAACACATCGGTTTTACAAGTGTTCCTCTGATACGCGTCTAAACTTTTTCTCTTAAAACTGCGCGAAAAGCATGTATTCGTGCTTAATACAACGAAACAAGCTGTTTCAGACCGAAACGAGCTAAATCTGAACACATCGGTTTTACAAGTGTTCCTCTGATACGCGTCAACACTTTTTCTCTTATAACTGCGCGAAAAGCATGTATTCTTGCTTAATACAGCGAAACAAGCTGTTTTAAACCGAAACGAGCTAAATCACAACACATCGGTATTACAAGTGTTCCACGTGATACTGGTCAAAACTTTTTCTTTTATAACTGCGCGAAAAGCATGTATTCGTGCTTAATACAACGAAACAAGCTGTTTTAGACCGAAACGAGCTAAATCTGAACACATCGGTTTTACAAGTGTTCCTCTGATACGCGTCAAAACTTTTTCTCTTATAACTGCGCGAAAAGCATGTATTCTTGCTTAATACAGCGAAACAAGCTGTTTTAGACCGAAACGAGCTAAATCACAACACATCGGTTTTACAAGTGTTCCTCTGATACGCGTCAAAACTTTTTCTCTTATAACTGCGCGAAAAGCATGTATTCTTGCTTAATACAGCGAAACAAGATGTTTTAGACCGAAATGAGCTAAATCACAACACATCGGTTTTACAAGTGTTCCTCTGATACGCGTCAATCTTTTTCTCTTATAACGGCGCGAAAAGCATGTATTCTTGCTTAATACAACGAAACAAGCTGTTTTAGACCGAAACTAGCTAAATCTGAACACATCGGTTTTACAAGTATCCACGTGATACTCGTCAAAACTTTTTCTCTTATAACTGCGCGAAAACCATGTATTCTTGCTTAATACAACGAAACAAGCTGTTTTAGACCGAAACGAGCTAAATCACAACACATCGGTGCTACAAGTGTTCCACGTGATACTCGTCAAAACTTTTTCTCTTATAACTGCGCGAAAAGCATGTATTCTTGCTTAATACAGCGAAACAAGCTGTTTTAGACCGAAACGAGCTAAATCACAACACATCGGTATTACAAGTGTTCCACGTGATACTCGTCAAAACTTTTTCTCTTTTAACTGCGCGAAAAGCATGTATTCGTGCTTAATACAACGAAACAAGCTGTTTTAGACCGAAACGAGCTAAATCTGAACACATCGGTTTTACAAGTATCCACGTGATACTCGTCAAAACTTTTTCTCTTTTAACTGCGCGAAAAGCATGTATTCTTGCTTAATACAGCGAAACAAGCTGTTTTAGACCGAAATGAGCTAAATCACAACACATCGGTTTTACAAGTGTTCCTCTAATACGCGTCAAAACTTTTTCTCTTATAACTGCGCGAAAAGCATGTATTCTTGCTTAATACTACGAAACAAGCTGTTTTACACCGAAACAAGCTAAATCACAACACATCGGTTTTACAAGTGTTCCTCTGATACGCGTCTAAACTTTTTCTCTTATAACTGCGCGAAAAGCATGTATTCGTGCTTAATACAACGAAACAAGCTGTTTCAGGCCGAAACGAGCTAAATCTTAACACATCGGTTTTACAAGTGTTCCTCTGATACGCGTCAAAACTTTTTCTCTTATAACTGCGCGAAAAGCATGTATTCTTGCTTAATACAGCGAAACAAGCTGTTTTAAACCGAAACGAGCTAAATCACAACACATCGGTATTACAAGTGTTCCACGTGATACTCGTCAAAACTTTTTCTCTTATAACTGCGCGAAAAGCATGTATTCGTGCTTAATACAACGAAACAAGCTGTTTTAGACCGAAACGAGCTAAATCTGAACACATCGGTTTTACAAGTATCCACGTGATACTCGTCAACTTTTTCTCTTATAACCGCGCGAAAAGCATGTATTCTTGCTTAATACAACGAAACAAGCTGTTTTAGACCGAAACGAGCTAAATCACAACATATCGGTTTTACAAGTGTCTCTGATACGCGTCAAAACTTTTTCTTCTATAACTGCGCGTAAAGCATGTATTCGTGCTTAATACAACGAAACAAGCTGTTTTAGACCGAAAAGAAATAAATCTGAACACATCGGTTTTACAAGTTTTCCTCTGATACGCGTCAAAACTTTTTCTCTTATAACTGCGCGAAAAGCATGTATTCTTGCTTAATACAGCGAAACAAGCTGTTTTAGACCGAAACGAGCTAAATCACAACACATCGGTTTTACAAGTGTTCCTCTGATACGCGTCAAAACTTTTTCTCTTATAACTGAGCGAAAAGCATGTATTCTTGCTTAATACAGCGAAACAAGTTGTTTTAGACCGAAACGAGCTAAATCACAACACATCGGTTTTACAAGTGTTCCTCTGATACGCGTCAAAACGTTTTCTCTTATAACTGCGCGGAAAGCATGTATTCTTGCTTAATACAGCGAAACAAGATGTTTTAGACCGAAATGAGCTAAATCACAACACATCGGTTTTACAAGTGTTCCTCTGATACGCGTCAAAACTTTTTCTCTTATAACGGCGCGAAAAGCATGTATTCTTGCTTAATACAGCGAAACAAGCTGTTTTAGACCGAAACGAGCTAAATCACAACACATCGGTATTACAAGTGTTCCACGTGATACTCGTCAAAACTTTTTCTCTTTTAACTGCGCGAAAAGCATGTATTCGTGCTTAATACAACGAAACAAGCTGTTTTAGACCGAAACGAGCTAAATCTGAACACATCGGTTTTACAAGTATCCACGTGATACTCGTCAAAACTTTTTCTCTTATAACTGCGCGAAAAGCATGTATTCTTGCTTAATACAACGAAACAAGCTGTTTTAGACCGAAACGAGCTAAATCACAACACATCGGTTTTACAAGTGTCTCTCTAATACGCGTCAAAACTTGTTCTCTTATAACTGCGCGAAAAGCATGTATTCTTGCTTAATACAACGAAACAAGCTGTTTTAGACCGAAACGAGCTAAATCTGAACACATCGGTTTTACAAGTATCCACGTGATACTCGTCAAAACTTTTTCTCTTTTAACTGCGCGAAAAGCATGTATTCTTGCTTAATACAGCGAAACAAGCTGTTTTAGACCGAAATGAGCTAAATCACAACACATCGGTTTTACAAGTGTTCCACGTGATACTCGTCAAAACTTTTTCTCTTATAACTGCGCGAAAAGCATGTATTCTTGCTTAATACAGCGAAACAAGCTGTTTTAGACCGAAACGAGCTAAATCACAACACAACGGTATTACAAGTGTTCCACGTGATACTCGTCAAAACTTTTTCTCTTTTAACTGCGCGAAAAGCATGTATTCGTGCTTAATACAACGAAACAAGCTGTTTTTGACCGAAACGAGCTAAATCTAGACCGAAACGAGCTAAATCACAACACATCGGTTTTACAAGTGTCTCTCTGATACGCGTCAAAACTTTTTCTTCTATAACTGCGCGTAAAGCATGTATTCTTGCTTAATACAACGAAACAAGCTGTTTTAGACCAAAACGAGCTAAATCTGAACACATCGGTTTTACAAGTATCCACGTGATACTCGTCAAAACTTTCTCTCTTATAACTGCGCGAAAAGCATGTATTCTTGCTTAATACAACGAAACAAGCTGTTTTAGACCGAAACGAGCTAAATCATAACACATCGGTTTTACAAGTGTCTCTCTAATAGGCGTCAAAACTTTTTCTTCTATAACTGCGCGTAAAGCATGTATTCGTGCTTAATACAACGAAACAAGTTGTTTTAGACCGAAACGAGCTAAATCTGAACACATCGGTTTTACAAGTGTCCCTGTGACACGCGTCAAAACTTTTTCTCCTATAACTGCGCGAAAAGCATGTATTCTTGCTTAATACAGCGAAACAAGCTGTTTTAGACCGAAACGAGCTAAATCACAACACAAAGGTTTTACAAGTGTTCCTCTAATACGCTTCAAAACTTTTTCTCTTATAACTGCGCGAAAAGCATGTATTCTTGCCTAATACTACGAAACAAGCTGTTTTACACCGAAACGAGCTAAATCACAACACATCGGTTTTACAAGTGTTCCTCTGATCGCATCTAAACTTTTTCTCTTATAACTGCGCGAAAAGCATGTATTCGTGCTTAATACAACGAAACAAGCTGTTTCAGACCGAAACGAGCTAAATCTGAACACATCGGTTTTACAAGTGTTCCTCTGATACGCGTCAAAACTTTTTCTCTTATAACTGCGCGAAAAGCATGTATTCTTGCTTAATACAGCGAAACAAGCTGTTTTAAACCGAAACGAGCTAAATCACAACACATCGGTATTACAAGTGTTCCACGTGATACTGGTCAAAACTTTTTCTTTTATAACTGCGCGAAAAGCATGTATTCGTGCTTAATACAACGAAACAAGCTGTTTTAGACCGAAACGAGCTAAATCTGAACACATCGGTTTTACAAGTATCCACGTGATACTCGTCAAAACTTTTTCTCTTTTAACTGCGCGAAAAGCATGTATTCTTGCTTAATACAGCGAAACAAGCTGTTTTAGACCGAAATGAGCTAAATCACAACACATCGGTTTTACAAGTGTTCCTCTAATACGCGTCAAAACTTTTTCTCTTATAACTGCGCGAAAAGCATGTATTCTTGCTTAATACTACGAAACAAGCTGTTTTACACCGAAACGAGCTAAATCACAACACATCGGTTTTACAAGTGTTCCTCTGATACGCGTCTAAACTTTTTCTCTTATAACTGCGCGAAAAGCATGTATTCGTGCTTAATACAACGAAACAAGCTGTTTCAGGCCGAAACGAGCTAAATCTTAACACATCGGTTTTACAAGTGTTCCTCTGATACGCGTCAAAACTTTTTCTCTTATAACTGCGCGAAAAGCATGTATTCTTGCTTAATACAGCGAAACAAGCTGTTTTAAACCGAAACGAGCTAAATCACAACACATCGGTATTACAAGTGTTCCACGTGATACTCGTCAAAACTTTTTCTCTTATAACTGCGCGAAAAGCATGTATTCGTGCTTAATACAACGAAACAAGCTGTTTTAGACCGAAACGAGCTAAATCTGAACACATCGGTTTTACAAGTATCCACGTGATACTCGTCAACTTTTTCTCTTATAACCGCGCGAAAAGCATGTATTCTTGCTTAATACAACGAAACAAGCTGTTTTAGACCGAAACGAGCTAAATCACAACATATCGGTTTTACAAGTGTCTCTGATACGCGTCAAAACTTTTTCTTCTATAACTGCGCGTAAAGCATGTATTCGTGCTTAATACAACGAAACAAGCTGTTTTAGACCGAAACGAACTAAATCTGAACACATCGGTTTTACAAGTGTTCCTCTGATACGCGTCAAAACTTTTTCTCTTATAACTGCGCGAAAAGCATGTATTCTTGCTTAATACAGCGAAACAAGCTGTTTTAGACCGAAACGAGCTAAATCACAACACATCGGTTTTACAAGTGTTCCTCTGATACGCGTCAAAACTTTTTCTCTTATAACTGCGCGAAAAGCATGTATTCTTGCTTAATACAGCGAAACAAGTTGTTTTAGACCGAAACGAGCTAAATCACAACACATCGGTTTTACAAGTGTTCCTCTGATACGCGTCAAAACTTTTTCTCTTATAACTGCGCGAAAAGCATGTATTCTTGCTTAATACAGCGAAACAAGATGTTTTAGACCGAAATGAGCTAAATCACAACACATCGGTTTTACAAGTGTTCCTCTGATACGCGTCAAAACTTTTTCTCTTATAACGGCGCGAAAAGCATGTATTCTTGCTTAATACAGCGAAACAAGCTGTTTTAGACCGAAACGAGCTAAATCACAACACATCGGTATTACAAGTGTTCCACGTGATACTCGTCAAAACTTTTTCTCTTTTAACTGCGCGAAAAGCATGTATTCGTGCTTAATACAACGAAACAAGCTGTTTTAGACCGAAACGAGCTAAATCTGAACACATCGGTTTTACAAGTATCCACGTGATACTCGTCAAAACTTTTTCTCTTTTAACTGCGCGAAAAGCATGTATTCTTGCTTAATACAGCGAAACAAGCTGTTTTAGACCGAAATGAGCTAAATCACAACACATCGGTTTTACAAGTGTTCCTCTGATACGCGTCAAAACTTTTTCTTTTTTAACTGCGCGAAAAGCATGTATTCTTGCTTAATACAGCGAATCAAGTTGTTTTAGACCGAAACGAGCTAAATCACAACACATCGGTACTACAAGTGTTCCACGTGATACTCGTCAAAACTTTTTCTCTTATAACTGCGCGAAAAGCATGTATTCTTGCTTAATACAGCGAAACAAGCTGTTTTAGACCGAAACGAGCTAAATCACAACACAACGGTATTACAAGTGTTCCACGTGATACTCGTCAAAACTTTTTCTCTTTTAACTGCGCGAAAAGCATGTATTCTTGCTTAATACAACGAAACAAGCTGTTTTAGACCGAAACGAGCTAAATCTGAACACATCGGTTTTACAAGTGTTCCTCTGATACGCGTCAAAACTTTTTCTCTTATAACTGCGCGAAAAGCATGTATTCTTGCTTAATACAGCGAAACAAGCTGTTTTAGACCGAAACGAGCTAAATCACAACACATCGGTTTTACAAGTGTTCCTCTGATACGCGTCAAAACTTTTTCTCTTATAACTGCGCGAAAAGCATGTATTCTTGCTTAATACAGCGAAACAAGATGTTTTAGACCGAAATGAGCTAAATCACAACACATCGGTTTTACAAGTGTTCCTCTGATACGCGTCAATCTTTTTCTCTTATAACGGCGCGAAGAGCATGTATTCTTGCTTAATACAACGAAACAAGCTGTTTTAGACCGAAACGAGCTAAATCTGAACACATCGGTTTTACAAGTATCCACGTGATACTCGTCAAAACTTTTTCTCTTATAACTGCGCGAAAAGCATGTATTCTTGCTTAATACAGCGAATCAAGTCGTTTTAGACCGAAACGAGCTAAATCACAACACATCGGTATTACAAGTGTTCCACGTGATACTCGTCAAAACTTTTTCTCTTTTAACTGCGCGAAAAGCATGTATTCGTGCTTAATACAACGAAACAAGCTGTTTTAGACCGAAACTAGCTAAATCTGAACACATCGGTTTTACAAGTATCCACGTGATACTCGTCAAAACTTTTTCTCTTATAACTGCGCGAAAACCATGTATTCTTGCTTAATACAACGAAACAAGCTGTTTTAGACCGAAACGAGCTAAATCTGAACACATCGGTTTTACAAGTATCCACGTGATACTCGTCAAAACTTTTTCTCTTATAACTGCGCGAAAAGCATGTATTCTTGCTTAATACAGCGAAACAAGCTGTTTTAGACCGAAATGAGCTAAATCACAACACATCGGTTTTACAAGTGTTCCTCTGATACGCGTCAAAACTTTTTCTTTTATAACTGCGCGAAAAGCATGTATTCTTGCTTAATACAGCGAAACAAGCTGTTTTAGACCGAAACGAGCTAAATCACAACACATCGGTTTTACAAGTGTTCCTCTGATACGCGTCAAAACTTTTTCTTTTATAACTGCGCGAAAAGCATGTATTCTTGCTTAATACAGCGAAACAAGCTGTTTTAGACCGAAACGAGCTAAATTACAACACATCGGTATTACAAGTGTTCCACGTGATACTCGTCAAAACTTTTTCTCTTTTAACTGCGCGAAAAGCATGTATTCGTGCTTAATACAACGAAACAAGCTGTTTTTGACCGAAACGAGCTAAATCTGAACACATCGGTTTTACAAGTATCCACGTGATACTCGTCAAAACTTTTTCTCTTATAACTGCGCGAAAAGCATGTATTCTTGCTTAATACAAATGAAACAAGCTGTTTTAGACCGAAACGAGCTAATCACAACACATCGGTTTTACAAGTGTCTCTCTAATACGCGTCAAAACTTTTTCTCTTATAACTGCGCGAAAAGCATGTATTCTTGCTTAATACAGCGAAACAAGCTGTTTTAGACCGAAATGAGCTAAATCACAACACATCGGTTTTACAAGTGTTCCTCTAATACGCGTCAAAACTTTTTCTCTTATAACTGCGCGAAAAGCATGTATTCTTGCTTAATACTACGAAACAAGCTGTTTTACACCGAAACGAGCTAAATCACAACACATCGGTATTACAAGTGTTCCACGTGATACTCGTCAAAACTTTTTCTCTTATAACTGCGCGAAAAGCATGTATTCGTGCTTAATACAACGAAACAAGCTGTTTTAGACCGAAACGAGCTAAATCTGAACACATCGGTTTTACAAGTATCCACGTGATACTCGTCAACTTTTTCTCTTATAACCGCGCGAAAAGCATGTATTCTTGCTTAATACAACGAAACAAGCTGTTTTAGACCGAAACGAGCTAAATCACAACATATCGGTTTTACAAGTGTCTCTGATACGCGTCAAAACTTTTTCTTCTATAACTGCGCGTAAAGCATGTATTCGTGCTTAATACAACGAAACAAGCTGTTTTAGACCGAAACGAACTAAATCTGAACACATCGGTTTTACAAGTGTTCCTCTGATACGCGTCAAAACTTTTTCTCTTATAACTGCGCGAAAAGCATGTATTCTTGCTTAATACAGCGAAACAAGCTGTTTTAGACCGAAACGAGCTAAATCACAACACATCGGTTTTACAAGTGTTCCTCTGATACGCGTCAAAACTTTTTCTCTTATAACTGCGCGAAAAGCATGTATTCTTGCTTAATACAGCGAAACAAGTTGTTTTAGACCGAAACGAGCTAAATCACAACACATCGGTTTTACAAGTGTTCCTCTGATACGCGTCAAAACTTTTTCTCTTATAACTGCGCGAAAAGCATGTATTCTTGCTTAATACAGCGAAACAAGATGTTTTAGACCGAAACGAGCTAAATCACAACACATCGGTTTTACAAGTGTTCCTCTGATACGCGTCAAAACTTTTTCTCTTATAACGGCGCGAAAAGCATGTATTCTTGCTTAATACAGCGAAACAAGCTGTTTTAGACCGAAACGAGCTAAATCACAACACATCGGTATTACAAGTGTTCCACGTGATACTCGTCAAAACTTTTTCTCTTTTAACTGCGCGAAAAGCATGTATTCGTGCTTAATACAACGAAACAAGCTGTTTTAGACAGAAACGAGCTAAATCTGAACACATCGGTTTTACAAGTATCCACGTGATACTCGTCAAAACTTTTTCTCTTATAACTGCGCGAAAAGCATGTATTCTTGCTTAATACAACGAAACAAGCTGTTTTAGACCGAAACGAGCTAAATCACAACACATCGGTTTTACAAGTGTCTCTCTAATACGCGTCAAAACTTTTTCTCTTATAACTGCGCGAAAAGCATGTATTCTTGCTTAATACAGCGAAACAAGCTGTTTTAGACCGAAATGAGCTAAATCACAACACATCGGTTTTACAAGTGTTCCTCTGATACGCGTCAAAACTTTTTCTTTTTTAACTGCGCGAAAAGCATGTATTCTTGCTTAATACAGCGAATCAAGTTGTTTTAGACCGAAACGAGCTAAATCACAACACATCGGTACTACAAGTGTTCCACGTGATACTCGTCAAAACTTTTTCTCTTATAACTGCGCGAAAAGCATGTATTCTTGCTTAATACAGCGAAACAAGCTGTTTTAGACCGAAACGAGCTAAATCACAACACATCGGTTTTACAAGTGTTCCTCTGATACGCTTCAAAACTTTTTCTCTTATAACTGCGCGAAAAGCATGTATTCTTGCTTAATACAGCGAAACAAGATGTTTTAGACCGAAATGAGCTAAATCACAACACATCGGTTTTACAAGTGTTCCTCTGATACGCGTCAAAACTTTTTCTCTTATAATGGCGCGAAAAGCATGTATTCTTGCTTAATACAGCGAAACAAGCTGTTTTAGACCGAAACGAGCTAAATCACAACACATCGGTATTACAAGTGTTCCACGTGATACTCGTCAAAACTTTTTCTCTTTTAACTGCGCGAAAAGCATGTATTCGTGCTTAATACAACGAAACAAGCTGTTTTAGACCGAAACGAGCTAAATCTGAACACATCGGTTTTACAAGTATCCACGTGATACTCGTGAAAACTTTTTCTCTTATAACTGCGCGAAAAGCATGTATTCTTGCTTAATACAACGAAACAAGCTGTTTTAGACCGAAACGAGCTAAATCACAACACATCGGTTTTACAAGTGTCTCTCTAATACGCGTCAAAACTTTTTCTCTTATAACTGCGCGAAAAGCATGTATTCTTGCTTAATACAACGAAACAAGCTGTTTTAGACTGAAACGAGCTAAATCTGAACACATCGGTTTTACAAGTATCCACGTGATACTCGTCAAAACTTTTTCTCTTTTAACTGCGCGAAAAGCATGTATTCTTGCTTAATACAGCGAAACAAGCTGTTTTAGACCGAAATGAGCTAAATCACAACACATCGGTTTTACAAGTGTTCCTCTGATACGCGTCAAAACTTTTTCTCCTATAACTGCGCGAAAAGCATGTATTCTTGCTTAATACAGCGAAACAAGCTGTTTTAGACCGAAACGAGCTAAATCACAACACATCGGTATTACAAGTGTTCCACGTGATACTCGTCAAAACTTTTTCTCTTTTAACTGCGCGAAAAGCATGTATTCGTGCTTAATACAACGTAACAAGCTGTTTTTGACCGAAACGAGCTAAATCTGAACACATCGGTTTTACAAGTATCCACGTGATACTCGTCAAAACTTTTTCTCTTATAACTGCGCGAAAAGCATGTATTCTTGCTTAATACAAACGAAACAAGCTGTTTTAGACCGAAACGAGCTAATCACAACACATCGGTTTTACAAGTGTCTCTCTAATACGCGTCAAAACTTTTTCTCTTATAACTGCGCGAAAAGCATGTATTCTTGCTTAATACAACGAAACAAGCTGTTTTAGACCGAAACGAGCTAAATCTGAACACATCGGTTTTACAAGTATCCACGTGATACTCGTCAAAACTTTTTCTCTTATAACTGCGCGAAAAGCATGTATTCTTGCTTAATACAGCGAATCAAGTTGTTTTAGACCGAAACGAGCTAAATCACAACACATCGGTACTACAAGTGTTCCACGTGATACTCGTCAAAACTTTTTCTCTTATAACTGCGCGAAAAGCATGTATTCTTGCTTAATACAGCGAAACAAGCTGTTTTAGACCGAAACGAGCTAAATCACAACACATCGGTATTACAAGTGTTCCACGTGATACTCGTCAAAACTTTTTCTCTTTTAACTGCGCGAAAAGCATGTATTCGTGCTTAATACAACGAAACAAGCTGTTTTAGACCGAAACGAGCTAAATCTGAACACATCGGTTTTACAAGTATCCACGTGATACTCGTCAAAACTTTTTCTCTTTTAACTGCGCGAAAAGCATGTATTCTTGCTTAATACAGCGAAACAAGCTGTTTTAGACCGAAATGAGCTAAATCACAACATATCGGTTTTACAAGTGTTCCTCTGATACGCGTCAAAACTTTTTCTTTTATAACTGCGCGAAAAGCATGTATTCTTGCTTAATACAGCGAATCAAGTTGTTTTAAACCGAAACGAGCTAAATCACAACACATCGGTACTACAAGTGTTCCACGTGATACTCGTCAAAACTTTTTCTCTTATAACTGCGCGAAAAGCATGTATTCTTGCTTAATACAGCGAAACAAGCTGTTTTAGACCGAAACGAGCTAAATCACAACACATCGGTATTACAAGTGTTCCACGTGATACTCGTCAAAACTTTTTTTCTTTTAACTGCGCGAAAAGCATGTATTCGTGCTTAATACAACGAAACAAGCTGTTTTTGACCGAAACGAGCTAAATCTGAACACATCGGTTTTACAAGTATCCACGTGATACTCGTCAAAACTTTTTCTCTTATAACTGCGCGAAAAGCATGTATTCTTGCTTAATACAACGAAACAAGCTGTTTTAGACCGAAACGAGCTAAATCACAACACATCGGTTTTACAAGTGTCTCTCTAATACGCGTCAAAACTTTTTCTCTTATAACTGCGCGAAAAGCATGTATTCTTGCTTAATACAACGAAACAAGCTGTTTTAGACCGAAACGAGCTAAATCTGAACACATCGGTTTTACAAGTATCCTTGTGATACTCGTCAAAACTTTTTCTTATAACTGCGCGAAAAGCATGTATTCTTGCTTAATACAGCGAAACAAGTTGTTTTAGACCGAAATGAGCTAAATCACAACACATCGGTTTTACAAGTGTTCCTCTGATACGCGTCAAAACTTTTTCTTTTATAACTGCGCGAAAAGCATGTATTCTTGCTTAATACAGCGAAACAAGCTGTTTTAGACCGAAACGAGCTAAATCACAACACATCGATATTACAAGTGTTCCACGTGATACTCGTCAAAACTTTTTCTCTTTTAACTGCGCGAAAAGCATGTATTCGTGCTTAATACAACGAAACAAGCTGTTTTTGACCGAAACGAGCTAAATCTGAACACATCGGTTTTACAAGTATCCACGTGATACTCGTCAAAACTTTTTCTCTTATAACTGCGCGAAAAGCATGTATTCTTGCTTAATACAACGAAACAAGCTGTTTTAGACCGAAACGAGCTAAATCACAACACATCGGTTTTACAAGTGTCTCTGATACGCGTCAAAACTTTTTCTTCTATAACTGCGCGTAAAGCATGTATTCTTGCTTAATACAACGAAACAAGGTGTTTTAGACCGAAACGAGCTAAATCTGAACACATCGGTTTTACAAGTGTTCCTCTGATACGCGTCAAAACTTTTTCTCTTATAACTGCGCGAAAAGCATGTATTCTTGCTTAATACAGCGAAACAAGCTGTTTTAGACCGAAACGAGCTAAATCACAACACATCGGTTTTACAAGTGTTCCTCTGATACGCGTCAAAACTTTTTCTCTTATAACTGCGCGAAAAGCATGTATTCTTGCTTAATACAGCGAAACAAGATGTTTTAGACAGAAATGAGCTAAATCACAACACATCGGTTTTACAAGTGTTCCTCTGATACGCGTCAATCTTTTTCTCTTATAACGGCGCGAAAAGCATGTATTCTTGCTTAATACAACGAAACAAGCTGTTTTAGACCGAAACGAGCTAAATCTGAACACATCGGTTTTACAAGTATCCACGTGATACTCGTCAAAACTTTTTCTCTTATAACTGCGCGAAAAGCATGTATTCTTGCTTAATACAGCGAATCAAGTCGTTTTAGACCGAAACGAGCTAAATCACAACACATCGGTATTACAAGTGTTCCACGTGATACTCGTCAAAACTTTTTCTCTTTTAACTGCGCGAAAAGCATGTATTCGTGCTTAATACAACGAAACAAGCTGTTTTAGACCGAAACTAGCTAAATCTGAACACATCGGTTTTACAAGTATCCACGTGATACTCGTCAAAACTTTTTCTCTTATAACTGCGCGAAAACCATGTATTCTTGCTTAATACAACGAAACAAGCTGTTTTAGACCGAAACGAGCTAAATCTGAACACATCGGTTTTACAAGTATCCACGTGATACTCGTCAAAACTTTTTCTCTTTTAACTGCGCGAAAAGCATGTCTTCTTGCTTAATACAGCGAAACAAGCTGTTTTAGACCGAAATGAGCTAAATCACAACACATCGGTTTTACAAGTGTTCCTCTGATACGCGTCAAAACTTTTTCTTTTATAACTGCGCGAAAAGCATGTATTCTTGCTTAATACAGCGAAACAAGCTGTTTTAGACCGAAACGAGCTAAATCACAACACATCGGTTTTACAAGTGTTCCTCTGATACGCGTCAAAACTTTTTCTTTTATAACTGCGCGAAAAGCATGTATTCTTGCTTAATACAGCGAAACAAGCTGTTTTAGACCGAAACGAGCTAAATCACAACACATCGGTATTACAAGTGTTCCACGTGATACTCGTCAAAACTTTTTCTCTTTTAACTGCGCGAAAAGCATGTATTCGTGCTTAATACAACGAAACAAGCTGTTTTTGACCGAAACGAGCTAAATCTGAACACATCGGTTTTACAAGTATCCACGTGATACTCGTCAAAACTTTTTCTCTTATAACTGCGCGAAAAGCATGTATTCTTGCTTAATACAAATGAAACAAGCTGTTTTAGACCGAAACGAGCTAATCACAACACATCGGTTTTACAAGTGTCTCTCTAATACGCGTCAAAACTTTTTCTCTTATAACTGCGCGAAAAGCATGTATTCTTGCTTAATACAACGAAACAAGCTGTTTTAGACCGAAACGAGCTAAATCTGAACACATCGGTTTTACAAGTATCCACGTGATACTCGTCAAAACTTTTTCTCTTATAACTGCGCGAAAAGCATGTATTCTTGCTTAATACAGCGAAACAAGCTGTTTTAGACCGAAACGAGCTAAATCACAACACATCGGTTTTACAAGTGTTCCTCTGATACGCGTCAAAACTTTTTCTCTTATAACTGCGCGAAAAGCATGTATTCTTGCTTAATACAGCGAAACAAGATGTTTTAGACAGAAATGAGCTAAATCACAACACATCGGTTTTACAAGTGTTCCTCTGATACGCGTCAATCTTTTTCTCTTATAACGGCGCGAAAAGCATGTATTCTTGCTTAATACAACGAAACAAGCTGTTTTAGACCGAAACGAGCTAAATCTGAACACATCGGTTTTACAAGTATCCACGTGATACTCGTCAAAACTTTTTCTCTTATAACTGCGCGAAAAGCATGTATTCTTGCTTAATACAGCGAATCAAGTCGTTTTAGACCGAAACGAGCTAAATCACAACACATCGGTATTACAAGTGTTCCACGTGATACTCGTCAAAACTTTTTCTCTTTTAACTGCGCGAAAAGCATGTATTCGTGCTTAATACAACGAAACAAGCTGTTTTAGACCGAAACTAGCTAAATCTGAACACATCGGTTTTACAAGTATCCACGTGATACTCGTCAAAACTTTTTCTCTTATAACTGCGCGAAAACCATGTATTCTTGCTTAATACAACGAAACAAGCTGTTTTAGACCGAAACGAGCTAAATCTGAACACATCGGTTTTACAAGTATCCACGTGATACTCGTCAAAACTTTTTCTCTTTTAACTGCGCGAAAAGCATGTCTTCTTGCTTAATACAGCGAAACAAGCTGTTTTAGACCGAAATGAGCTAAATCACAACACATCGGTTTTACAAGTGTTCCTCTGATACGCGTCAAAACTTTTTCTTTTATAACTGCGCGAAAAGCATGTATTCTTGCTTAATACAGCGAAACAAGCTGTTTTAGACCGAAACGAGCTAAATCACAACACATCGGTTTTACAAGTGTTCCTCTGATACGCGTCAAAACTTTTTCTTTTATAACTGCGCGAAAAGCATGTATTCTTGCTTAATACAGCGAAACAAGCTGTTTTAGACCGAAACGAGCTAAATCACAACACATCGGTATTACAAGTGTTCCACGTGATACTCGTCAAAACTTTTTCTCTTTTAACTGCGCGAAAAGCATGTATTCGTGCTTAATACAACGAAACAAGCTGTTTTTGACCGAAACGAGCTAAATCTGAACACATCGGTTTTACAAGTATCCACGTGATACTCGTCAAAACTTTTTCTCTTATAACTGCGCGAAAAGCATGTATTCTTGCTTAATACAAATGAAACAAGCTGTTTTAGACCGAAACGAGCTAATCACAACACATCGGTTTTACAAGTGTCTCTCTAATACGCGTCAAAACTTTTTCTCTTATAACTGCGCGAAAAGCATGTATTCTTGCTTAATACAACGAAACAAGCTGTTTTAGACCGAAACGAGCTAAATCTGAACACATCGGTTTTACAAGTATCCACGTGATACTCGTCAAAAATTTTTCTCTTATAACTGCGCGAAAAGCATGTATTCTTGCTTAATACAGCGAATCAAGTCGTTTTAGACCGAAACGAGCTAAATCACAACACATCGGTACTACAAGTGTTCCACGTGATACTCGTCAAAACTTTTTCTCTTATAACTGCGCGAAAAGCATGTATTCTTGCTTAATACAGCGAAACAAGCTGTTTTAGACCGAAACGAGCTAAATCACAACACATCGGTATTACAAGTGTTCCACGTGATACTCGTCAAAACGTTTTCTCTTTTAACTGCGCGAAAAGCATGTATTCGTGCTTAATACAACGAAACAAGCTGTTTTAGACCGAAACGAGCTAAATCTGAACACATCGGTTTTGCAAGTATCCACGTGATACTCGTCAAAACTTTTTCTCTTTTAACTGCGCGAAAAGCATGTATTCTTGCTTAATACAGCGAAACAAGCTGTTTTAGACCGAAATGAGCTAAATCACAACACATCGGTTTTACAAGTGTTCCTCTAATACGCGTCAAAACTTTTTCTCTTATAACTGCGCGAAAAGCATGTATTCTTGCTTAATACTACGAAACAAGCTGTTTTACACCGAAACGAGCTAAATCACAACACATCGGTATTACAAGTGTTCCACGTGATACTCGTCAAAACTTTTTCTCTTATAACTGCGCGAAAAGCATGTATTCGTGCTTAATACAACGAAACAAGCTGTTTTAGACCGAAACGAGCTAAATCTGAACACATCGGTTTTACAAGTATCCACGTGATACTCGTCAACTTTTTCTCTTATAACCGCGCGAAAAGCATGTATTCTTGCTTAATACAACGAAACAAGCTGTTTTAGACCGAAACGAGCTAAATCACAACATATCGGTTTTACAAGTGTCTCTGATACGCGTCAAAACTTTTTCTTCTATAACTGCGCGTAAAGCATGTATTCGTGCTTAATACAACGAAACAAGCTGTTTTAGACCGAAACGAACTAAATCTGAACACATCGGTTTTACAAGTGTTCCTCTGATACGCGTCAAAACTTTTTCTCTTATAACTGCGCGAAAAGCATGTATTCTTGCTTAATACAGCGAAACAAGCTGTTTTAGACCGAAACGAGCTAAATCACAACACATCGGTTTTACAAGTGTTCCTCTGATACGCGTCAAAACTTTTTCTCTTATAACTGCGCGAAAAGCATGTATTCTTGCTTAATACAGCGAAACAAGTTGTTTTAGACCGAAACGAGCTAAATCACAACACATCGGTTTTACAAGTGTTCCTCTGATACGCGTCAAAACTTTTTCTCTTATAACTGCGCGAAAAGCATGTATTCTTGCTTAATACAGCGAAACAAGATGTTTTAGACCGAAACGAGCTAAATCACAACACATCGGTTTTACAAGTGTTCCTCTGATACGCGTCAAAACTTTTTCTCTTATAACGGCGCGAAAAGCATGTATTCTTGCTTAATACAGCGAAACAAGCTGTTTTAGACCGAAACGAGCTAAATCACAACACATCGGTATTACAAGTGTTCCACGTGATACTCGTCAAAACTTTTTCTCTTTTAACTGCGCGAAAAGCATGTATTCGTGCTTAATACAACGAAACAAGCTGTTTTAGACATAAACGAGCTAAATCTGAACACATCGGTTTTACAAGTATCCACGTGATACTCGTCAAAACTTTTTCTCTTATAACTGCGCGAAAAGCATGTATTCTTGCTTAATACAACGAAACAAGCTGTTTTAGACCGAAACGAGCTAAATCACAACACATCGGTTTTACAAGTGTCTCTCTAATACGCGTCAAAACTTTTTCTCTTATAACTGCGCGAAAAGCATGTATTCTTGCTTAATACAACGAAACAAGCTGTTTTAGACCGAAACGAGCTAAATCTGAACACATCGGTTTTACAAGTATCCACGTGATACTCGTCAAAACTTTTTCTCTTTTAACTGCGCGAAAAGCATGTATTCTTGCTTAATACAGCGAAACAAGCTGTTTTAGACCGAAATGAGCTAAATCACAACACATCGGTTTTACAAGTGTTCCTCTGATACGCGTCAAAACTTTTTCTTTTTTAACTGCGCGAAAAGCATGTATTCTTGCTTAATACAGCGAATCAAGTTGTTTTAGACCGAAACGAGCTAAATCACAACACATCGGTACTACAAGTGTTCCACGTGATACTCGTCAAAACTTTTTCTCTTATAACTGCGCGAAAAGCATGTATTCTTGCTTAATACAGCGAAACAAGCTGTTTTAGACCGAAACGAGCTAAATCACAACACAACGGTATTACAAGTGTTCCACGTGATACTCGTCAAAACTTTTTCTCTTTTAACTGCGCGAAAAGCATGTATTCGTGCTTAATACAACGAAACAAGCTGTTTTTGACCGAAACGAGCTAAATCACAACACATCGGTTTTACAAGTGTTCCTCTGATACGCGTCTAAACTTTTTCTCTTATAACTGCGCGAAAAGCATGTATTCGTGCTTAATACAACGAAACAAGCTGTTTCAGACCGAAACGAGCTAAATCTGAACACATCGGTTTTACAAGTGTTCCTCTGATACGCGTCAAAACTTTTTCTCTTATAACTGCGCGAAAAGCATGTATTCTTGCTTAATACAGCGAAACAAGCTGTTTTAAACCGAAACGAGCTAAATCACAACACATCGGTTTTACAAGTGTTCCTCTGATACGCGTCAAAACTTTTTCTCTTATAACTGCGCGAAAAGCATGTATTCTTGCTTAATACAGCGAAACAAGATGTTTTAGACCGAAATGAGCTAAATCACAACACATCGGTTTTACAAGTGTTCCTCTGATACGCGTCAAAACTTTTTCTCTTATAATGGCGCGAAAAGCATGTATTCTTGCTTAATACAGCGAAACAAGCTGTTTTAGACCGAAACGAGCTAAATCACAACACATCGGTATTACAAGTATTCCACGTGATACTCGTCAAAACTTTTTCTCTTTTAACTGCGCGAAAAGCATGTATTCGTGCTTAATACAACGAAACAAGCTGTTTTAGACCGAAACGAGCTAAATCTGAACACATCGGTTTTACAAGTATCCACGTGATACTCGTGAAAACTTTTTCTCTTATAACTGCGCGAAAAGCATGTATTCTTGCTTAATACAACGAAACAAGCTGTTTTAGACCGAAACGAGCTAAATCACAACACATCGGTTTTACAAGTTTCTCTCTAATACGCGTCAAAACTTTTTCTCTTATAACTGCGCGAAAAGCATGTATTCTTGCTTAATACAACGAAACAAGCTGTTTTAGACCGAAACGAGCTAAATCTGAACACATCGGTTTTACAAGTATCCACGTGATACTCGTCAAAACTTTTCTCTTTTAACTGCGCGAAAAGCATGTATTCTTGCTTAATACAGCGAAACAAGCTGTTTTAGACCGAAATGAGCTAAATCACAACACATCGGTTTTACAAGTGTTCCTCTGATACGCGTCAAAACTTTTTCTCCTATAACTGCGCGAAAAGCATGTATTCTTGCTTAATACAGCGAAACAAGCTGTTTTAGACCGAAACCAGCTAAATCACAACACATCGGTATTACAAGTGTTCCACGTGATACTCGTCAAAACTTTTTCTCTTTTAACTGCGCGAAAAGCATGTATTCGTGCTTAATACAACGAAACAAGCTGTTTTTGACCGAAACGAGCTAAATCTGAACACATCGGTTTTACAAGTATCCACGTGATACTCAAAACTTTTTCTCTTATAACTGCGCGAAAAGCATGTATTCTTGCTTAATACAAACGAAACAAGCTGTTTTAGACCGAAACGAGCTAATCACAACACATCGGTTTTACAAGTGTCTCTCTAATACGCGTCAAAACTTTTTCTCTTATAACTGCGCGAAAAGCATGTATTCTTGCTTAATACAACGAAACAAGCTGTTTTAGACCGAAACGAGCTAAATCTGAACACATCGGTTTTACAAGTATCCACGTGATACTCGTCAAAACTTTTTCTCTTATAACTGCGCGAAAAGCATGTATTCTTGCTTAATACAGCGAATCAAGTTGTTTTAGACCGAAACGAGCTAAATCACAACACATCGGTACTACAAGTGTTCCACGTGATACTCGTCAAAACTTTTTCTCTTATAACTGCGCGAAAAGCATGTATTCTTGCTTAATACAGCGAAACAAGCTGTTTTAGACCGAAACGAGCTAAATCACAACACATCGGTATTACAAGTGTTCCACGTGATACTCGTCAAAACTTTTTCTCTTTTAACTGCGCGAAAAGCATTTATTCGTGCTTAATACAACGAAACAAGCTGTTTTAGACCAAAATGAGCTAAATCACAACATATCGGTTTTACAAGTGTTCCTCTGATACGCGTCAAAACTTTTTCTTTTATAACTGCGCGAAAAGCATGTATTCTTGCTTAATACAGCGAATCAAGTTGTTTTAAACCGAAACGAGCTAAATCACAACACATCGGTACTACAAGTGTTCCACGTGATACTCGTCAAAACTTTTTCTCTTATAACTGCGCGAAAAGCATGTATTCTTGCTTAATACAGCGAAACAAGCTGTTTTAGACCGAAACGAGCTAAATCACAACACATCGGTATTACAAGTGTTCCACGTGATACTCGTCAAAACTTTTTCTCTTTTAACTGCGCGAAAAGCATGTATTCGTGCTTAATACAACGAAACAAGCTGTTTTTGACCGAAACGAGCTAAATCTGAACACATCGGTTTTACAAGTATCCACGTGATACTCGTCAAAACTTTTTCTCTTATAACTGCGCGAAAAGCATGTATTCTTGCTTAATACAACGAAACAAGCTGTTTTAGACCGAAACGAGCTAAATCACAACACATCGGTTTTACAAGTGTCTCTCTAATACGCGTCAAAACTTTTTCTCTTATAACTGCGCGAAAAGCATGTATTCTTGCTTAATACAACGAAACAAGCTGTTTTAGACCGAAACGAGCTAAATCTGAACACATCGGTTTTACAAGTATCCACGTGATACTCGTCAAAACTTTTTCTTATAACTGCGCGAAAAGCATGTATTCTTGCTTAATACAGCGAAACAAGTTGTTTTAGACCGAAATGAGCTAAATCACAACACATCGGTTTTACAAGTGTTCCTCTGATACGCGTCTAAACTTTTTCTCTTATAACTGCGCGAAAAGCATGTATTCGTGCTTAATACAACGAAACAAGCTGTTTCAAACCGAAACGAGCTAAATCTGAACACATCGGTTTTACAAGTGTTCCTCTGATACGCGTCAAAACTTTTTCTCTTATAACTGCGCGAAAAGCATGTATTCTTGCTTAATACAGCGAAACAAGCTGTTTTAAACCGAAACGAGCTAAATCACAACACATCGGTTTTACAAGTATCCACGTGATACTCGTCAAAACTTTTTCTCTTATAACTGCGCGAAAAGCATGTATTCTTGCTTAATACAACGAAACAAGCTGTTTTAGACCGAAACGAGCTAATCACAACACATCGGTTTTACAAGTGTTCCTCTGATACGCGTCTAAACTTTTTCTCTTATAACTGCGCGAAAAGCATGTATTCGTGCTTAATACAACGAAACAAGCTGTTTCAGACCGAAACGAGCTAAATCTGAACACATCGGTTTTACAAGTGTTCCTCTGATACGCGTCAAAACTTTTTTTCTTATAACTGCGCGAAAAGCATGTATTCTTGCTTAATACAGCGAAACAAGCTGTTTTAAACCGAAACGAGCTAAATCACAACACATCGGTTTTACAAGTGTTCCTCTGATACGCGTCAAAACTTTTTCTCTTATAACTGCGCGAAAAGCATGTATTCTTGCTTAATACAGCGAAACAAGATGTTTTAGACCGAAATGAGCTAAATCACAACACATCGGTTTTACAAGTGTTCCTCTGATACGCGTCTAAACTTTTTCTCTTATAACTGCGCGAAAAGCATGTATTCGTGCTTAATACAACGAAACAAGCTGTTTCAGACCGAAACGAGCTAAATCTGAACACATCGGTTTTACAAGTGTTCCTCTGATACGCGTCAAAACTTTTTCTCTTATAACTGCGCGAAAAGCATGTATTCTTGCTTAATACAGCGAAACAAGCTGTTTTAAACCGAAACGAGCTAAATCACAACACATCGGTTTTACAAGTGTTCCTCTGATACGCGTCAAAACTTTTTCTCTTATAACTGCGCGAAAAGCATGTATTCTTGCTTAATACAGCGAAACAAGCTGTTTTAGACCGAAACGAGCTAAATCACAACACATCGGTATTACAAGTGTTCCACGTGATACTCGTCAAAACTTTTTCTCTTTTAACTGCGCGAAAAGCATGTATTCGTGCTTAATACAACGAAACAAGCTGTTTTTGACCGAAACGAGCTAAATCTGAACACATCGGTTTTACAAGTATCCACGTGATACTCGTCAAAACTTTTTCTCTTATAACTGCGCGAAAAGCATGTATTCTTGCTTAATACAACGAAACAAGCTGTTTTAGACCGAAACGAGCTAAATCACAACACATCGGTTTTACAAGTGTCTCTCTAATACGCGTCAAAACTTTTTCTCTTATAACTGCGCGAAAAGCATGTATTCTTGCTTAATACAACGAAACAAGCTGTTTTAGACCGAAACGAGCTAAATCTGAACACATCGGTTTTACAAGTATCCACGTGATACTCGTCAAAACTTTTTCTTATAACTGCGCGAAAAGCATGTATTCTTGCTTAATACAACGAAACAAGCTGTTTTTGACCGAAACGAGCTAAATCACAACACATCGGTTTTACAAGTGTTCCTCTGATACGCGTCTAAACTTTTTCTCTTATAACTGCGCGAAAAGCATGTATTCGTGCTTAATACAACGAAACAAGCTGTTTCAGACCGAAACGAGCTAAATCTGAACACATCGGTTTTACAAGTGTTCCTCTGATACGCGTCAAAACTTTTTCTCTTATAACTGCGCGAAAAGCATGTATTCTTGCTTAATACAGCGAAACAAGCTGTTTTAAACCGAAACGAGCTAAATCACAACACATCGGTTTTACAAGTGTTCCTCTGATACGCGTCAAAACTTTTTCTCTTATAACTGCGCGAAAAGCATGTATTCTTGCTTAATACAGCGAAACAAGATGTTTTAGACCGAAATGAGCTAAATCACAACACATCGGTTTTACAAGTGTTCCTCTGATACGCGTCAAAACTTTTTCTCTTATAATGGCGCGAAAAGCATGTATTCTTGCTTAATACAGCGAAACAAGCTGTTTTAGACCGAAACGAGCTAAATCACAACACATCGGTATTACAAGTGTTCCACGTGATACTCGTCAAAACTTTTTCTCTTTTAACTGCGCGAAAAGCATGTATTCGTGCTTAATACAACGAAACAAGCTGTTTTAGACCGAAACGAGCTAAATCTGAACACATCGGTTTTACAAGTATCCACGTGATACTCGTGAAAACTTTTTCTCTTATAACTGCGCGAAAAGCATGTATTCTTGCTTAATACAACGAAACAAGCTGTTTTAGACCGAAACGAGCTAAATCACAACACATCGGTTTTACAAGTGTCTCTCTAATACGCGTCAAAACTTTTTCTCTTATAACTGCGCGAAAAGCATGTATTCTTGCTTAATACAACGAAACAAGCTGTTTTAGACCGAAACGAGCTAAATCTGAACACATCGGTTTTACAAGTATCCACGTGATACTCGTCAAAACTTTTTCTCTTTTAACTGCGCGAAAAGCATGTATTCTTGCTTAATACAGCGAAACAAGCTGTTTTAGACCGAAATGAGCTAAATCACAACACATCGGTTTTACAAGTGTTCCTCTGATACGCGTCAAAACTTTTTCTCCTATAACTGCGCGAAAAGCATGTATTCTTGCTTAATACAGCGAAACAAGCTGTTTTAGACCGAAACCAGCTAAATCACAACACATCGGTATTACAAGTGTTCCACGTGATACTCGTCAAAACTTTTTCTCTTTTAACTGCGCGAAAAGCATGTATTCGTGCTTAATACAACGAAACAAGCTGTTTTTGACCGAAACGAGCTAAATCTGAACACATCGGTTTTACAAGTATCCACGTGATACTCA
Source organism: Amblyomma americanum (assembly GCF_052857255.1). NCBI lineage: Eukaryota > Metazoa > Arthropoda > Arachnida > Ixodida > Ixodidae > Amblyomma > Amblyomma americanum. Next base: position 13,423 of record NW_027526500.1, on the reverse strand, counting down.
AAACTTTTTCTCTTATAACTGCGCGAAAAGCATGTATTCTTGCTTAATACAAACGAAACAAGCTGTTTTAGACCGAAACGAGCTAATCACAACACATCGGTTTTACAAGTGTCTCTCTAATACGCGTCAAAACTTTTTCTCTTATAACTGCGCGAAAAGCATGTATTCTTGCTTAATACAACGAAACAAGCTGTTTTAGACCGAAACGAGCTAAATCTGAACACATCGGTTTTACAAGTATCCACGTGATACTCGTCAAAACTTTTTCTCTTATAACTGCGCGAAAAGCATGTATTCTTGCTTAATACAGCGAATCAAGTTGTTTTAGACCGAAACGAGCTAAATCACAACACATCGGTACTACAAGTGTTCCACGTGATACTCGTCAAAACTTTTTCTCTTATAACTGCGCGAAAAGCATGTATTCTTGCTTAATACAGCGAAACAAGCTGTTTTAGACCGAAACGAGCTAAATCACAACACATCGGTATTACAAGTGTTCCACGTGATACTCGTCAAAACTTTTTCTCTTTTAACTGCGCGAAAAGCATGTATTCGTGCTTAATACAACGATACAAGCTGTTTTAGACCAAAATGAGCTAAATCACAACATATCGGTTTTACAAGTGTTCCTCTGATACGCGTCAAAACTTTTTCTTTTATAACTGCGCGAAAAGCATGTATTCTTGCTTAATACAGCGAATCAAGTTGTTTTAAACCGAAACGAGCTAAATCACAACACATCGGTACTACAAGTGTTCCACGTGATACTCGTCAAAACTTTTTCTCTTATAACTGCGCGAAAAGCATGTATTCTTGCTTAATACAGCGAAACAAGCTGTTTTAGACCGAAACGAGCTAAATCACAACACATCGGTATTACAAGTGTTCCACGTGATACTCGTCAAAACTTTTTCTCTTTTAACTGCGCGAAAAGCATGTATTCGTGCTTAATACAACGAAACAAGCTGTTTTTGACCGAAACGAGCTAAATCTGAACACATCGGTTTTACAAGTATCCACGTGATACTCGTCAAAACTTTTTCTTATAACTGCGCGAAAAGCATGTATTCTTGCTTAATACAACGAAACAAGCTGTTTTTGACCGAAACGAGCTAAATCACAACACATCGGTTTTACAAGTGTTCCTCTGATACGGGTCTAAACTTTTTCTCTTATAACTGCGCGAAAAGCATGTATTCGTGCTTAATACAACGAAACAAGCTGTTTCAGACCGAAACGAGCTAAATCTGAACACATCGGTTTTACAAGTGTTCCTCTGATACGCGTCAAAACTTTTTCTCTTATAACTGCGCGAAAAGCATGTATTCTTGCTTAATACAGCGAAACAAGCTGTTTTAAACCGAAACGAGCTAAATCACAACACATCGGTTTTACAAGTGTTCCTCTGATACGCGTCAAAACTTTTTCTCTTATAACTGCGCGAAAAGCATGTATTCTTGCTTATTACAGCGAAACAAGATGTTTTAGACCGAAATGAGCTAAATCACAACACATCGGTTTTACAAGTGTTCCTCTGATACGCGTCAAAACTTTTTCTCTTATAATGGCGCGAAAAGCATGTATTCTTGCTTAATACAGCGAAACAAGCTGTTTTAGACCGAAACGAGCTAAATCACAACACATCGGTATTACAAGTGTTCCACGTGATACTCGTCAAAACTTTTTCTCTTTTAACTGCGCGAAAAGCATGTATTCGTGCTTAATACAACGAAACAAGCTGTTTTAGACCGAAACGAGCTAAATCTGAACACATCGGTTTTACAAGTATCCACGGGATACTCGTGAAAACTTTTTCTCTTATAACTGCGCGAAAAGCATGTATTCTTGCTTAATACAACGAAACAAGCTGTTTTAGACCGAAACGAGCTAAATCACAACACATCGGTTTTACAAGTGTCTCTCTAATACGCGTCAAAACTTTTTCTCTTATAACTGCGCGAAAAGCATGTATTCTTGCTTAATACAACGAAACAAGCTGTTTTAGACCGAAACGAGCTAAATCTGAACACATCGGTTTTACAAGTATCCACGTGATACTCGTCAAAACTTTTTCTCTTTTAACTGCGCGAAAAGCATGTATTCTTGCTTAATACAGCGAAACAAGCTGTTTTAGACCGAAATGAGCTAAATCACAACACATCGGTTTTACAAGTGTTCCTCTGATACGCGTCAAAACTTTTTCTCCTATAACTGCGCGAAAAGCATGTATTCTTGCTTAATACAGCGAAACAAGCTGTTTTAGACCGAAACCAGCTAAATCACAACACATCGGTATTACAAGTGTTCCACGTGATACTCGTCAAAACTTTTTCTCTTTTAACTGCGCGAAAAGCATGTATTCGTGCTTAATACAACGAAACAAGCTGTTTTTGACCGAAACGAGCTAAATCTGAACACATCGGTTTTACAAGTATCCACGTGATACTCAAAACTTTTTCTCTTATAACTGCGCGAAAAGCATGTATTCTTGCTTAATACAAACGAAACAAGCTGTTTTAGACCGAAACGAGCTAATCACAACACATCGGTTTTACAAGTGTCTCTCTAATACGCGTCAAAACTTTTTCTCTTATAACTGCGCGAAAAGCATGTATTCTTGCTTAATACAACGAAACAAGCTGTTTTAGACCGAAACGAGCTAAATCTGAACACATCGGTTTTACAAGTATCCACGTGATACTCGTCAAAACTTTTTCTCTTATAACTGCGCGAAAAGCATGTATTCTTGCTTAATACAGCGAATCAAGTTGTTTTAGACCGAAACGAGCTAAATCACAACACATCGGTACTACAAGTGTTCCACGTGATACTCGTCAAAACTTTTTCTCTTATAACTGCGCGAAAAGCATGTATTCTTGCTTAATACAGCGAAACAAGCTGTTTTAGACCGAAACGAGCTAAATCACAACACATCGGTATTACAAGTGTTCCACGTGATACTCGTCAAAACTTTTTCTCTTTTAACTGCGCGAAAAGCATGTATTCGTGCTTAATACAACGAAACAAGCTGTTTTAGACCAAAATGAGCTAAATCACAACATATCGGTTTTACAAGTGTTCCTCTGATACGCGTCAAAACTTTTTCTTTTATAACTGCGCGAAAAGCATGTATTCTTGCTTAATACAGCGAATCAAGTTGTTTTAAACCGAAACGAGCTAAATCACAACACATCGGTACTACAAGTGTTCCACGTGATACTCGTCAAAACTTTTTCTCTTATAACTGCGCGAAAAGCATGTATTCTTGCTTAATACAGCGAAACAAGCTGTTTTAGACCGAAACGAGCTAAATCACAACACATCGGTATTACAAGTGTTCCACGTGATACTCGTCAAAACTTTTTCTCTTTTAACTGCGCGAAAAGCATGTATTCGTGCTTAATACAACGAAACAAGCTGTTTTTGACCGAAACGAGCTAAATCTGAACACATCGGTTTTACAAGTATTCACGTGATACTCGTCAAAACTTTTTCTCTTATAACTGCGCGAAAAGCATGTATTCTTGCTTAATACAACGCAACAAGCTGTTTTAGACCGAAACGAGCTAAATCACAACACATCGGTTTTACAAGTGTCTCTCTAATACGCGTCAAAACTTTTTCTCTTATAACTGCGCGAAAAGCATGTATTCTTGCTTAATACAACGAAACAAGCTGTTTTAGACCGAAACGAGCTAAATCTGAACACATCGGTTTTACAAGTATCCACGTGATACTCGTCAAAACTTTTTCTTATAACTGCGCGAAAAGCATGTATTCTTGCTTAATACAGCGAAACAAGCTGTTTTAGACCGAAACGAGCTAAATCACAACACATCGGTTTTACAAGTGTTCCTCTGATACGCGTCAAAGCTTTTTCTCTTATAACTGAGCGAAAAGCATGTATTCTTGCTTAATACAGCGAAACAAGCTGTTTTAGACCGAAACGAGCTAAATCACAACACATCGGTTTTACAAGTGTTCCTCTGATACGTGTCAAAACTTTTTCTCTTATAACTGCGCGAAAAGCATGTATTCTTGCTTAATACAGCGAAACAAGCTGTTTTAGACCGAAATGAGCTAAATCACAACACATCGGTTTTACAAGTGTTCCTCTAATACGCGTCAAAACTTTTTCTCTTTTAACTGCGCGAAAAGCATGTATTCGTGCTTAATACGACGAAACAAGCTGTTTTTGACCGAAACGAGCTAAATCTGAACACATCGGTTTTACAAGTATCCACGTGATACTCGTCAAAACTTTTTCTCTTATAACTGCGCGAAAAGCATGTATTCTTGCTTAATACAGCGAAACAAGCTGTTTTAGACCGAAACGAGCTAAATCACAACACATCGGTATTACAAGTGTTCCACGTGATACTCGTCAAAACTTTTTCTCTTTTAACTGCGCGAAAAGCATGTATTCGTGCTTAATACAACGAAACAAGCTGTTTTAGACCAAAATGAGCTAAATCACAACATATCGGTTTTACAAGTGTTCCTCTGATACGCGTCAAAACTTTTTCTTTTATAACTGCGCGAAAAGCATGTATTCTTGCTTAATACAGCGAATCAAGTTGTTTTAAACCGAAACGAGCTAAATCACAACACATCGGTACTACAAGTGTTCCACGTGATACTCGTCAAAACTTTTTCTCTTATAACTGCGCGAAAAGCATGTATTCTTGCTTAATACAGCGAAACAAGCTGTTTTAGACCGAAACGAGCTAAATCACAACACATCGGTATTACAAGTGTTCCACGTGATACTCGTCAAAACTTTTTCTCTTTTAACTGCGCGAAAAGCATGTATTCGTGCTTAATACAACGAAACAAGCTGTTTTTGACCGAAACGAGCTAAATCTGAACACATCGGTTTTACAAGTATTCACGTGATACTCGTCAAAACTTTTTCTCTTATAACTGCGCGAAAAGCATGTATTCTTGCTTAATACAACGCAACAAGCTGTTTTAGACCGAAACGAGCTAAATCACAACACATCGGTTTTACAAGTGTCTCTCTAATACGCGTCAAAACTTTTTCTCTTATAACTGCGCGAAAAGCATGTATTCTTGCTTAATACAACGAAACAAGCTGTTTTAGACCGAAACGAGCTAAATCTGAACACATCGGTTTTACAAGTATCCACGTGATACTCGTCAAAACTTTTTCTTATAACTGCGCGAAAAGCATGTATTCTTGCTTAATACAGCGAAACAAGCTGTTTTAGACCGAAACGAGCTAAATCACAACACATCGGTTTTACAAGTGTTCCTCTGATACGCGTCAAAGCTTTTTCTCTTATAACTGAGCGAAAAGCATGTATTCTTGCTTAATACAGCGAAACAAGCTGTTTTAGACCGAAACGAGCTAAATCACAACACATCGGTTTTACAAGTGTTCCTCTGATACGTGTCAAAACTTTTTCTCTTATAACTGCGCGAAAAGCATGTATTCTTGCTTAATACAGCGAAACAAGCTGTTTTAGACCGAAATGAGCTAAATCACAACACATCGGTTTTACAAGTGTTCCTCTAATACGCGTCAAAACTTTTTCTCTTTTAACTGCGCGAAAAGCATGTATTCGTGCTTAATACGACGAAACAAGCTGTTTTTGACCGAAACGAGCTAAATCTGAACACATCGGTTTTACAAGTATCCACGTGATACTCGTCAAAACTTTTTCTCTTATAACTGCGCGAAAAGCATGTATTCTTGCTTAATACAACGAAACAAGCTGTTTTAGACCGAAACGAGCTAAATCACAACACATCGGTTTTACAAGTGTCTCTCTAATACGCGTCAAAACTTTTTCTCTTATAACTGCGCGAAAAGCATGTATTCTTGCTTAATACAACGAAACAAGCTGTTTTAGACCGAAACGAGGTAAATCTGAACACATCTGTTTTACAAGTATCCACGTGATACTCGTCAAAACTTTTTCTCTTATAACTGCGCGAAAAGCATGTATTCTTGCTTAATACAGCGAAACAAGCTGTTTTAGACCGAAATGAGCTAAATCACAACACATCGGTTTTACAAGTGTTCCTCTGATACGCGTCAAAACTTTTTCTTTTATAACTGCGCGAAAAGCATGTATTCTTGCTTAATACAGCGAATCAAGCTGTTTTAGACCGAAACGAGCTAAATCACAACACATCGGTATTACAAGTGTTCCACGTGATACTCGTCAAAACTTTTTCTCTTATAACTGCGCGAAAAGCATGTATTCGTGCTTAATACAACGAAACAAGCTGTTTTAGACCGAAACGAGCTAAATCTGAACACATCGGTTTTACAAGTATCCACGTGATACTCGTCAAAACTTTTTCTCTTATAACTGCGCGAAAAGCATGTATTCTTGCTTAATACAGCGAAACAAGCTGTTTTAGACCGAAATGAGCTAAATCACAACACAGCGGTTTTACAAGTGTTCCTCTGATACGCGTCAAAACTTTTTCTTTTATAACTGCGCGAAAAGCATGTATTCTTGCTTAATACAGCGAAACAAGCTGTTTTAGACCGAAACGAGCTAAATCACAACACATCGGTATTACAAGTGTTCCACGTGATACTCGTCAAAACTTTTTCTCTTTTAACTGCGCGAAAAGCATGTATTCTTGCTTAATACAACGAAACAAGCTGTTTTAGACCGAAACGAGGTAATCACAACACATCGGTTTTACAAGTGTCTCTCTAATACGCGTCAAAACTTTTTCTCTTATAACTGCGCGAAAAGCATGTATTCTTGCTTAATACAACGAAACAAGCTGTTTTAGACTGAAACGAGCTAAATCTGAACACATCGGTTTTACAAGTATCCACGTGATACTCGTCAAAACTTTTTCTCTTATAACTGCGCGAAAAGCATGTATTCTTGCTTAATACAGCGAATCAAGTTGTTTTAGACCGAAACGAGCTAAATCACAACACATCGGTACTACAAGTGTTCCACGTGATACTCGTCAAAACTTTTTCTCTTATAACTGCGCGAAAAGCATGTATTCTTGCTTAGTACAGCGAAACAAGCTGTTTTAGACCGAAACGAGCTAAATCACAACACATCGGTATTACAAGTGTTCCACGTGATACTCGTCAAAACTTTTTCTCTTTTAACTGCGCGAAAAGCATGTATTCGTGCTTAATACAACGAAACAAGCTGTTTTTGACCGAAAAGAGCTAAATCTGAACACATCGGTTTTACAAGTATCCACGTGATACTCGTCAACTTTTTCTCTTATAACTGCGCGAAAAGCATGTATTCTTGCTTAATACAACGAAACAAGCTGTTTTGGACCGAAACGAGCTAAATCACAACACATCGGTTTTACAATTGTCTCTGATACGCGTCAAAACTTTTTCTTCTATAACTGCGCGTAAAGCATGTATTCGTGCTTAATACAACGAAACAAGCTGTTTTAGACCGAAACGAGCTAAATCTGAACACATCCGTTTTACAAGTGTTCCTCTGATACGCGTCAAAACTTTTTCTCTTAAAACTGCGCTAAAAGCATGTATTCTTGCTTAATACAGCGAAACAAGCTGTTTTAGACCGAAACGAGCTAAATCACAACACATCGGTTTTACAAGTGTTCCTCTGATACGCGTCAAAGCTTTTTCTCTTATAACTGAGCGAAAAGCATGTATTCTTGCTTAATACAGCGAAACAAGCTGTTTTAGCCCGAAACGAGCTAAATCACAACACATCGGTTTTACAAGTGTTCCTCTGATACGTGTCAAAACTTTTTCTCTTATAACTGCGCGAAAAGCATGTATTCTTGCTTAATACAGCGAAACAAGCTGTTTTAGACCGAAATGAGCTAAATCACAACACATCGGTTTTACAAGTGTTCCTCTAATACGCGTCAAAACTTTTTCTCTTATAACTGCGCGAAAAGCATGTATTCTTGCTTAATACAGCGAAACAAGCTGTTTTAGACCGAAACGAGCTAAATCACAACACATCGGTATTACAAGTGTTCCACGTGATACTCGTCAAAACTTTTTCTCTTTTAACTGCGCGAAAAGCATGTATTCGTGCTTAATACGACGAAACAAGCTGTTTTTGACCGAAACGAGCTAAATCTGAACACATCGGTTTTACAAGTATCCACGTGATACTCGTCAAAACTTTTTCTCTTATAACTGCGCGAAAAGCATGTATTCTTGCTTAATACAACGAAACAAGCTGTTTTAGACCGAAACGAGCTAAATCACAACACATCGGTTTTACAAGTGTCTCTCTAATACGCGTCAAAACTTTTTCTCTTATAACTGCGCGAAAAGCATGTATTCTTGCTTAATACAACGAAACAAGCTGTTTTAGACCGAAACGAGCTAAATCTGAACACATCGGTTTTACAAGTGTTCCTCTGATACGCGTCAAAACTTTTTCTCTTATAACTGCGCGAAAAGCATGTATTCTTGCTTAATACAGCGAAACAAGCTGTTTTAGACCGAAATGAGCTAAATCACAACACATCGGTTTTACAAGTGTTCCTCTAATACGCGTCAAAACTTTTTCTCTTATAACTGCGCGAAAAGCATGTATTCTTGCTTAATACAGCGAAACAAGCTGTTTTAGACCGAAACGAGCTAAATCACAACACATCGGTATTACAAGTGTTCCACGTGATACTCGTCAAAACTTTTTCTCTTTTAACTGCGCGAAAAGCATGTATTCGTGCTTAATACGACGAAACAAGCTGTTTTTGACCGAAACGAGCTAAATCTGAACACATCGGTTTTACAAGTATCCACGTGATACTCGTCAAAACTTTTTCTCTTATAACTGCGCGAAAAGCATGTATTCTTGCTTAATACAACGAAACAAGCTGTTTTAGACCGAAACGAGCTAAATCACAACACATCGGTTTTAGCAGTGTCTCTCTAATACGCGTCAAAACTTTTTCTCTTATAACTGCGCGAAAAGCATGTATTCTTGCTTAATACAACGAAACAAGCTGTTTTAGACCGAAACGAGCTAAATCTGAACACATCGGTTTTACAAGTATCCACGTGATACTCGTCAAAACTTTTTCTCTTATAACTGCGCGAAAAGCATGTATTATTGCTTAATACAGCGAAACAAGCTGTTTTAGACCGAAATGAGCTAAATCACAACACATCGGTTTTACAAGTGTTCCTCTGATACGCGTCAAAACTTTTTCTTTTATAACTGCGCGAAAAGCATGTATTCTTGCTTAATACAGCGAATCAAGCTGTTTTAGACCGAAACGAGCTAAATCACAACACATCGGTATTACAAGTGTTCCACGTGATACTCGTCAAAACTTTTTCTCTTATAACTGCGCGAAAAGCATGTATTCGTGCTTAATACAACGAAACAAGCTGTTTTAGACCGAAACGAGCTAAATCTGAACACATCGGTTTTACAAGTATCCACGTGATACTCGTCAAAACTTTTTCTCTTATAACTGCGCGAAAAGCATGTATTCTTGCTTAATACAGCGAAACAAGCTGTTTTAGACCGAAATGAGCTAAATCACAACACAGCGGTTTTACAAGTGTTCCTCTGATACGCGTCAAAACTTTTTCTTTTATAACTGCGCGAAAAGCATGTATTCTTGCTTAATACAGCGAAACAAGCTGTTTTAGACCGAAACGAGCTAAATCACAACACATCGGTATTACAAGTGTTCCACGTGATACTCGTCAAAACTTTTTCTCTTTTAACTGCGCGAAAAGCATGTATTCGTGCTTAATACAACGAAACAAGCTGTTTTTGACCGAAACGAGACAACGAAACAAGCTGTTTTTGACCGAAACGAGCTAAATCTGAACACATCGGTTTTACAAGTATCGACGTGATACTCGTCAAAACTTTTTCTCTTATAACTGCGCGAAAAGCATGTATTCTTGCTTAATACAACGAAACAAGCTGTTTTAGACCGAAACGAGCTAATCACAACACATCGGTTTTACAAGTGTCTCTCTAATACGCGTCAAAACTTTTTCTCTTATAACTGCGCGAAAAGCATGTATTCTTGCTTAATACAACGAATCAAGCTGTTTTAGACTGAAACGAGCTAAATCTGAACACATCGGTTTTACAAGTATCCACGTGATACTCGTCAAAACTTTTTCTCTTATAACTGCGCGAAAAGCATGTATTCTTGCTTAATACAGCGAATCAAGTTGTTTTAGACCGAAACGAGCTAAATCACAACACATCGGTACTACAAGTGTTCCACGTGATACTCGTCAAAACTTTTTCTCTTATAACTGCGCGAAAAGCATGTATTCTTGCTTAGTACAGCGAAACAAGCTGTTTTAGACCGAAACGAGCTAAATCACAACACATCGGTATTACAAGTGTTCCACGTGATACTCGTCAAAACTTTTTCTCTTTTAACTGCGCGAAAAGCATGTATTCGTGCTTAATACAACGAAACAAGCTGTTTTTGACCGAAACGAGCTAAATCTGAACACATCGGTTTTACAAGTATCCACGTGATACTCGTCAACTTTTTCTCTTATAACTGCGCGAAAAGCATGTATTCTTGCTTAATACAACGAAACAAGCTGTTTTGGACCGAAACGAGCTAAATCACAACACATCGGTTTTACAATTGTCTCTGATACGCGTCAAAACTTTTTCTTCTATAACTGCGCGTAAAGCATGTATTCGTGCTTAATACAACGAAACAAGCTGTTTTAGACCGAAACGAGCTAAATCTGAACACATCCGTTTTACAAGTGTTCCTCTGATACGCGTCAAAACTTTTTCTCTTAAAACTGCGCTAAAAGCATGTATTCTTGCTTAATACAGCGAAACAAGTTGTTTTAGACCGAAACGAGCTAAATCACAACACATCGGTTTTACAAGTGTTCGTCTGATACGCGTCAAAGCTTTTTCTCTTATAACTGCGCGAAAAGCATGTATTCTTGCTTAATACAGCGAAACAAGCTGTTTTAGACCGAAACGAGCTAAATCACAACACATCGGTTTTTACAAGTGTTCCTCTGATACGTGTCAAAACTTTTTCTCTTATAACTGCGCGAAAAGCATGTATTCTTGCTTAATACAGCGAAACAAGCTGTTTTAGACCGAAATGAGCTAAATCACAACACATCGGTTTTACAAGTGTTCCTCTAATACGCGTCAAAACTTTTTCTCTTATAACTGCGCGAAAAGCATGTATTCTTGCTTAATACAGCGAAACAAGCTGTTTTAGACCGAAACGAGCTAAATCACAACACATCGGTATTACAAGTGTTCCACGTGATACTCGTCAAAACTTTTTCTCTTTTAACTGCGCGAAAAGCATGTATTCGTGCTTAATACGACGAAACAAGCTGTTTTTGACCGAAACGAGCTAAATCTGAACACATCGGTTTTACAAGTATCCACGTGATACTCGTCAAAACTTTTTCTCTTATAACTGCGCGAAAAGCATGTATTCTTGCTTAATACAACGAAACAAGCTGTTTTAGACCGAAACGAGCTAAATCACAACACATCGGTTTTACAAGTGTCTCTCTAATACGCGTCAAAACTTTTTCTCTTATAACTGCGCGAAAAGCATGTATTCTTGCTTAATACAACGAAACAAGCTGTTTTAGACCGAAACGAGCTAAATCTGAACACATCGGTTTTACAAGTATCCACGTGATACTCGTCAAAACTTTTTCTCTTATAACTGCGCGAAAAGCATGTATTCTTGCTTAATACAGCGAAACAATCTGTTTTAGACCGAAATGAGCTAAATCACAACACATCGGTTTTACAAGTGTTCCTCTGATACGCGTCAAAACTTTTTCTTTTATAACTGCGCGAAAAGCATGTATTCTTGCTTAATACAGCGAATCAAGTTGTTTTAGACCGAAACGAGCTAAATCACAACACATCGGTACTACAAGTGTTCCACGTGATACTCGTCAAAACTTTTTCTCTTATAACTGCGCGAAAAGCATGTATTCTTGCTTAATACAACGAAACAAGCTGTTTTAGACCGAAACGAGCTAAATCACAACACATCGGTTTTACAAGTGTCTAATACGCGTCAAACTTTTTCTCTTATAACTGCACGAAAAGCATGTATTCTTGCTTAATACAACGAAACAAGCTGTTTTAGACCGAAACGAGCTAAATCTGAACACATCGGTTTTAACAAGTATCCACGTGATACTCGTCAAAACTTTTTCTCTTATAACTGCGCGAAAAGCATGTATTCTTGCTTAATACAGCGAAACAAGCTGTTTTAGACCGAAATGAGCTAAATCACAACACATCGGTTTTACAAGTGTTCCTCTGATACGCGTCAAAACTTTTTCTTTTATAACTGCGCGAAAAGCATGTATTCTTGCTTAATACAGCGAATCAAGCTGTTTTAGACCGAAACGAGCTAAATCACAACACATCGGTATTACAAGTGTTCCTCTGATACGTGTCAAAACTTTTTCTCTTATAACTGCGCGAAAAGCATGTATTCTTGCTTAATACAGCGAAACAAGCTGTTTTAGACCGAAACGAGCTAAATCACAACACATCGGTTTTACAAGTGTTCGTCTGATACGCGTCAAAGCTTTTTCTCTTATAACTGCGCGAAAAGCATGTATTCTTGCTTAATACAGCGAAACAAGCTGTTTTAGACCGAAACGAGCTAAATCACAACACATCGGTTTTACAAGTGTTCCTCTGATACGTGTCAAAACTTTTTCTCTTATAACTGCGCGAAAAGCATGTATTCTTGCTTAATACAGCGAAACAAGCTGTTTTAGACCGAAATGAGCTAAATCACAACACATCGGTTTTACAAGTGTTCCTCTAATACGCGTCAAAACTTTTTCTCTTATAACTGCGCGAAAAGCATGTATTCTTGCTTAATACAGCGAAACAAGCTGTTTTAGACCGAAACGAGCTAAATCACAACACATCGGTATTACAAGTGTTCCACGTGATACTCGTCAAAACTTTTTCTCTTTTAACTGCGCGAAAAGCATGTATTCGTGCTTAATACGACGAAACAAGCTGTTTTTGACCGAAACGAGCTAAATCTGAACACATCGGTTTTACAAGTATCCACGTGATACTCGTCAAAACTTTTTCTCTTATAACTGCGCGAAAAGCATGTATTCTTGCTTAATACAACGAAACAAGCTGTTTTAGACCGAAACGAGCTAAATCACAACACATCGGTTTTACAAGTGTCTCTCTAATACGCGTCAAAACTTTTTCTCTTATAACTGCGCGAAAAGCATGTATTCTTGCTTAATACAACGAAACAAGCTGTTTTAGACCGAAACGAGCTAAATCTGAACACATCGGTTTTACAAGTATCCACGTGATACTCGTCAAAACTTTTTCTCTTATAACTGCGCGAAAAGCATGTATTCTTGCTTAATACAGCGAAACAAGCTGTTTTAGACCGAAATGAGCTAAATCACAACACATCG